>NW_009661369.1:372556-401418 GCF_000708025.1 Charadrius vociferus
CATTTTAACTTATCGGAGTTATTGATTTTAAATAAAGTAAGTAAAACAATACTGAGTATATTCTACAGCTTCAGAACTACTATTTGCATTGTATCTCCAGATACTTTTATGTGTGATACTTCTTTACTCTCTTTTACTAGCCCATGATGAAAGTAATGATGATGTAGTGGTATCCTATTTATTTCAAAGATATTTTGTGTTCTTTTGTTTCTTGAAATATTGTGTGTTATTAACATCCTACAATCTGTTTACAAGGTGTAGAAAAGATTTCACAGAAAATGTGCCCAAGCCTATTAACACTAATGAAGCTTCATATGGTCAAGATATGAGTATTACAAGAGCCATGGAATTAAAATGATTTTTCAGCATAGAGCAGATCCATATGTGAGGATACGATTATATATACCAGATATATAGTAATCATAGATCTATTATGTGCCATCAATATAGTACATAACACAGGTCTATAATTTTTTTCATAAGTTATCTAGTTTTGGAAATTCTTAAACTAAAGATTTGTACTTAGAGATTAAATTTCCTTTTCTTTCATAGTGAAACTGCACTATTCATTTAAAAAGAAAATACAAGATATTTCTAAACATTTTTTAAATATGAAATGCAGTTCTGTGTGTTGGAAGAGTGAAGCTCAACAGTACCATATTAGTTAAGCACTGTAAAGAATTGCTTGTTATATTCCCATTTCTCATCATTTTTCACACAATATTTCTCTTGGTAATACTGTGAAAAATGCATACACATTTCAGTCATATTTAATTAGTCATCGTGCACTATTTGCAGGTAATTTAAATGCATGTTCTTCATCTCTGTGCCTCTCAAAACAAAGACGAATTCTACATTGCTTCACTTTAGATGAACAAATATGTTAGAAGAGTTTGAGTTTCACTCCGTTAGCAAGATAAAGATAAAACCAATATAATTTGGCACATAATTAAGTACTTCACTAATTCACTGCCTCAACTGTGAACAAAAAGGACCTTCAATGTGAACTTGAAAACTGCACATACCTCAGTTGCCTGTGCAAGCTTTGTTTTGCAGCACAAATCTAATTTAAACCCAATTTGTATCCAGATGTAATCAAACAGAAATCTAATTTCCCCCACCTCATTTCTATTGGAATCTTTCTCAATCCACTCTGTGGACTGAAAATTAAGATTTAGAGTTGTGTTTGTTTGTTTGCTTTTAAGTTTGCTTGTATATTTATTTTTAAAGGAGTTTCTTTATAAGGTGTACTATGTCTATTTTAGATCTACCTACTTTGATCTGTCCTGTTCTGGACTTCAAACAGTAAATAAATATAAAGTGGTGTTTTTAAAAAGTGGTGGGTTTTTTTGTGTTTTTTTTTTAGATTTTACCTTTGTGTAGAAGCTGGATAACGATGTTTGAGGCTGTGAAAAAATCTTTGCGTGAAGGAAGATGGAACAAACTGTAATTCTTCAGTCTGGGAAAGATGGAAGACAACACAATACAGACTCATAAACAGCGCAAATCTATTGAGGAAGTGAACAAGAACTAGGGCAATACTGACTGTAGCTATGCATCAGGTTCAAATACCCCCCCAAAACATGGACACGTCTTCACACATTTAGTTAAACTGTGAAACTTTACTATGGGCATCCATAGATTGCTTGTAGTAATAGTGAACCAAGTTTGCTTACCTTCAGAAAGCAGTTGGCATAAAGGTATTATCTTTACATCACAAAGCCACTGAAATGTAAATCACTGCATACTTCCTGGGACTTTTCATTAAGCTTTTGTTACTGGTAGAGTAACAAAAGCTTAATGAAGACTAGAGACTAGGCCATTGGGCCTTTGGTCAAATGTACAGCTGTCTTAACTTGGAAAACTACTCTGGTACTCTTCTGATTTCACTCTAAGGCTTTTCAGTTACAGGAAATTCAAGTCCAAATATTATTAGGCAGGAAAAACTTTAATAATTTAATTGTTCATCTGAAAAGTTAATCTTTGATATGCTTCTAGGTCTGAAACTTTTAGACTGAGTTTTGAATTTATACAGGTGTAATTCTTCTAATGTAAATATACAAACTATATAGAGAAACATAAAGAATGCTGAAGCAAGTATAAGGAAAAGAATGTGTTTTGGCAAATATGTTGACTATGTCCCTCTTTTCATAAAACAATACATCATTTTGTCTCATTGTGGGTCTCATCTCTTCTGGTTCAGCTAGGTTTCTGATATACCTCTGGACCCAAGTTTTTCTGTTTAAGAATATTTGCAAATAACACCATCAGCAGATTTCAGGTAAAAGTTCGCTAGTGACAATACTTTGCACTATTGTTTAAGGCCTAACAGATTGCTGTGAAAGCATAAGATTGATACTTAGATCCATTTAACTGGACCCCGACCAATGAAGATTTCCGAAGCAAAGGGAAAAGGAAAGCAGCAAGCTAAAGATTAAGGCAATTCAGAAGGAAAACTTGCTCATATTATATTGCTTAGATTAAAGTAAACACTGGTGACACATGTCGCTTAGTTTCTGGATAAATCACCTACACAAAGACATGAAAGATTTAATTCCTTTGTCCTTTCCTGCCCTGCAATCTTCTGTAGGTTGCGTAAAAGATGTCTGTTTTGTTATAAACTTCATGCACTTCTCCATTCCCTGTAAACCAAGGTTCCCAAAATATAGCCTGTCTTGAATTTTGTGGGTTTTTTTGATGTGGGAATGTCTCACTCATATTGTTCCACTAGCGCATGTGTGTTTCTAAGGTAAGTAGTAACAGTAACCATTGCTACAAAAATGCTTCTAGATATGAATACCAGCCCCTCTTCCTTCTGTTCTTTTGCCGTTTCATCACTTGGATCACAAAAAAAACCCAACTTTATAGAAAATCTCATGTTGGACATTGTTTATCCATCAGTTCATGTATATTCGGAATACATATTACAATGCTGTTTTACAAAATAGGAAAACAAAACCAAACACCAATAAAAAACTTACTAAGTGGAGTTGCCAAAAGACTCGAGCATCTACTTTTCTGAGTGAAACCAAGATAGATAACTTTCCCAGCAAAAGTCTAAGAACTTCAGAAATTAGGTCAATGCTCTGTATTGCCTGAAAAACCCGGCTGATGTCTTAGACTAAAAGTGGTCTTCTCAGATTTTCCCTTCTTGACTACCAGAAATAATTATTTCTGGTGTCAGCCTTGTAATTTTAGTTGATTATTTGCTATATTCAGTTGATGATTTAATAATTTCACATATTGATTTATTGACTCACTCTTAATTATGACCTTGATTGGATCATTGTATCATTCCATCTTTAATTAGCTTTGTAAAGTTGTCATAAATTAGTTCAGTAAAATCCTTGCTTAAGTATGTAGTTGCTTACTCATCTTTTAAAAAATAAAATCCATAAAAAATACACACATTATATTAATTCAATAGTATTACATCTTGTGTCATGAACTCGGGATAAAGTTAACGTTAATTACAAAATTAGCAAACCCATTTTCCTGTGCTTGCAAATTGGTACCTAAGGAACCCTTAATTTTACTAGCTTTGTGGCTTCTTGTATCACAGATTGTATTGCAAGTAGGCTAATAATTTCCAGAAAATCTTGGAAATTGCAACAATGACAGTAGTCTTCTGACTGAAGTAATGTCAAACTGTTCTGGCATGGAATGAAAGAAAGTGCTACTTTCCAAATAATGAAAAAAAAATCCAAGAAGGATATTATAATCCACTTCACTTTCTATGCAGGTAGAGGTAACAAGATCATCAACCTATCTATTATTTATTATTTATTATTTATTATTTATTATTTATTACTCCTTTAAAGTTATTGAGATCTGAATTATACAATATTTTTTCCTGTTTTTTTCCAAAGCTACTGTGCAAATGCTGCTGCAGTACAACTGCTATTTCTTATCCCACAAGTAACAGACGCAGATCTTTTATGTCGAACCATTCAGACATTTAGTGAAGAATCACTTGTAAAATGCTAATCAAACATGAAATGTTCACAGAATGTGGAAACGGTAATGACATTTAAAAATGAAAGATACATGTTTAAGAACATATTTGAATAAAGGAAAACGTTTCTTTTCAGTCTATTTGGAGAAAATGCTCTTAGTTTGTGTAGCATACAATTTTTGAGTTAAAATCCGAATTAGACATATAGTTTGATTTTAGGACATACTAATCTCTGTTTTTATGCACAACTAACAAAGCACTTAGGATATTTGTTGATTAAAACTACATTGCAAATGCAGAGCACTAATATCCCTTTCTTTCCAGTTATCCAATTTGTATCTAGTATTGCATGAATATAATGTCTTGTATGCAAAAAATGATCACCTTTTGGAAAATGTAATCACAAGTGAGGAAATTTGTACTTCAGTACTCTTTAAGTGAAGCAGGAAGGTAAAATCCCAGTTCCTCTATATGTTTGATTCCTGTGACATGATCTTTAGAATGATTTTATCTACAGATCTGTACTATAAAAATAATGTTTTTCCTTAATGTTTTGGACCGATTGTTTCCCAGTAAAGCCAAATCTTACTAAAATTGATCCTAGACAGGTTCACAGCAATCAGGGGGAAAAAAAAAAAAAGAAACAGAAGTTTACACCCTGGCATGACTAGAAAGTTGGTTGGGAAAAAAGACATCACACATTTCCAGTGCAGAAAAAGCCTACACGATGATTGCCGGTGAAACGGAATGTAATTTCTACTCAGAATGAGTTCTACATTATCAATAAGATGAATAAACAAAGATATACTTTGTTAAAATTCAGCTACTTTTTCTTTATTATAAGAAATGCCTTTGTCTGCATTTCTTAATCTGTAAATATTTTTTCCAGTGCGTTAGAAATACCAGACTATTAATTTTCACATTACTGTCATGAGATCCAAGCACTTAGGTCTTCAATGGTTTAGCAGTGCTTTTACTGTTTTTTTATAGCTAGTGATTTCACAATGGACTTTTCTGTCCTCACCCAAGCTCCTCAGAAATTACTTTTGACATGGATCAGTTTGCAATACATACAATAGTAGTCATTTAACCTTCACAGAATCAACAGTGTTTAAGTATTTAATTAGCGGTCACGTCTGCAAGGAGTTATTCCTGCTAAAAGCCAAATTTAACTCTTCTCTTAAAAAAAGAGGAGTATTTTCACAAAGTGTAAGTTGACATATATTCCAAAGTTTCAGAATGTCTCACTCAAGTTTCTTCGCCTGTTTCCTAATAAGTCACTTCTTTCAGTGTAAGGGTAGCATGTTTGATTTTAGTTCTCACTTTTTTTAGTTCCTATTGCCTTCCTGTATCTTTCGTTATTCCTATGGAAGATCTATTCAAATGTTCATAATCGGTTGTATTTGAAACATTTCAGGGTAAAGATAATATTTTCAATAGCTTTTCAAAGCACCTTTAAACCTGCTTTCAGTGTTTTCATGCACTATACCACAGTCCTGTCGAGAACTTGGAGAAATGAAAATCGTGTTACACTTGAGAGAATCATTAAAAATAGAACATTTCAACCATGATGCAGACATCCAAACTAAATATCTCTAGAAGGAATTCTAGAAGAAATAGTTTGATGAAAAAAAATTATAATGGTAATTAAAAAGAAGTGTACTTTCTTTTGCAATACAAGCTCAGCTTTTGGTAGTGAAATGGTGTCAAGGATTTCAGGCTGCCTCTTGTTATGCAACGGATTGCAATTTCACAAAATTAAGACTTGAAAGTTAGCACTAATAATCTCTTGTGCACTCAAAAATGTTTTAGATTTCTAAAATTAAGAAGCTCAGAGCATTAACAATTGCATAGCATTTTACGAGCACTACAGCCCTATTGTGCCAGCCACTACCCAAATACAAGCAGACAGCCCCCAGCTTGCATTCTAAATAAACCATGAGGGCAAATATTTTTCTTTTCACTTATCCTTTACAAACAGTATTGACAATTTAGGGAATTAAGTAGACATTTATGGTATTTGAGAATATAATTGCACTAGTTAACATTCACCAGAAAGCAGCTGTCATTATTCCTGAGGGAGAGCAAATCATGGGTATGATTACAAAGAAGCTGTGAGAACCAACTTAATTGAAAAAACAGGAGGATTTCTAGGTAAGAGCAGGGGAAAAAAGTGATAAATTAGTTTTCTGGAGACTTCACAAAGAATGAAACTGGGGGCAGGGGGAGTGAGTGTACACTCTGAAATTATGCATTTCCAGTATTAAATTTACAAGAGAAAAGAGTATCCCCTTGCACTTCCCAAAGAAATGTCAATAAAGGTTATTTAGACTTGGTAGCTTGTCAAAATAAATTTAAAAAGAAGAAAATTCAACTACATTCAAAACCACCAAAGACATTGAACCAATAAATGGATCAGAAGTTCCTCTTCCAAATACCCAGAAAAGTAAAGAATTCCCTGAACAGACTTACCAGGACTTTGAAGAATATTCCAAACTTCCTGACTTGTTGGGGGGAGTGGGAGGGAAGGAAGAAAAAAATATTTTTCTAGTTCACTCTTTGTTTGATATAAAAGTACTGAAATACTTAACTTTTTGCTTTATTTGAATTTAGAATTTTTAATTACATTTTTTTAAAATGAGTATTTTGTTCTTGCATCATTTTTCTTATGTATTTAACACATTAATTAGAAGAAACATAACTTCAGCCTTGCCAAATCAGAGTGTTTTTCTTTAAAAATATCATAAATTCAATCCTTATGCCTTTGAAATCTGGTCAACAACCATTTATTGACTTTTCTACTCAAATTTTGGATCCAGTAAAATGGAAAACTGAATTTACTATTAAGCTGAATGTTGGATCTCATTTTCCATTGCCCTATTGCAATTTTGTAATGTTTTCCCAATGTTTCCAATTGGCTTACTTCTGCATACTTCTTGATTGTTTATTTTTTTCAAATAAAAGCATGAAAACTGCCTCGTATCCTCCAGAGTGCTACAGGATAGGCAGTGTGGGTGAAAAAAAGAACGCAGTAGTAGGGAAGTTTCAAAGAGAAGTTTCATATTTATGACTTCCTTTACCATTTTATAGCACAGAGATAAGTTTGACTAGCCTTTATGCTCTAACTGTGAATAATATTGCAATGGTCAGAAGATAGTGTCTAAAGAGTATGCAGGAACCAGGGTAGGGAGTGCTCTTTGGTGGCTCTGATTTGTCCAATCTCCGTTGCAAATTCAAGGCTGAGAGATGATAAAAAGAAATTATACATGGTCTAAATACAGAGACCAGCCTTCAGAAACTGTCTTTAATTTGAGTCCTTACAAACTCTCATGAAGATTGTGGACCCAAATGACTTTTTAGAAACCTAGAATCTAAAGCTCTTCAGAAAGTAGCGGTTTGCCTTTTTCATTTGTCTACTTGTAAACAACACTGCTTAATTATTATTCTAATATAACTACTTTTTTTTTTTTGACTCAAGCATTATATTGTGTTTGGATATGGAATATAGGCACAAGAGGAGAGAAAAATAACTGGAGATACCCATCTTCACTGTACATTAATACTTATCTGTTCTCACTTCCTGGCTTGGATAAGCAGGATAATGCACTCTTGAGGTCTCAGTGACAACATGGAGAAAACTAAAAGAAATCCAGGACCAGGGATTTATAGAACATTAGCTGCAAAGAAGTTCTTTTTAATGATACTAGCTAGAGACTAGATATGATCTGAACAATAGGTGATCTCTAGAACTCCTGGGTTTTGTCAAACATATACATGCCTAACCATTGCTTGAAATCCTGTGCTCAGCAATAAGAGAAGATAAAAAAAAGAGCAGAGCCCAATGCTTTTGGTTGAAAAGCGCCAGATATTATTATGTTCCTTTTTTATTAAATTGCCAGTTTATTTTAAACCTATTTCATTAAATTACCAGTTTATTTTAAACCTATGTACTATAGTATATAGTGTAGCCACTTACTAGCCCCCTAGAACCTTAGCTGTTGTTTTGGAATCCTCTTCTAGTCACACCTTCAGGCTTATTGTTCTGTCTGGAATTGCAACAATCTCTGTTCTAGAAAAGTGCTTCAATGAAGCTTGTTGAAAATCATTGCTTTTATTTGTTGAAAATCATGACCCTGCCCACACTACTGACACTTTACTTTCAGCAGCCCAAGGGCACTTACATATGGGAGTCTGAATGTCAGTTGGACATTATAGCCAAATAAACGTCTAATCAAAGAAGTTCACTGGGTCTACATTCATGCTCATTCCAGCCTGAGACAGAAGACAATCTCTGGTCATACGAGTATCTCTGTAGATTCCATACACTATAACATGATTCTAGACACATGCACACCTTAATTTAGACATCTTAATCCATTATTGAATCTCAGCTTTTATGTTCAATCCAGTTCTCCAAATGTAGACTTCCAGAGCCATTTGAAATAACACACAATATTTGAGACATATACATGAGACTGACTGTCTTTAGAAGACTTGTGTCCTTCTGCTTTGGCATCTGAAGGGCAAGTGCTGTATACTGAAGAATCTCAGTGACTTTGGATGCCCAATTCTAAGCATATCTTTGCAGTAATTTATTGAAAACTTTTATTAGAGTGCTCTTCCCCCCTTCTTTATTGAAGGCAATTATAGGACAAAGTTTTCTGAAGTAAAACAACAAAGAAACTAGCTTTTAATGTAGCCCCCATGAAATTTCTCTCATTATCCTGTGAGGTTACATAAATATTTGGATTCAGAAGAATTAAAATACTTAACAGAACTGTGACCTTCTCCTATGGGAAAAACAGAATTAAATTCAGAAGTTATGCACAGAGTAAATTGTATTTGCATTCTCAATAGATATAAAGTAAAATCAATTGAAGAATACTTATGCGTCTTCTAATTTTATGTTCATATCCTAGAAGTGTTAATTTGAAGCATCAAGTCTTGCAGAAAGTGTACAATTGATACTTCTGATGCCTAAGCCTACTGTTTAGTTAAATTCAAATCTTTCCTATATCCACTGATGTGCCATTTCATACATATGTTCAAGTGGAAATTCGTAGTCTATATATCTCATCTAAAGAACTTGATTCATACGACGAAGTAATGAACTCTAGCTGAGAACCTTTACTTGGAAAGGTTAGAGCACTAGAGAATCGTGTCAAAGCTGACACTCGGTATTCAACTCCATCCTCTGAGAATACTTGCTTGGAAAATTCTCTACAGTAAATGTTAGCATACTGTTAAAGTATGATGATCTGGAGGAATGGAACCATTTCAACCCGACTTTTTAAAGCTTTTCTGTTTTGAGTAAATTACTCAGCTACTAACTGAGGAAGTGACTGGGATATAGTCTTTCTAATTACTGACCTGTACTTAATTTCTAGACCAATGAAGAAATAATGATTACACGTGCATGAATGGCTTTCACAAAGCAGGCTAAGAGTGGCTCACAATAATTAATAAATAAACTTTCCTGAGAAAAGAGAAACTCAAAACTTCCAGCAGAGAGAGATTTTGAATCCTTGCTTCTCACGTCCCATGCAAGTGCCAGATATATTGGCCAGACAAGTTTTACAGGTAGATGTAATAAGCACCAATTGTTAGAGAAGATATATGAAGCAACCTGAGGTTTGGTGATGAAGTCTGAGCAGCCAAAGTTAGAATGGTGACATCTCTGCGAGTGACTGTTTCCCTTGCATAAGTGTAGGAAATCAGCATCGGTTTTAGCCTGGCCTCTTTCTTCTCCATGCCATATACTCTTTGCGTTAAAACACAGTACTTGGTATCTGCGATCTAATTTAATAAAAGCTATTAATTTTACTTGTACATTGTACACCTAATTTTTGCTGATAAATCAACACTGCTTGGTACCTGTCTGAAGTTTGTGTATCCTGACGCTCGCAGCATGGGGAACAAACAGGAGGAATTAAGAGGTTTACATGCAGTTGCTGGGCTACAGTCTCATTGGAATGACACCATCACTAATAACATCCACATAGACAAACTGAATGAAGTACAGCCAATGTAAGTGGACAATGAGATGGATTGAAAACTGGCTGAACTGCCAAAATCAGAGGGTTGTGATCAGCGGCATGAAGTCCAGCCAGAGGCCAGTCATTAATGGTGTGCCCCATGGGCCAATACTGGGGCTAGTACTGCTGAACATCATCATCAGTGAGCTGGATGATGGGACAGAGCGCAATCTCAGCAAGTATGTGATGACACAAAACTGGGAGGAGTGGCCAATACACCAGATGGTTGTGCTGCCAGAGGACAGGTTGGAGAAAGGAGCAAGGAGTAATCTCACAAAGTTCAATGAAACAGAATGTAAAGCCCTGCATCTGTGGAGGAATAACTCCATAGATCGGTAATATTTTGGGGATGACTGGCTGGAAAACAGCTTTGAGGAAAAGCCCCTGGGAGTCCTGGTCTTCATAAAGTTGAACAAAAGCCAACGATGTGCATTTGCAACCAGGAAGGGTTGGTTGTAGCCCACCATCTTGGGCTACATTAGGAAGAACATCGTTAGCAGGTCAGGAGACGCCATCCCCTCTATTCAACACTGGTGAGACTCACCTGGACTGCTGTGCCTAGTCCTGGGCTTCCCAGTGCAAGAGAGTCATGGACATACTGTAGTGAGTCCAGCAAAGGGCCATGAAGATGATTAAGGCATCGGAGCACCTCTTGTATAAGGAGAGGCTGTGAGAGCTGGGACTGTTGAGTCTGGATAAGATGAAGCTTGGGAGACATCTGGTTCATGTCTATAAATACCTCATGGGAGGAAGTAAAAAAGATGGAGCCAGACTCCTCTTGGTGGTATCCAGTGAATGGAAGAGAGGTAATGGGCACAAAAGCAAACACAAGAAAATCCCTTTAAACAGATGAAAAGACTTTTTTATTGTGAGGATATTCAAACTCTGGTATAGGTTGCCAGAGAAATTACAGAGTTGGACACCTTGGAGGTGTTCAAAACCTCACTGGACATGGCTCTGAGCAGCCGGCTGCAGCTGACCCTGCTTTGAACAGGGAGATTGAGCAGGAACCAGATGATACCCACAGGTCTTTCCAACCACCATCCCGTGATTCTGTGATCGTCTTCTGTCCTTCCACTGTTATAGCTAAAGAAAATACCTCTGACTATCGTGACATACTGCAGATTAAAGATAAGAAGATGCTGAGCAATGTTTCTTCCCCTGGGAAGTGTGAAAGAAATGTTCTTTTAAAAGTATTTCATTCCAAGACATTGCTTGGCTTTTAATTGAAAGCTGAACTCCTTTGTTTTTAGGTACCTATCCATCTTTGAGGGACAGGTGGGACCCAGAAAGTTCTACTCAGTCTAAACTCTGTCTAGTTTATTTGGCTCTATGACCAACATCTTGGCTTTTGTAAATCCTTTTCTAAGGACATTGATTAGGTTAGGTGAGAAACTGAGAGTCATGAATTGTGAATTATCAATAACAAATTTGAGGTTTTGGTGAGATAACACTAAATGAATCGTTAGTAAATCTTACAAAGACAGAAAAAGTGATAATCTACTTTTAAGATGTGCTAATTAATGTATTTCACAGACACAAGCATTTGTTAATTTAAGATGTTATTTGAGACACTGGAGGGTGCAATGTATTTGCAAAAACAAGGTATTTCTTTCCAACTGTTTTGGTGCAGGTCTATCTTGCTAGATTAGCATAATAGCAGAGATAGGAGATGATCTCAGCTCAAAGTTTAGATCTTGCAAAATGGAATAGCATTCACTTTTCTTTCAATAATAGCCTAAATATGACACTGAAGAAGTTTTCTCATACAGACTGGATCCATGTTGTTCATGACACTGTGTGTACTTCCAAAGAATACAAGCACATACTGTCTTAACAAGTCAGAATAGAGTGGTAAGATAAAGTCATCCCGACTTTAAATTTATTCTTCACATGAAAGGACAAAAAAATCCAATATGGAAATATTTGTTGCTTTTCTGGTTGGGGTATAATTTTAAAAACAAGCTAAGCAAACCCACGTGACAACATAAATTCAGGCAGGATAGGCATATAATTCCAGACTTGAAATCTATATTCTGTACAGAAAGATAATATTTTAAACATGTTTTACTAGGGAGCAAATAATTGATTTATGATTTTGGCTAACTATGGGAAATAATATTAAATCATGTTATGTAGTTCAGATCTGTCCAATCAGTCACATGAAATAACAGAGGAGTTAAATGTATAATATACTGCTGTGCATATTCATCATCAATTCCGAGGCAATTTTTCATTCAGTGGAATTACCTATAATCATTTCTTTAGCTTTGAAGGAATTTAATGTTCTTTTGCTGGATATTGGAAAACGTCACTTTTTGTATCCATATAGTTTTCTCAGTTTGTAAATTTTCTTGTTCTAGCAGGTGCATGCCTACCATCTTTAAATAATTTCCCTTAATCTTAATGAAAAATATAGCTTCTTATTTCACTTTCAGTTTTTGAGATGTAGCTTTGTTGAGAGGACTAGTAGTGACTCCATGGTATAAGTAATGAATATAAACTTGTCTTCATGTGTTTTCTTTCATGTGAGTTCTTGCATGTTGAACTTGCGAGAAACACTTAGGTGTGTTATTGCCTTGTATTAATGACAATATTTCTTTTCATCATAAGCACAGAGAAATCCAAGAAGAGATTCATTTTTGTGTGTGTCATTTTTGATATTATTTACCTGTTATTTAATTAAGAACTCTTTTCACTGAATCAGTAAGCTTCTCAAAAATAACTAATAGCATGCAAGAGGTATACGTCATTTACTTATTCCTGTAGTTAGTTCAGAGTCACAGGTGACATACCCGTTCCATGGAAAGCTCATTCGTATCTTTCTTCCTCTGGTGTGGGGGAGAAAAACCCAACCAACCAAACAGAAATACTCTTTATCATTCTTTCAGATGCTCCACAATATATTTGGTTAAGAACAGCATTTCTTCTGGGTTATGTGGATGCTGAAGACACACACCTTTCGTTACCCAAACATACATTATCACTGGGAGGCCTCTGGCATAGGATACTCTTCATATTGTTACATATGAATTACTACACTTTTCACATCAAAATTCTTCATTTTTTCCAACCTACACGTCCAAATAAAATGCATTAGATTTAGCCAGACATCATGCTGATATCAACGGGTGTTTCATGTAGATAGCAATGCAGTCAGCAACTTCTAGAAAATATGGCCTGTTTGTTGTTGGTTTTTTTTTTCTAATTGGGGAGGCTGTAAGTTTCAGAGTGGCATTTCAAAGTGCAGTGCCAGTTTTATTTGGTTTCTTAATAATTTTTCTTCCATCCATCATTTTTTTTCTGTTAGTATTTTTGCATTGATATTGTTTATTGCTACTATTGCACTCCTTTATGCACAGATTTAGCTTGTTGTTGCAAAGAGTATTGAACTGAAAAGTGGATTTAATTATTGTTTAAATGTAGTCTTCAGTTTCCCAGCTGTATTCAAGAATTCACAGTTCCTTGTGATAAACAGCCCTTATTATGGAGTTCCTCAATGCATGGAAGGGAGAGGTTATATCTATTCCAAGCTTGTAGTCTTCAGCAGCACTGATGAGACACCATCACAACATTTTTCATCACATTGTCTTTTGTTAGCCAGCACGTACAGCTTCCAGGCTGCTGTCTATGCCGCCATTACCTACCAAAATAGCATTTCTGTCTTGTCTTATTAACATGGCTTTTGATTATGAGTTGAACTCCCCTTTTCTTATGAGTCATTTTATGGTCTTGCTGGTCCTTTCTGCTCCTCAAGTAGATTCTGTCATTCATAGATTCATAGAATGATGGAATTACAGAATGGTTTGGGTTGGAAGGGACCTGTAAAGATCATCTAGTTCCACCCCCCTTACTGTGGGCAGAGACGTCTTTCACTAGGTCAGGTTGCTCAAAGCCCCATCCAACCTGATCTCAGGCATCCATAACTTGTCTGGGCAATCCATTGCAGAGTCTCACCACCCTCATCATAAAAAAAGTCTTCCTTATCCATTCTAAATCTACTGTCTTTCAATTTAAAACCATTACCACTTGTCCTGTCACTACAGGCCTTAGTAAAATGTAAAAAGTCTTTCTCCATTTTTCTTATAAGCCCCCTTTATATGCTGAAAGGCCACAATAGTGTCTCCCCAAAGGCTTCTCTTCTCCAGGCTGAACAACCCCAACTCAACCTTTGTTCGTAGGAGAGGTGTTCCAGCCCTCTGATAATTTTTGTGGCCATATATAATATATCATTCTACTTCTTATCATTTAGCTTAAAACAAATTTATCCCTGTGTTTTACTACATCTTCTTTATGACCATTTTTCCTTCCAATCTCACCCATCTAATTTTAGTTTCAGTCCTGAAAGAAAACAAGAACATAATACCTATTCTTTAATTCTTTAAAGTTAGAGCTTCAGCCTTCACTTCATCACAATCCTTTATGGCACTACACAAGCACACACTAAGCAGCCGATTTTGCAAGACAAATGACTGAATACAAAAGGTCAGAGCGGGCTTTTAAGAGCTTTCAGTGCACATGTGAAGAGAATGATGACAATTACTTTTTTAAAAAATTTATCTACAGGCATTTCTATGGTGCTCAGCAGTATAGCACGCACTCCAAAAGCCCTGATTAATCTATTCTCGTGGCAACCATACAAATGAACCAAATGTTAGACTCTCCATTCACACATGAGCATTTGAGTCCAAGATGAACCCACTGAAGTCAGGAGGCTGCTACCTTTGGTTGGTCAGCTTGAAATGTGTGTTGAATTTCAGAATAACTGAATGTGCAGCATCCAACTGTAAGTCTTTGGCAGCTGTGAGTGGTCCACAGCTGAGGATGCCGATAAATGCCAAAGCAAGTATGTTCAATGGATTGTCCACAGGTGGATGACACATCCAGAATGACCACTCAGTTTTTCATTTTGGCCAGTGTGATTTTGCCTCAACTCCCACAGGAAGAGTTACAGGGAAACAGAAGTCAGCCAAGTGTCTTTCCCCATAAATGCTGCATTTGATTTTGTCATTTTAGCAGCTTAGGTTGTGTTTGCAACCTACAGAGAAAAAACACAAGAGATGAATCCTGGTTTTGGGCATGTCTTTTTGCATGCTTTATAGCAGACAGCCTTCTCTACCACTTTTTGTCTCTTCAAATGAAGTCATAGATTTTATTATGGAAAAGCAATGGCCCTAGTTCAGCAAAGATTAGCATTTGCCTCGGTTTAAATTGAATGATCTAATTGAAATCAAGGGGAATATTTATTTGTTTTATGTGTTTAATCAGCTAGCTGAAGTGAAGCCTAAATTAATGAATGTGACCTGTGATTCACCAGGCATTTGGATGCTGAATATGCAATGCCAAGCACAGATATGCAGGACAGACCATGAGGGTTTTTGCTTTCATGCTAGTCCTGTCTCCCCTGCTGCTGTGCTGGCATCACTCAGTCCACTCAGCACATCCCCACAGTTTCTGGCTCCACAGACAACCTCTGGTGTTGTACTGGGAGTCGAAATGGAGCCAGCACTGTGGCAGGAGAGAGGGCCAAAACAGCCTCAAAGCCAGAAGGGCTGTGAGTACAGTGTCTCTGCCAGCTGCAGGCTAATTCCCCATGGAGGAGGCAGCCTGTCGTGGCTGGGGCTATGGGGCACAGCCTGGGCTCCAGAGGAGGATGAGACAGCAGGGTACAGTACCTGCAGTGGGGCTCTAGTCACCATTTATATCATGGCTGCGTCTGTCCTTCATATTACGGAATTCACTTCTACAGAATTGAATTTAATATCAGAGAACTAATTTTCACACTAGAATATAGAGTGATTAGTAGCTTGAGTACTAGCATGTGTACTGTGTTTCCTGCAGTGCAGCACAAATCAACTGGACTCAGAATACTCACAAGCATCAAATAGCAACCATAAAAAAATTTAAAACGCTCCAGTGACACTCAGGACTTCTCACATTGCGTTATTCTGGATTTGACCTGCAGCTCTAGTGTATATTCAGCTTGTTTGTCACTCATCCAAAAAGTCCCTTAGAGACCAGAGAAGGACTCAGATCTTTGGCATTGACTAAACAATGAAATTAAAAATAAATAAATAAATTCGGAGTTCTTATCTTATTCTTGGCACATTATGCAATGTGTCAAGAGGAAGAAAAACATTCACTCAGGAAGTTACTAGGCACCAGATTTTCAAATATAGTGATCTAAAGAGGCATGTGGGCATTTAGTGGAAGCTGGACATGTATTACTTCTGAAATCCCATTCCTTACACACCTTGAAAAAATCTGTCTCTGTCCTTTGAAAATTTCTGTCGTGTTTCTTAATCCAATAACAGAAGGATATGAAAGGCAGGATACTTAAGCTGTTTTTGCTGGAAGCAAAAGTCTAAGTTTAAGGCTTATGAAAATGGTGTCCTTGCTGGCAGGTTTTGACCACTTAATTGAGTATGAAAAGCAACATAGCATTTAAATTACTATCAGCAGAACTGGTAGGCTCTTTCTCTTGAAATCTACTTTTGTTATTGAACATGAAAGGTCTTTGAAACACGTTTCAATGCTCAGGTGCCACATATACTTTAGAAAACAGATCAGTTTTTAGAGGATTTCATGAAAGACTGTTTTCAAACTTCTAGCTACTTTGTCATGACACTGATTTCTAGTATTATATACTGTTACGTAATTTTACCATACTTTGAAATCTGAATTTTTCCCTTTTTGGTGTTGGTTGTTTTTTTATCGGTGAAGGAATTTGGAGAATAAATTCAAGTTCTCAGTGCAATCTTTACTGAAACAATTCTACTATTATTTCCTGTCTATTTTCTCCTCACCTGTGCTCCTGAGGTATAGACTATTTTTGTTCAGTTCTTGTTGACTTGTCACTATATTAACTGTATTGTTTCCTTTTTCAACCTCTGTCTGTCATTATATAGAAAGAATATCAGCAACCTTTCCTAAAGGTAAATATTTAATAAATAACCTGTCCTTTCCTGGCTTATTGAAGCTGGTAATCTCTGTAAAACCATTTCTTCAGTCTCCTTTTATGACTATAATGCATCCTCCAGAAAATCTTTTATGAGCTACAGAAACGAATTACCATATCTCTGTTCTGTGAGAAATTGGGGGAGGGCGAACACTGAAAAAATTGGTTAAAAGGGTGCTGCAAAAAAAAGCATTTGTTGCAAAAAAACATGTTTACCAGATGTACGTAAAGTGATTATATTAAAAACAAATTACCATGTAACTTTTCCTTCTTTTTTCTTAACAGCTTCTTGGATGACACTAGATTTGACTTGGCTGGGAAATCACATAGATTAGAAGTATTTGGAACTGGCTGGAATTTTTTAGATATGGACTTTTAGTCTGGCAGCATACATCCTTTTCTTAATTCTTAGATATCTCAATACATTTCCAAAGAAGTTATTTTTCTCAAGGTTAGATTGAGGTATAAGAAAAAAGTTCAACAAGAAATGGCTTCCTGATGGGAAAACCAAACAACCTGTGTCCATAAGAAAACCTTCTTAGTTGCTATTTATTCTTTACTTTCCTATTCAACAAAAAAATATATTTAGGTGGAGGTGATTTTACAGTCAAAAGACAACTTTATCACTTCAAAGCTTCAGCTGAGCTAAATTCTGAACTTTGCAAATTGTTATACAGATTTTTAAAAGGGACAAGAAAAATAATCTCTGTATGAGTTGGACTGCTCCAAGAAGAAATAGATTTGAGTTGAATTATTGGATGTACTCTTAATCAGAAGCTCTTTTTACGTTTCCTCTCTAGGAGACTCTTGGGAATGGCCAACCATGGCCCAACCATGGGAGCTGGGTGACATTTGCGTACAAAGAAGCCAGACCCAGAAACACAGAATCTTTGCTCCAAAGACACCCATAAGGTAACCAAAGATGTCAATAAGGCGATCAGTTAGCAAGCCAATGTAGCACTTAGTAGAGCCTAGAAATGGGAAACATAAGCCCTTTGTCATGGCACCCAACACATTCTGTAAACTGCTGAACATGGGGGTAATACCTGTAAAAGGGCTGATTACCACTGTCCCCTACTGGGGACCAGCGCAGCCACATTGGCAGAGCCACATCCCTGAAGCACAGGCAGAGTTACAGGTAGAAAAGCAGGGTGTGATACAGCTACACAGATTTAAGGAATAGCACTGGGGCATTGACAATGTCTCTTTGTTCAGCTTCAGACAGATGTTATTTGGCATGGCTATTCTGGGGCTTTTTGTTTCATTTTCAGCTCTTCAAGTGACCTGTGGCTGCTCAAACCCAAGAGCAGGTAATGTGTCACAGCTTGTTCATGCACATTTGGCCAACTGGGTCAGAAGAGGCAGATGTGCTTCAACAAAATGTTTTAGAAAACACAGCAGATAGATAAGCTAAGCAAAGAAGACAGTGGCGACAGAATTTGCCTTTCCTAACCAGGCTGAAGTCCAACTGTTGTTCCTGGCAACAACAACCCAGACTCAATCAAACCCAGGTGCAGAATCAGCCAGCTTGGAGGAGAAGTGTGTTTACATCTGCCCTTTTCTGACTCTAGGGCTCTGCTCAGAGGGAGGAACATGCTGTTGGGAGATAAATTTCCCTCCTTCTAATTATAGACTTTGCCATCTTCTGCCCACTTCAAGTGTAAATCGCCTAATCATAAACAATTCCTCTTCAAAGCTCAACACAGATTGGATATAATTCCCTGACAACACCAATCTGTTCACAGTATTGCATGCAAAGGCTGGAATAGTGTTAAAGATCTTCCAGCCTGCTGAAGGAGAGAGGATTGAAGAAAGAAAATTAAAAACACAACAGTAAAACACAAAAGACATTACTCTTGCCACTGTCTTTTAGCAAGGAAGAGAGCTAATAACACTGGACTGGCAAATCTCAACAATTGGACAAAGCAGAAGACAGAAATATCTTCCTTTTCTGCTGGTAAAAAAACCCAACCTTGTGACACACACTTTCTCTTCTAGTAATTAGTAAGGCAAGTAGAAGGCAGATGGAGACTGCTGATTATTATTTATTTACATCAGAAAGCTTCAATTATTCAGAATGACCAAGTCATTCGCACTCCTAAACTGTACAAGAAAATCACAATTACTGCTATGTTTGCCTATTTTTTCCCTCCTCCCTCTTTATGTTCTCATGTGGTATCTGATTGTAAATTAAGTTCTTGATCTTGCTAGAGAATTGTTTATGCATGTAACGTACTGCCCATGAGCTGTCCCACAGAACTGGAATTGCAGACTAGTGAGACAGATACCCAAAGCATTTCTAACAGAAGACAGTAGATTTTCCAAAACGTTAGGATAATGGTATGCTACCAGTACATGGTTTGTACAGTAGTATGTCAATCCTGTCATTATGATTTTGTGAAATATCATAATACCAATATCAAGTGGAATAATAATAATAAAGCAGTATTATTGGTGGTGGCTTTGAAGTAACGGTTGATATTAGGACCAACATCTAATTTTACATTGATGTATCTCCACTGAATGAAATAGCATTCTTCCTGATTTATGCCAGTATAGAGGGAGAACAAAATTAGGCCTTAAATTTCATACCTGTCTTGAACTCCTGGCAAGACAACTAGAAATGATCATCATATTTTAGCACTGCCGAATTGCTAAGTCTAAAAGTAATAATACTCCAAAATGATCAAACTATATCTCACAACTCAACTTTGCAAAGTTTTCTGTTACTTGACAGTAAACAACCATGAGGAGTTATTTATTTATATATTTAGTGGACTGATCAAGATGAATTTGGGAAAAATGTCCGCCATTGATTTTAGATTGCAGAGAATATACTAACTTTATATCTAATTATCACAAAAAATGGGCTAAACATATTTGGTGCTAAATAATTACTGCTCTTCTATGTTTATGAGAAATTGACAGACAATGAAGGTAGGGAGAATAGCAAAATCCAAAATTTATGAAGTATAGGAAATAGAAAAGAAAAATTATAACCCAGTAAATCAACCCACAGTTACTTTGCGCAGGTGGTTCTGTAGTTGCTATACACTTGGGAAAAGTCATTGGCTTTGCTAATTTGCACTGGGAGGTCAATTAAACCCTCTGTACAAAGAATCTGAGATATTTATATCTTGGAATATAAACACTGTAGCAGTTTGTATATATACAAAGTAAAAAAAATTCTTTGTTAATTATCATAATTGCAGATGTACAGATGTGTACCCACAGGGGGGATCTTAAATTAAAAAAAATATCTAATATTGACACTATTATCTTATACTGAAAATATTATCTCATGACAAAGTAATTTAACAAAGACAGTCTGAATAAACCATGTTTAATTTTTAAAAAAGGTAAAGTGACTCGTTCCCTCATCTGGCAGTGGGAGAGTTGCTGCATACAAAAGCTTTGTATACAATTTTTTGTTATCATTATAAGAGCAGTTATTCATAAACTGGTAGAGAAAAAGAAACTCGTTTGCAGCACCATCTGGTTTGGGTCTGGTTATTTAGCTGATTTGTTGAAGTGTTTTTTGAATGATCATTGTTTTAGCTTGCACTGTCAGATGTCATCCAAAGGTCCAGCATACGCAGATGGGGCTGTAATATAAAACAGAGCTGCTGAAATAAAACACATCTTCTCCCCCTACCTCCAAAAACCCTTGCCCCTTTACACTAGATGATCCATTATGGATGTGCTGGATTTGATTTCATTATTTACACACTGTACAAATATTACAAGGGAACCAGAAAAAACAATAATGATGTAAGCCACATTGGAGATCCATGTGACATTCATTAATTAACACCATCTAAGGGAGAGGGAAGAAAACCGTGATTTTTTCTCCAGTGCTATACAGTTCAGAAGGAATACATACATCACACAAGTATTTCAGGAAGTCATGCTTTCTGTCTAATGGAAAGGTGTGAAAAGGTGTGAAAACATGTTCTTTTTGGAGGAGTGAGGATGAAGCCGGCTGCTAGAATTTTTAGGTACAAAGAAAGGAGAGAGATCCCTGTGTAAAGTACTTTATAATCTACGTGCATAGCTAGAAATTAGAGTGCTACCTAAATTATTGGAAGCACCTGCATTTTTGGAACTTTGAACATGAACACAGAATTTTGACGTAGGAATCAAATAGGTGCTCGACAGGAATTAGAGGCAAGTAATTGAATAGATAAGCATCTGCAAATATGAGGCACGGATAGGGAAACACAGAACCCTGGATTCATCTCAGCTACATTTTGGACTTAGCTGAAATGTCAAGGACAAGAGCTTAGGCTCATTTAAGGGATGAAGCAATCTCAGTGATCAAGACAGAAGGTGTTAGTGTTAGATATCTGACCTCTACAGCTCAGCTAGGTGCCCAACATTTCCCTTAACCGTCAAGTGAGAAAAAAGGTAACTTTAAGACCCAGCTCATCTGTCCTTTTTGGCATCTACTTTGGGATGAATGGAAGTACTTATTTTTTACCACAGACTATGCAGACAATTTAGACAAGATCAGACGTGGGTATGTGGTTCTATGATTATATGCACAACATATATGCCAACTTCCGATCAAAGAAACTCCATCCTATGTCTCTGAATTGCAGTGGCATTCTGATTTTGGGAATGGATTTAAATGTCCTTATAAAGTGCTTGTCTCCCTCCATTGACTACAAAGTGAATTTTGATACCTAAATTATGTTACACTCCGATATTAGCACATAGAAGTAACACAAGATGGGGACAGGGAGATTCATTGAGAACACAGTACATAGGAAAATTTTTATTTGCAGACCACTGCAATACAGGTGTTTAAAGTAAAAAAAATAGGTATATCTGTGGCTTGAAGAGACAAGGCATCTGCTCCAAGCATAGTGATTTTGCAATAAGACTATATAGCAAATAGCACAAAAGCGCCTTCTTTCAGTCTCTCTACAAGTACTTCTTTAAAATAGAAAACTTTCTCTTACATCAGAACAGTGGTTTTAATTTTCTTCCATTTTTAGATGCATTTCATAGACTATATTTTCTCAAAATGTATGTTTGGATTTGGATCTTGTAGTAGAATTCACTCTTGGAACTCTGACAAGCCATTAAATGCAGTTAAGTAAAAGCGAAGTGGTACTTACTTACGTAAAAGAATACTGCTAGAAAAAGCGTATAAACAGAAGCAGTCTAAACATGCATTGGGAATGTCTATACTACAGTGGATGGCAGAGACGCCGGTGCTTGCACATGCCATAGTGACGTGCAGAGAGTCCACCTTGCCTCTATATTTGAGATAACTGTATTTGGTGAGTTAATAAGCTGTTATGTCTCCACGGGGCTTATCGCTCCATGGTGATCCTTGGCCTGGTGTGCCTGTACTATACCAAGGCTCAATTGGCATTACCTTGGTGTTACCGACATTTTGCAGGTGTACTAATTTCATTACCAATTTTTATTGCTACATTAAATAGATATTGCCCTCCAACCGTAGTGATTCCTCCATCTGGCACGCATCTCAAAGCTTACTGACTAGTTTTTATCCAATTTCAACATACACGTTCCCATTTGAGACCCTGAATATATTCCAAATGCACTCAGGCATTCCTCCAAATGACAACAGAGATAATCTTCATCTAGGAGAATGCGGGGTCCCAGGCAGATGAATTCTGTTCACAGCTTGGAGTTACAAGTTGTGTACCTGCAGAACTTAACTTTTTAGTCACCTTTTGGGCAGGAATACTTACAAACACTTACAAATTAATGCAAGCAATTCCATCAGTCTGACACAAAATTATCAAAAAGGAAACAACACTAAGCTAAGAATAACAAAGAGTAAAAGAAACAGTGAAAGACTGACTCTGTAGCATGCAAGGATAAAGAATAGAACAAAGAAATAGTTGCTGTAAGGAAGGGGTAGTGAGCAAAAGCAGATATTGAACCTGATTTTCAGACTGCAAGCCAAGACTTCCCTTTATTTTTAACAGTCACATTGCACAAACCAAGGAAAGCTGAGAAAGAAGCTCATCTTTTAGAAAAAGCATGTTTTTTTACTAGATAGATAATGAGTTGCAACCACTTCACTACTGTACAGCTTGCACAGTGCACATTCTTTACCCAGATACACAACCCTGGAACTGGCCGTCAATATCTTGATGCCTTAATGGTAAGACACTGAGAAAAAGGACTTCTCCAAAGGCAGCTTTTGCCTTTCTCTGTAAGGGAGGTCCTGCAGAATGATGTTAATATTTCTAAATCATGATAAATGTCAGTACTTTTGGTTATGTTGCACCCCAGTTTCAAGAAAGGATAGTGAGGTAGACAAGGGACAATAGGTCTTTGTAATCACCAAGAGTTAAACGAAAGCAATTTCAAAGGTGTGTATTCCTGTACTGTGGCATTTATATAGGTTAAAAAATCTCTCTTGTGTTAACTGAACTCAAACTCTAAAGAGGTTCTGAAAGCATAAGTCATTTTAATTCAATTTCAAGTTTTACATCATAGCATTACCCCAATAAAATGGATTTTATATGTATATATAAGCTCTGTCTTGAATTTGTTTTTTAAGGGAGTCTGTTACTGCATCTTATATTTTATATAGTTATGTAATATATTACAGCCTGTGAGAAGTGGTGAACACACTTCAGCTGAAGGACATGTTGGTGATTTATGGAGCCGAAAGTCCATACACCCTAAATTAGGTTTTAGAACTGCAGTGTAATTTTTAACACGTAACAAGGAAATTCATTTACAAAGACTACCCCGCAGCTTTGAAAGTCACTGTAAAGATTAAGTTCTGTTTGACAGAAGGTGGGAGATTTAATTTTGAAATTTTTTTTGGGAAAAAATTAGATTATCAATCACCTCAAGGAATGCTCAACACGTTGTTGGAAATGCTGCTTTTGTTATTCATGGGTTTCACAAAGTATTTATCAGAAATGTATCTATCAGGATTTCTTACACCATTGCTATTATCCCATTGATAAAAACACAGTAATCTTCTTCTAGATAGTCAGTTTTATATCCGTGAGAAAACAAACAAGAAAGACCTGCTCTAAGGAAGGGTGCTGGAGGGGCTGAGTTGCAGTAAAAGGGACTCTGAGGGGAAAGGGAGCCTCTCCCTGTTGCCTCAAGGTTTTGGCACTGAAGCGGTCAAGGGTATGGGTAGGGAGGCCTAAGAAGGGCAGGAGGGGTGCAGTTGCAGATGTAGGAAAGTGGCAAAGAAAACCTTAGAGTTTTATTTTCACTAGGCCAAAATAGCTTCTCAGGCATTTCAAGACTAAGAAATCTACCTACTCTAGGTTTCTGCTTCTAAAGTTCCCCTTATAACCAGTAGAAAGCTCATCAACACAGACAATGGAATCTAAACAGCAGTTCAGCTGAGTGGATAGGTGTCTGTCTTAGGATGACTTTAATCAGTTTCTGTCCTTCATTGTCTGCATTGATTAGGGACTTAGTTCAACTGGCCATATACTATTTGAGATACCCTGGGCTATCCAGTCCTCCACATCTAACACCAGCCCTTAATGTACGAGTGCCTGTTTCCACAATTGATTTACGATGGGAAAAGCCCCAAAATAGCTTTGTGTCATGTCTAACTGGGATGTGAATATTAGTAGCAGGAAGTCTAAACCTCTGTGTTAGTCTGGGCTACACTGGAGAAGATGAGACAGTGAGAATATTTACCCTGAAGAACCATAAGAGGCATAGATTATAGGGTATAGATGCTTTAGGGCTGCAGGAAGAAGGTGACAAAATACAAGGTGATCCAGAATCTACTATTCTTTACTTCAATTTTGGAGAAAAAAAGTCTGCAGAGACAGGAAATAACTATAAATTTGCAAGAGATTTACTCAGAGAGGCACTGAAAGTACAGGTTCAAATGAAGGCCTGAAAGTGTAGTTCAACAAATTTCTATGCAACACACACTTTTCAATAAATTTGCTTTGGCTGTATTTGCAACGCTTGTTTGTTTGCATCCTGCAGATATGTGGGGAATGGGATTGCACTAGCTTGTTGTTTGTAGAAAGCAAATTTAAAACTTCCATTAGTATTCAGAAGAAACAAATGATACATTCAAACATGTAATTATAAAGTACTGGTCTTCTCTCTTAAGCCCTTAATTATAAACCCATCCTATCTCCCATCTTTTATTTGCCACTGAATCATCGAGTTGAATGTGCCAGGAAATGCCAGCCCGCGTCACCCATCAAGCCAATTTTCCTTCAAATATCTGTGTGCTTTCTTCCATGATACAACTGATACTGTGGAGCAACTCCTTTGAAGACTCTGCTGTGTCACTGTGTTAATCACCTTCAGATGTCAGCCTAAAAATCTTCTCTCCTATAAGGTCTATAAACAGGGTAACTGCTATGTTGTGACTATACTTTTGTGAATCAAATAAATTTATAATTTTTACCTCACATTTCCTTTATTTCCTCAACTCTTCGGCTTATATTGCAAACTCTTGATGCTGGGGACCTTTTGAATTAATTTCAGGATAATGAATATTTGTAAAGAATCAAATATGTCACAGGATATCATCACTGTCCAACAACAAACTATTAAATCAGTTCTGAGGTCTTGAATACAGAAACTTACACTGGTAGCTCCACAGAAAACAAATGCTATTAAAATTTGTATTAAAGAGACAGAAATGCAGAGGAAGCAGTTCGAACATTATTAAAATTATTAAAAAACATTCTCATTCTATTTTATTGTTTAGCTGTGGGAGTTGCAAAGGAAATTTCACCCCACTTTTATGACATGTTAAAATGATATTAGTTGTGGTTTTTAGGAAAAGAGTGTTAGTTGTTGGGAAGAGATGCTGCCATTCAGTTTGGAAATTTTACTAAAGGTGAATCAAGGCAAAATTCATACCAAAGTCTGGGAGATATACTGGATATACTAGATCATAATGTGAATGCACTTCAATAAAGAAATCCTCTTATTAATAAAAGATAGATATGCAAACAGAAATACAACCTGACCTTACAGTCAAAAGCTAATACAGTCTGCACTGGAAAAGCTTCATCATTGTGGTCCAGTTTCGTTCACCAAATGGCAATAAATCTGAAAAAATAAGGTGGACAGTGTGGAACTGAAAGAGAACAAGCAGGAACATCTTCAAGTCTGAAAGTGTGTTAGTTAAACTAAAAGAAATGCCCTTCCTATAAAGAGGGACAACATAATCTGTATTTTCCTTTGTAGCACAGGCTTAAAATGATGCAAGGAAGACTACAGCTAGAGTATGGATTGCCTAGGCATTAGTGAGGTCCTCTGTTACTGGATGCCTTTTGTCTTGAAGGAAGGAAATTGATGAATAAAGGACTGTGGAGAAAACAAGGCAAATGGATTTTCTGCTGTGATCCAGACTATTAGGCAGAGGGGTCTTTTTGATTTTAGTTACCTTTTTAAACCTCTCAAACTCCCATCAAGGCCTGTGGAGATTTGGAAAGTGAAGTCAACCAAAGAGTTAAATTTCTGGTTTTCTTTTTCTTTTTTTTCCATAGCAGTCCTTGTGCTTTATAAAGTTATTTACATAGTCAGTGACATTTGGAAATACAGCTCAAATCACAGAAGTCCAGGTTGTTGATTTATGGAGCAGAAAGGACATAAACCCCAAGTTAGAGTTCAAAGCACAGCAGAATTATTTTTTTCTCTAATTTTAACAGCAGAAACAGAAATTTCAATTACTTTTGGACTATCTTGTGTCTTTGAAAGTCACTACAAAGATGAAGTCCTGTTCAACAGAAGGTAGGGAGGGAATTTAATTTGAATTTGGGAGAAAAATCAGATTACTAATCATCTTGAAAAAAATATGAAAGAGATGAACACATGGAGACAAAACATACAAGAGTCTATAGTAAAGTTCATTTTTATATATATCTATTTACAGGACATTACATTTTTCTCTGTATTCTTACCAGAATTTTTATTTTTTACTTTCAATTTCTTCTTTATTTGAGAAGTGCATGGCATCATTTTCAAAAGAATACTTAGCAAGTACCCACTAAAATATATTATAGCACCTTTTGGTACAATAATTTTGAATATTGACCACAGAACCATATGTAATTTTATTGGGAGAGAATGGGTATCTCCTGGCCAAGAAAATAATATAACTCAGTTTTAGGACTGAGTTATCTCTTGAGAACCAGCTTTGCATAATAATATGAGAAACTCCCTGCATACTACAAAGATAATTATAAGAGCATCTGTATTTGCTATTTCCAGCTTCAATACCAGGATAGTACAAGAATACTGCTAAACATAAATTGAACAAACCTGTAATTTATTAGTAAAGTCTAAGGACATACTATATCACTGATCCAAGTTAAAATCAATCCTTAACAACATCTACTTTTTGTGGGGGTTAACCCAGTTTGTTAAGACAACATGTAATGAGTTTGTATATGTGCTTATGAACATCTGCCCATCTTGTCTACACCTATCTTGACTCCAGACAAATTTTGAATCCGTTAGCTAAGATCAATCACATTTAAAAGAAAGTAGATATTTCAAAGATACTTTGGTCTTGTAAGTAGCCAGCTGGGTACAGGAGAGAGAAATCAGCTGCGCACCCACTAAGGGAAAGGGTATTGCATGAGTTCCAGTTAGCAGACGCCACACAATCCATATCAGACCAACATATCATAAAAGGCCTAATTAAAGGACAGACATCAGTTGCAATTGCCTTTTATTAGATACCAGAGTCCAAATTAAGGTATAACTTTGTAATAGTCAAGCCTTTTCTGGTTTCACAGTTTACAAATTTCATGTATATTTGGTTTCGGAGGCTCCCACCTGCTCCTTTTTTTCATCTTACGGTTAATAACACCTTTTCCTTTCTTTTCTTCTTAACCTATCCACTTGTGATGCATTGGTGCAGTCCAAAAACAACCTAGGACTTTTTCTTTTGAAGAGATCATAGTACTTATACTACAGATTGTCACACTGTCCCTGCCTTCTGCTTTCAACGCTGTTCTTGTTGGAGGAAAGATTGGCAAATCCCCATGTAATTCATACTAAACATCTGCAGTATCTCCAGTGCTAATGTATAAGGAGAATTCTTTGAGCTTGGTTGAACTCAGACAGAGAATGAATAACTTCTGGTATACAGGAAAAATCATAGCAGAAGACATACATCTATTATACATCTTACCATAGGGATAGAGGGCTTTCATTATGAACCAGGAACACACTAGACAGATACAGCTTCAGAAAAGACAATCACTGGCTTAAAAAGGCTCTTGGTAAGGCAATGGTAATTGCCAAGAGGTTAAACATTGGATGAGACAAAAGTGTATCTCAATCACATATCACAATTAGGATTAAAAATCCTGGCGACATCCAAAAACAATCAACAAGGATATATGAGTTTAATAGTTCCTAAATGTCCATAATGCCATAATACTATACAAACTAAACTAATATTTCAAAACTTAGACTAATTTATAACATATAACATAGAATAATATAATTATAGAATCATAAATAGTTTGGGTTGGAAGGGACCTTAAAAGGTCATCTAGGCCAACTCCCCTGCAATGAGCAGGGACATCTTCAACTGTATCGGGTTGCTCAGAGCCCTGTCCAACCTGACCTTGAATGTTTCCAGGGATGGGGCATCTCTGACCTCTCTGGGCAACCTGTTCCAGTGCCTCACCACCCTCATTGTAAAGAATTTCTTCCTTATATCTAGTCTAAATCTACCCTCTTTTAGTATAAACCCATTCCCCCTTGTCTTATCGCAACAGGGGCTGCTAAAAAGTTTTTCCCCATTGTCCTGGTTTGAGGTAAAACAGAACCAATTTTGGTCAGTAACTTCGCTTCTTAGCTGGGCCTCTCTAACAACTGAAATTAACAGCCTATTGTGCAGACAATGTTCACTCTCTCAGGGTGATAAGACTTATGTTTATAGCTGATGCCCAGG
>NW_009661369.1:401623-465311 GCF_000708025.1 Charadrius vociferus
AGCCGGTGTCGTGATTGTCATCTCGGGAGCTTGATACGGTTTTGTATATATTTCATTTTTTTTTATTTTATTTTATTATTAATATTTCATTAAAGTAGTTTAGTTCCTTCTAAACTCGTAAGTCTCTTCTTCCTCCTCTGCCCCTCTCTCTGAAGAGGGGTAGAGGAGAGCATCTGTCGGTCCCATCTGGGGTCCTTCAGGTCCCCAGTAGCCGATTTGGCCTAAACCACGACACCCATCTTCCTTATAAAACTTATAATTCTTCCTTAAAATCTTAAGTATTGAAAGGCCGCAGTAAGGTCTCCCTGGATATATACTGTATTTTTTCCCCTCTGAAATATAAGTTTAGAATACACCTGTTTTGATTGGCTAATGCTCACTTGACATACTTACCATGACCCATAAAAAACTGAAATGCAAAGTCAAGATTTTTCATGTTGATAATTAGGGTGCTTCACAAAAATGGCTTGTACTCAAAAACATTGTTAAACATGCTATTTTTCACCTAAGTGATCAAGGAGAATGTGTGAGTTAACAGTATGATCTTTGGCAAATCATTTAATGCATGTAATAAGTGTATTCTTCATCACAGAAATACTACTTATTTGCTCAAATATATTAACCAGTTTTCCTCCAAGCTCTTGGGAAAAAGGTTGGATTTGACACTGTACTGTTACAGTTCTTTCTGTAATGGAGATTTTGGATGAAGCTCATAGGAGCTGCTGTCATATTCATACTAACAATGATTATTACCAATCACGAATTGTCAACA
The DNA here is from genome assembly GCF_000708025.1 of Charadrius vociferus. Lineage (NCBI taxonomy): Eukaryota > Metazoa > Chordata > Aves > Charadriiformes > Charadriidae > Charadrius > Charadrius vociferus. The sequence continues at coordinate 402,396 of NW_009661369.1, forward strand.
CTGGTTAAAAGGATGGTAAAACATGCCAAGGTGTCAGCTGAAATCTCTGGTTTGACTACTCGCTTAGAGTATGAAATAGTCAATTTAGTGATTGGGTTCAAATGGCAAAGATCACAGTGTTAAGTAAAACTGGGAACCTGAATTGCATGTCATAATTCCAATTTAAAAATGAGAAGCTCTTAATTTTCTCTCATGTTTTTTTCTTTGAATATTTCCATTTTATAAAGATTGGTGTGTTTCTATTTCATGGCAAGTTAACCTTTCTTGTGTTTTCTCTGATTTTTATTCAACATGCCATACCATGCTGCAGGGTGTCTGGCACTTCTTCCCATATGCACATATAAGCTGTAGGCAGCAGAACATCAACTTCAGGTAATTGAAATAAGAAAGTCTTATATCTTAATTTTTTTTGGTTCAAATTAGTCAATGAAGGGTGCGATGTGCAGGGTGTAAATAACGGCAGAATTAGAAGCCCTTAGTCTCTAATTACATTATGTGAAGTTGTATATGAATAAAACATTACAGAATGTTGACATAATTTGTTGTAGACATTAATTGCTCTCTCAACTGGATGTTCAATGCCGCAATTTTTGAGGGGTTAATTAATTAAAGCAAGCTAGATCATACTGCTCAGACGCTACTGAATTTAGATTACTCAATGTGCAATTTGATCTTATCCAGCAATGCTACTGCAAGTCTTCTGCTGGAACTGAGAAATAGTCTTCAGTCAAAAGAATTAATTTCTCTCAACTTGTAAAGCATAAAACATCTCCAAATAGTCAAGGTTGGATACAAACTTTTGCTAGGGGCTCCAGGTAGAACGGCAGTTAGAACTGTAAGACTTCAAAGTGCTTGATGTTTTTTTGGCATCTATTCCCTTCCAAGATCTACCATCAACTTGAAGTGTAGAGATGGGCTGCAAAGGCTTGAAATGGTTCTATTTAATCTTGTTGGGAGTTTTGTTGTGGGTTTTTTTGTTTGGTTTGGTTTGGAATCTTCTGTTTGTTTATTTGTTTTTATTTTATGACAGTAAATTCCCAGTCCTTCTGTTGAATTTAACTTCAATGTATTCCCTTTTTTTTGCAGCCATGGGAGCATCCAGCCAGGGCACCTATTTCTATGTTGCAGTTTGCAGAGCATCCTTATACTTTCCCTCTGCTGTCCAATTTCTAATTCTCCATCACTGAGACTGTATCCCTGAACAACACACCTCAGCATGATTTGCGAAAGTTTTGGTAGCACTTCACTGCTAAAGGCTAAGGAGCTGGAATTGCAGCCTGGAAAACTGAAATATGAATTAAAAATCACAGCTTTAGATTGAAAAAAAATATATCTGACTTAGCAAAGTTAAATTCCTAAAGCTATACTTAGGCACATACACAGAAATGCCTTGTTTTTTTCAGAAATGTAAGTAGCTATAAATCCTTTCCAAAGTTAAGCTACAAAAATCTCTGAGTTTTTTTTTTTTTCTTTAAATTAGACTCCTCAGTACATATTTAGAGACCATATAGCCTTAACTGTAAAGGCAGTGCTTTCCTTTTGATTAGCATTTCTTTCTAACTGTGCTTTTTCATGTCATCAATCTCTACAATAACAGTTCTTCAAGTAGAGCTATTAGTTTCAACTATAGAAAAATATTTAAAGAAATAAAAGTATGACTTATTTTCATGCGTTTGTTATGCTGCTGAATTCATAAATAAAGCTAATATTAATCTAAATCAAGACTTTCAAACAGTTGGTTAATTCAAACAAAATACATTCATAATTTAATAATTTTTCAGTAAAATCAATGCTGTTTGAAGATTTTGGATACAAATTGACATAACGTACACATAGTTAAAACTTCTGCAAACATTTTCAAGAATGGAGTAAAGTAGCAGGTTTAAGAACTAAAGTCTGAGGAAAACATAAATTTACATGAGTTTTCTAGAATTTTGTGTTGTAGCCCTAAACCCACCACCTTTGACTTAAGATATATACTAATTGTAATTAAGATGTTACACACACTCATTTTTTCTGCAAGTCTTCCAGGCTTGTGTTCTAAGGTAAATTGTATTGAGTGAATACAGAGTGGTAGAAATGTGATATTTAGTCTGAAATATTACATATAGTTAAATAATACGTCTGCTTATGATTTTACTTAGCAAGGTGATATAAAAATTGCAGAAAAAATATCCGAAGAAATGGACATAGCTAAGGCAGTAGGCTTTATCTTCTAAGCAGAGAACCAGATTTTATCAGATCTCTGCATTGATAATTAGCTACTTTTGGAAACCCTGTACAATTTCCATGACCACCCTAAATAGCTGTATACAGGCATTATAGGTAGATATTAAAGGTTTTGCTGCCCGTCGCCAAATGTTAATCCAAGTGGGAGAGACTTGTGGGAGATAATATGCTATCCATCTTCCAAAGACATAATCCTGTGTCACCAGTGAGAAAGGCTGAAATGTAGAATTCTGTGGACCTGATTTTAACTGAAGATACTTCAATAGTTAATTATTTCTGATTTGGGACATCTGGGTAATCTTTCCAAAGAACTGTGGTCAACTAATAGAACTCTTGGTTCAAATTCATAAAGATCACATTTTTTTTCAATATCTGTGTCTGTCTAGAATACAAGATAATTTTCCCTCATAAAATACAGTTTATTTAAGAAATGTTAACATTTGAGAGGGCAGAAATGATATGTTATATAGTTTTTAAAACTTGAAACAATATTTTGAGGATTTTTTTATTTTTATTTTTCATATCCGTCATCTGGACAGGTAAAACAAGGGGAGACATCTGCCTTTAGTAGCCAGCAAAGTGGCTGGAAATTCTCTAATTCTGTTTGGAAGTCTCAAAGTCAGATGCATGCTCAGTCTCCTTGAAGTGACATTGATGAGCTTAGACTACTGAAGCCAAATAAAACCCTTTGGAGTTAAACTTTTCCATAATATAAGAAATACACTCTGCAGCATGTATCCTTCACTTTACCTAGTTGAGCAGTACTGAATCAAAATTAATTGTCTTTGAAATGCATACGCTTTACATCTTGAAGGCTAATCATTATCACTAGAAGAAATGTCTGTTATATAATGAATAAATTCAAGATAGAATGAAAGAGTCTTTCTTTTTCATATTCTTTGATTGTAATTTGGTAGTGTAACATTAATCTATGAAGAGCCAGAATTCTTAGCCAAATAACGGAGAGTTAGCTTTGACTCAATTACTAACTTCCTATGTCACCTTGATAAAGTTGGAAAAACATGTTATATCCCTACTCTATTGAAAAATCACAACATAGGAAAAGTTACTTGCAAACTCTACATTTTCATAAGATCTTTCCTTCTAAAACAACTAAAGTACCTTTATGATAAAAGACATCCTTAAGACAACTTCGAAATACCGTGGACAGCTGCACTCTAGTTTATATCTGTGCTCTTCTGCAGCAGTGGAGATGCATTTGCCTGATTTAGTTTTCCAGCCACCCAACTCCTACCCAAAAAGATAGGTGCCACCACCCGCATGCAGCAATGTGAACTGGAACCCAAAACTGAGACAGGTCCCTATTTTTGTACCCGTATTCTAGTGGAAGAGATGATTGTCATGTCAATATAATAGACAGGCTCTCCCTTTGAACTTATGTTTCTTATATGAGCAATGTGGAACTCACTATTAAATATCAATCTGCAGGTCTCATGAGGTTTGCCAGCAGTGCAGATTACTAATCTTCAACACTTGTTTAAACACATTGATCTTCACTATTGTCTATCTCCAAGTTTTATCACCACGAGGGAGGCAGAAGCAGAGAACAGTTTGCAAAGTCATGATCCAAAACCTCCTGGCCCCGGTTGAAATCTGAACAGCAGGTCAAAAGATCTGTATTGGAGCAGAAACAGTTGTTGTGGAGCTCTGCTCCAGTGCATCCTGGGACTGCCAAGAACTTGCTCCAGGAAAAGCCCCGCAACTCAGTCAGCCAAAGGCATACGACAACTGACCCATATGAATAGCAATGACAGCCTGCTGCCAACTTCGAGGATGATATAGCTGGCCTGGAAACCGGCTTCGGGCAATCCATCACGTGTTTGCAGCATGCCTGAAGTTTTGATGTTCTCTGTTTTATGTCATGTTACTCACAAACAGTAGGGCTGTCAACCATGGTGGGAATACTGCAGTTCTGTGCATGTAACGGGAGGTTGCACGAACAGTAACTCTTGTGTGAGCAGACGACTCACATGGCAGGGCAGAAGCTAAACAGAACTTCATATTGACTGAAGATAATGTGAAGAAAGAACTAGAAAATAGTACTAGTATTATTTTTTGGCTAATTATTGCTAATGAAACTTTCCTTTAAGTAACCGGTGACAGCAAGGCTACCAAATGAGCACAATAGGGAATGACTGCTGCTCTAGAGCTTGAGGGTTTGGACTGGGGAATGCTGTGTGCTCACGCAGACGTGCACACTCACACACACAAGAACCCACCACTGAAGACCTCGCTGACAGCCTGTACATCGATAGAAGATCTTAGATACAGTCAGATCTAATCTCAGCACATTGCTGGCGTGACAGCATATAGAAAAAACTCAAGCTGACATGCACTGAGGACCCAGATATTGCCTTGCTATTCATCGCTGAAGTATGATAGTGTTCAGCAATATAATAATATTATGTATCTTCAGCCTATGAAGTACTGCAGGAAAAGCCTATTGTGAGTGCAAAAGAGAAATAAAGCATAATGTATATGGTAACTCAGGTGGAGACAGATTACAGGAAGATAATACTACACAAGTAACTAATGGTTTTTCTATTATGATAATGCAGCAACTTCAGCAGAAGAATAATTAGAGATAGATAAGCACAAGGAATCCTGTGCAGCAAATAAATTGATGTTTTAAACAAATATTTCACTATGTATGTCAGATTTTCATTTAGAAGCCAACAGACAAAGAAAAAAAGCAGTTTCTTGAACTGTAGCATTTTAGGGTTTAGTGAATATTCATCCTGTATAACAAAACCTGTAAATAAAATCGGCTTTTTTAAAATAAGGATTTTCCCCACTATGTTCACTTAGTCAGTTATTTCTTTTAAAAGGATTCTTTTGTGGATATATTGTCCTTCAAAAAGTCAATAGATCAATCACTAATGGTTAGTTTTCTGGCTTTTACTGAGTTTTGGTTGGTTTGTTTGTTTGTTTCAAGATTGTACTTACTAGTCCATAAACTGCTTGTATGCTTATTTTATTGAAATACTTTAGGTTCAGTTTATCTTTGTCTAAGGTTCAGACATTAAATAGAAAAAAAAAATTAAATCAAATTACATTTCTTTTATATGGCCAATATAGGTGGATGGCAGGCCAGCATGAACTTGGTGATATAAATCCCCAAGCAGATGCTGCTAGAGCTTTTTAAATAGAATACTTTTTCAAAAAGGGTCAGATTCTGCTTTGTTACTTATATTGAATAGGACTTTACTTAGTGAGTCATCCTAGTTAATCAATGGCATTATGCTCACAGAATAGTATTAATCAGCATGACTAACCGGATCACAACACGGCCTAAACTTGGCAGCATTTACAGCGAAACACAAAGATAAATAAATGGTTATTCTTATGAATGCCAGATTGTGCTAACCAGTCTCATGTCATGACAGCTTCTAATCATGTTACTCTGGGAATTTATTTTGATTAGAGCTTCAAGCAGAAGCAATTATTGTGTTTATTTGTGTGCTATGCTATCTGCTATGCAAAAAGATTTTAGATTATTTTATGATGACTTAGACTTTGCAATGGCTATTTTCTGAAACAATTATTCAAACTAAAACTCAAGTAGTCATGGCTTCCTTTTTCATTCCACAATACTCCTTAGCTTTGGGGGAACAAGATTTCTAGACATGCTAGAGATTCTAATAGACCCTTCGGAATCCTTCCTTCCTTTCCAGACACGGTTTCAATTAAAGAAGAGATTGTCCATTTAGGTGTGTCAACTCTCTCACAAAATGTAAAAAGGCACTTGAAAGACATATTTATGTATATCGAATGAACAGTGCACCCAATTAATCTGTCAGTGTACCTAAATCATGGCCTAGTGGATTATTGCTCTCAGGGAGCTGAGGCTGTGGTCAGACATGCTGCGCCATTGCAACTCAGGCAATTTAAGAGGCTAAAATTCCCTCTCCACCTACAAGGGTTTAACATTGACTCTCTGCCAGAGGTTACTTTCCCCTCAGCTATTCTGGAATAACTGTCCGTGTAATTATGCCATAAATCCAGTCCCATCAAAATAAGTGGGTTAAGAAGGCCTATTATTATAAGTGTGTGAGGTAGCTATGACTACTCGGACAGAACTAGGTTAGGCCCTACCCGTGCAGTTTTGTTGGCAGATCTGAGGCCTGGGTAATCATGGGCAGGCAACAGGCCATCGTTTGCTCCAGCTCAAATACAACCAGAACAGAATTTAGAATTTCTGACGAAGGCATTACCATTCCTTTTGTTTTCTCATTTTAAAACTGCAAGTACAATACTTACTTCAGAAAGCCGTTGTTATGGTTTAACTAGTGTCAACAAAGTGATTTGAGAATTTCAAATGAAGCTATAAAAAGTTACAGGAAAAACATTAGTGTCAAATAGCTGTGGGTCAGACCAGTGAGAGCCTGCTTGTGAAGAAAAATGATAACCAGCCTTATGGCTTCAGGGGAAATATTGACATATGGTTTGAGAGAACAACATCAAAGTGTCAGGGCTTTGCATGGCCCATCTGGGACATGGCAAGTCAGAAATTAGACACTTTAGTCATCATAACTGTTATCAAATGCAATAATAATTCATAAGCTCTGAAACCTTGCCATTATATGGCTTTTAGCCTGGCTCCTCTGAAAATTCATGTTCGCTCAATCACACCTTTGATCAATATCTGTACTTGTATAGATCTTTCTTTTCTCCCTTAACTTTGAGATATCTTCACCAGTATCAGCCAGAAGTAGAGATCTCTGAAGTCATTAAACATTTCATGAATGGGTTAGCCAGGTAAAGGAGAGAAACTCTGTACATATTTGACTAAGAGGCTTCTCAGTTCACCAAACCTGAGAAATTATCACGGCTCTACCAAACTTAGAGAACTAATCAGAAAAGCAGCAGCTTGCTATTAATGCTCAAGAGATGAACTCAAGACATGGTGAGAGCCAGAAGTACGCACATTATTTGGCACCAAGTATTTCACACTGCTGCAATGAGTTACAAATGCTCCAGCTGCAGGAAAAGATTGAGTTGGGTATGCAGAGAAGCATATCCCACTTCATTGTTTCTCATTTTCATTTTGATACCAGAAAAAAATAACCATGTTGAATGTGAGATCTGAAAGTAGCTTCCATAGTGGCACCTACAGATTAAGACTCTTTCTTCCTAAACCACAGTTTTGGTGTTCTGTCAAGCCATGTACTACTTCACTCTTCTGCTGTGCTTTACAGATATGTGTTATGTCACTTTTCTGCTCTGCTTTACAAACTTACTGAAGTGTTTGCTGAAGAAGGCCACCGGGAATAGTACCTTCTCTCCACCTCTGAGGAGAGTGACTGATGTAGACATACTAATATGTCTGTAGCAGTCTTCTCATGCTGGCCACTGCATTTCACCAGGCTTGAGTGACTTCTGCAGATTAAGAGTGGCAGATGAATCAGAGGAGCAGCAACCTGCAGTTTATCTGCAAGTGTTGAAGCAGCCAGTGGCATTGCTGGAAGTCAAGCCAAGGCATGGGGACAGCCAGCTGGAGAGCTAGAGTTATTCCTCCAGAAAAATGTCCAATGATTCTTTCCTTTTCTGGGTTGGATTTTTATTTATTTTGTTTAATTTTATTTTTCTTTTTGGAAGGGAGTTTGTGTGTGTCTTATTTTTATGTAATTTTTGTGACATTCTGCTGTATCAATGAAATATGGAAAGATACAAGCAATAGCATGGCTATCTTTAGGTGAGATTGCATTTCTAAGCATTAATTTGGGAGACTGAGGAGAGGGAAATGAATATTCTTTCTTTAAATCTTTTGTCTAATTTCACTACTTTGCAGAATTTATTCATGAGAAAATAATAGCATGTATTTGCTTCCTGAGCAAACCATTTTCTTCTCTCTTTCATTAAACTATGATTTTTGTTTCAGGAGACAACTGTAATGGCTTTCCAAACAAATGAGACATATGCTGTTAGGTAGATGTCTAAAAAAGAAATTCAACTGTAAATCTGCTTACCTCTCTTTTCCTTTCAAACACAATGCTGAATCATGTTTATACACCTTGATAGCACAAAGTATTAACAGAGGTTATTTTTATTAAGAAGTTGTGAAAAACCGTGTGGGATTTCTTTGGCAACATTACTTAGTCCAAATGTGGATACCCTGATGGAAAGAGGGGGAAATCTGTGGAAAATTGCAGGAACACTGACAAATGAAACTTGTCACAATGCCCAAGAATTAGCACTTGTTAACAGTGAAAGAACATGATGTCTATCACTGCGTTCAACAACAAGGCTTACAAATGAATAGATTAATCATTGCTCATTTTAAAGGATTATTAAGGGTTTAATGAAATCGTCAGAACAGTGGGATACCCAGACTAGCAGAGCCAATGATATTTCACACCCTGGAATGAAGGAACTATTATAAATGCTATTTAAAAGATGATTTTGGCTATAGACAATTATTGGCACAGTTGTTTTGGCTTTTCTAATTGAAGATCATATCACACAGCTTCTTGCTTTGGATGAGTTTGTCTCAGGGCTATAGCTAGGAAGCGGGATGCCTCATGCTTCAGCATGCTGGCTTCTGGACATTAAATACATGAAATCCTTCTCAGTCAGCAACAAATGATAAAAACACTGGCTCTGTGATCTGGAGCGAAATAAAAGCTTGCACTTTTTCAACAGGAAAAGTTGCAGCTGCCTGTGTTGCATCTGAGGGGGATCTAGACCCCCCTCCTCAGGACCTCACCTCACCCTGGGCCCAAGGGAGAGCCCAGCACAACCATTTTCTTCCCCAACAGCTAGTTACCTTGTGTTGACTGTAGATTAAAAATAGGCTAAGTTTGCAGCTTTAAAGAGGGATCCAACAAGGAAGACAGGAGTGTTGGAAATCCTGTGCCCCTCTAGGATTTTGGAGCTCTAAAGAGAGCTATGGAAAGACACCTTATCCCTTGGGTTTTGGAGTTCAAAACCCACACCAAAAGAGAGATACATCTTCTTTACTAGAGCAGAGCAGACCTGAATCTTGGTTTAAAATGTCAGAGTAGAAGTGATGTCCCCTTTTATATAGCAGACATGTAGGAGATGAAATTGCCTGAAAAGACTTAGTTCACATTTCCCACGCATTAGAAGCCAATCTTGGTGCTAATCTTCATTGGGTGAGGTGTTCTTCTCCTTTCCTGTTGAATCTGGTGGTAAAACCATACAAGCAAGAGACACAGAAAGAGAGAGAGTGACCATCACTCTCACATATTAGCATGTTCAGTAACATGTCTGGGAGTGGTGGGGGAAGGAAAGGGCATGGTTCTGTTGCCACCTCCCCCAGTGTTTTAAACAGAGGCTATCTGATATAAAGATAAGGCAGTAGCCTGCTGGTCTGAGAATTACCAAGAGATAGTCTGGAAGTAAACCCTTTTTTCAATGGTATTTCAGTTTTCTGAATATGGATGAATATTGGATGGATGTATGGAAGAATATCTTTTCTTTTCCAACTGTCATCTTTTTTTCCCTGAAGGGCATTTTTTGGGCAGCTTCAGGAGGAATTTCTAGACTGTTCCCTGACATCATCATGACACAAACTAATGTGCATTCTTCTGTCACTGCAGTGGATGAGTTTGCTCATCTGGAAAGCATCCGTCTCTTTCTGTAAAATAACTCCTTTATCTGTTACACTGAATATCTTCCTCTCTACATCTGGTGGAGGAGCTTAAAAGGATCACTGTGGGAAGGGCAATTAATTTTAAAACTGCAAAACTACCTAAATTCAAGTCAGCTGTATGCCTGATGTTGTCTTGAAGGTAAATTTTCTTTTTTTTCCTTTAAAATTATTGTTTTGTCTGTATACAAACTGGTATAATTAAATAGTAACATGCTAAAATGCTTAGTAAAAAAATCCCAGTTTTGTTACACATACAGCAGAAAGAGACAAAGAAGAATTCAGATAAGATATAACATGTTTAGGACAACAGCTGACTATTTGGAATGATCTTGTATAAAATGACAAGTCCTAACAGCAGTTCTTACAAAAGACAGATAAATATATTTAATGGTCTTTATTGCAAAGTGCCATTTTTCCCCAAACTTCCATCTATTTCAAAATTACTCAGAAACAGGAGCATGTGGAGAGAGTTCTCTTCATACACACACTTCCACACTCTCACACTAGACTAATAAGGTTTTAGAGCACCTTAACAAAGTGTTTCTTTAACACTGAAGTAAAAGAAAAGGAAAAGAAAATAACATTAATATGTCAGTACCTAAACAAGGACAATATGACTTGTCAGGTTAAGTTTGAGGAAGATGGCTTTTCAATAACCAGTGTAAAAAGCATTTAGGAACTAATTGTAGAGGAGTTCTGTGTTGAATTGCATTTATCAACTTACTTGCCACAGTCCTTTATTCCTTATAAGAATTTATTACCTATAAAGGGATGCTTATATCACACGTGATGTGTGAAATTTGTATTCAAACATGAATGTATGCATCTGTATGGTTGTTTGTGAGTGCACACAAAGCTCTATAAAGAAAACTAAAAGCAAAGAAATTCATTCAAGATTCAAGATTGAAAAAAGTGGAGAATCTACATAAAAAGGAGCATGAAAATTGGCATTAACACTAAAAATATTGCAACAAACCTTACTTAGAATTTTTATCCCCATCTTTATTCAGAATTCATAATGAGTACTGAAAGCCAGCGGAATGGTCTCATAAACTACATAAAATTGCACAGCAAAACAAGGGAATTGGACAGATTTCTTGCTCAATAGATACCTTTTGTGATAGAATATTTGCATTTTATACACCTACATGGTGTTTGGTCATGTGTATACACTTCACTGCAAAAGACAAGTATTGTAGCAGTTCATGTTTATCAATATACAACTTTACACAAGATTGTACAAAATGTGCTACTTAGCATTCATATACAAATTGCATTAACACATTTCCACATGGCTCATTATTATTTAGAACATGTTGCAGTCAGACTTAACAACTGTAGGGAGGAGACAGAGTCACTGACAGGTACGTGAAGAAAAATATTTTTGGCAGACTTTATCAAGTGTGTGTTACAGCTTCACAGCAGCGGATGAGATCACAATGTGCTAATGTCTGTACCAACCGATGATTTCCCATCTCACTTCCCTCCTCCCAGCACCTGACCTACTTTACATCACTTTACTCTGAAGGGCTGCATAAAGCACCTGAAATCTTTCAAACCGTGGAGATCTCATAATGCTCCAGATACAAATCCTCAGTTATTACTGTCCATCACTTATATGCTAGAAATATCCCAGTGGCCATTCACAGGCATAAATTACCATTCTGTCTCAGGCAACAGTTTTAGTCCCAGAAGCACTGTACTGTTAAGGGAGTTCCTACTGTCCTGTACTATTAGTTGCAGATGAGAGTTTGAGCAAAGAGTTTAAGAAACTGTCTCCTCCTCTCTGATTAGTATTCTCTGGGTTACTACTGCCCTGTAATAGAACATAAGAGACATTATTATTGTACAAAGGAGAGCTATAGAGCTTCTGACGTAAAACTATCTGTATAAAAGACTTTTAATAAGAAAAGTAGAAATAAACCTCATTGTTCTTAAACACCTAGTCTAGCGGGAGGTGTCCCTGTCTGTGACAGAGGGGCTGGAACTAGATGATATTCAAGGTCCCTTCCAACCTAAACCATTCTATGATTCTATGGGATCATTTTAAAATGTCAAAGAGTTAGTCTAGCTAAAGGAATACGTACATAATCTCTGCCTCTTATTAGTACAGAATACTTACCTCAAAATAGAAAATTTAAATTGACAGAAAAAATTTAAAATGAGAAAAATTTTGGAAAATTATGTCTGCCTTTTAGGAAGCTGAATGCAGCAGATGATACAAATATGTAATTATAAGAAAATATCTTCACAAAAATGTTGCGCAATGGTTAAAATATTACACATGGTATATATTCAGAAAAAAAACCACACCCAAATTAAAAAGCAATCAAATGAATAGTTATTAGCTGCATTATGTTCCTTCCACTCCTTTACCCACAGGCATTGTACCATTATTGCAGTTATTGTATATCACAAATTACAGACCCACTCCAATATTTGCGACCATAGAATTAAAGCCCAGGGGAGTGCCAAGTTTTCTGCCATCAGCATTCAGGACACTACCTTTGCGAGGATAACAAGAGAAACGAAAGCAGGCAATCAACAACATGGAAAAAACTGAAGAGACTTATAGCCACTTCCAAGCTATTACAAAACCCAATCCTGTACCTACATTACGTAGTTTCAGGTTCCCAAGTGTGGGGAGCCCACAGCATTGAGGGGCACACCTAAGGGTACGTCTATATGTGCCCATGGCAGTCATGCTTGAGCTCACTTTACACTCCAAAGTTGCATGACCAAGGAAGTGAACCATCAAGCCAGAGCTGATATATCCTGCTGGAAATCTTCACTTCAGAGCCCTACCAACCCAGTCACATTCCTTTTTTCTTTGTTGGCATGTGTGTGAGGCAGGGGAAGTCATGAAGTGCTACTCTGAAGTGAGTCTTCACTAAGGGGACTGGGAAACTCAGCATAGCAGTTGGCCCCAGGTAAGACTGGCTTTCAGTGCTGTTCTTCGGGCAAAAACTTCCCACATTTCTTGGCATGTACTAAATCCTGTGGAAGAGAGGTAAGACTTCCTAAAAATGTGCAGCTTCAGGCCAACAGCTGTGTAGAAGATTAAGTCCACTGTCCTATGAATCTCTGAACATGTAAATGGGTCCCAGCAGAAGGGAAGGGAAGGGAAGGGAAGGGAAGGGAAGGGAAGGGAAGGGAAGGGAAGGGAAGGGAAGGGAAGGGAAGGGAAGTTTTGCTTATTAAACATAAAACCTTTATGGCTTACCAATAAAATCCTGGGGAAGTTCGGAGAAAAAGGACTGTTTTCCTCTGAGCCTTTATGTATCAAAATTTATGATTTCATCCAGCAGAGGTCATTTGAGAGTGTATCTACAGAGTGATGCAGAGTACTACTGTGATGCAGAGTGTGTTTTCCTATGAAGCAGCAGTCCAGGACTTCTTGCACAAGCCACATTCATCTTGCGCACAGAGGGGGAGAGGGTGAGGAGCAAGGCATTACACTGAGATGGGTAGGTGGTACTCCAAACCTGTTCCAGAGCTAGGATTAGCCTGTGGTTTTGCCCTTTCCTACTTCATATGTGGCATATTTCATAAGAAATTTATATGGTACATTTCTATACTTCTAATCAATAAACAACTGTATTTTTGTGGTGTGTTCAGTCTAAAAATTGTTGAAAGAAAGAGTGGGTTTTTACCTTCCCCAGAAATGATGAGAACAATTTCCTTCTAATTTTTGCTGCCACCGTCACAAGCTACGTTGTTAAGAAAAAGCTATTCTGGATAGAGGAATGAAAACAAGAAATATTCCCTCTCTGAAGGTAATGATTGTTATTAAACCTGAAACCCCAGAGCAATGTGAAGGTCTAGGATGATCATGTAATATGATCACTGTATCTCTTCTAATGTCTAAGGAGTGATTTTCACATGTTTGAACTAGCCCTGATTTTTTTTTTTTTTAATATCTGCCACATTACTGTTATGGACGACTGCATACCTTAATGACCAAGCCTCTGACTTGTAATTTATGCCTCCTTACTACCCATGAGTGGGATTCAACTGCCTCAAGTTAAGTACAGATGTCTATTTATAAGTGACTAAGTATTACAGAGATTTATCTTGCCAGTCCACTCCTCCCCCATTCCCAAAGCTCACTTAATGTTTAAACCCATCTGTAGAATTAATTGTTAAGTTTTATGTATTGCTTATGGTGAGGGCTTGGCTTCTCAGTGCGGCATGTTGGATATACAGGTCACTTAGCTATCTATGAAAACGCCTCAAAAGGAATATGGTAATTTGAATTTCTGCCACTAAGTTTCACACTCAGCAAAGGTGGTTTTAACATTCACAGACCACTGCATCTTTATGACATTTTGGCTGTCCAGCAGTGGTTTGATTTTCTCAGGCTCTGTGAGGGGTGATTCTTTTGCTGGAGCTTGGCCTCTGTTTCCTAAAATTTCACAAAAAAAAAAAAAAAAAAGGACCAACTTACATCTGATTATGGTTTAAATGAAAATGAAAAACTAAAATAGCCATTTCATTCCCTTCATGTCCACTTATTTGGAATCAGTAGGCTCAGATCCTTCTTTCACATGACACACAATTAACATTCTTTAACAAAAGACTAGAAATGCAGGACACAGGAGTTTGGTTTCTGAAGCCAATGGCAGTTTTGCGGTTAATTCCTAAGAGGCACACTTTTTATTGCTACTGCAGTGAATAGTGAGTGCCAACCTGAACATAGTGGAGCAATTCCACACCACACTACAGTGTGAGGTATTGGGCAGAAGCCCACTTGTAAGACCCATCATTATACTTGCCTCCAAGATATGGTGCCCCTGATTGAGAGTACCTGGAATGATGACTATTCCAACTCATGTTCTCTGAGTTGAATTTCTTTTCAGATTTCAGTCTGTGATTAGTAGCTTCTGTGTTGTGTTTCAAGTCCTCCTTTCTGAAGGCAATTTTGGTGACTTCTTCTGGCATCGCCTTGCTGTACTTCAAATTTGGTGAGGAATTTCCTCACTGAGAAGCAAAAGCTGAAGATGTTGGTGCTCCAAAATTACCTTACGTCAAAGGTGTAGGGCATTCAAGCACAGTCATAAGCTAAGTGGAAAACCCTTCTAAAGCAGAGGAACACTGCTTTCTGAAATTCTGGATTCAAGTTCGTGCCTATGGAGCTTCATAACCTTATGGAGAGTAAAAATCCAGACATACATCAGCTATTTACTCTTATACTAAACTTTGCCTTGTGTGGGGATGTAGTCCTGGCCTGGGAGTCTCAAGGGAGCCTTTAACACTGCATTTTCAGTGTTTGAGTAGGAATGCGTCCAACTTTTGTTCTTCAACCCTAGCAGTTAGGGTAGCAAGATACCCTTCTTGATCAGTGCAGCCCTGCAACAGGCAGCCATGATGCCTTTGCATTCTGGAATCAGTAACAAGAGGAAGAACCAAGGAAGCAAGTCTTCCACCTCTGGTGTCCATGCGCTGAATAATAATGATTGTAATCCAAAATTAACTCCTTGTTGTATGCTACTTCAGGAGTTTAATGTTGAAAAACAAATTAGTCCAAGACAGTTTCTTCTCTTTTTATTTAAAAGAAAACAAAAAACCCCTTGGTCCCTACTTTTTTAAAAAAGGTCTTTCTGTTTGGCTTTTGTCCCAATCTTTTACCATTTGAAACTTGGCAGGTAGCAAAATAGGGCTACTCTAAATGCCAAATGAATTTCTTATGCCCAAAAGATTTTCTTATGACTGAAAATCATGTCATGTCTGAAATGGGGTGGTGTGCAAATAGAGACTATTTTTGACTTTCTGTTAGTCCTGGGTAACAGTTTGTTAATAAACAACCATAGTAGCTAAATTTACTTAAGTCAGCTGTTTTATTGACCATATTTTAGAGGGGGAAAAAAAAAAAAAAGCAAGCCAAAACCTGTAAATAAGAACAATAGTCTATTACAGCCAGAAAACATTTATTGTTACAAATAGGGTATCTAAAAGAAAATTAGGTACTGCCTTCTACAGCGACGCAACACTCAGGTGTAATAAAATTGATGAGCCCATATAATAAAATTTATGGAACTACAGTGAATTCAATTTATTTGAATATGCTCAGTTATGTTTTTGTTTATTCCCATAGCAGATGTTTAATTTACAAACTAGGCAATTACTACAGCTCTTCCAAACAAATAAGAACAGATTAGTCAAACGTTCACATCAGTTTTTATGTTTATCATTAGTTTTATGATGCATCATGAATATTCAGTGTTAAGAAAAAACTATCATTATGATACCTGGAAAACCTTAAAATGATGTTTTGTATTTCCAAATGGTGTTTCACTCTGTTTGAAAAAGCTGCTAATGTGTGCTACTACGAACTGAGCTTATATGTTAATAGGGATTGCTTAAATATCTTCCTGATGTTTCCCACAGATTAGCTTTGTGTTTACAACACTTTAGCATGGATGTGTCCAGCTTTGTTACGTCTTCTTTAAATAAATAAAGGAATTTTGGTTTCCCTTTCAGAAAGTATTCTTGAGACTGAAGTGTTTTGGGTTTTTTTTACGAGACAAAACATACCAAAATAATACCTCTTCCTCTCCCAAAACAAATAACTACCTAGATATTTGTCTTGAAGTTTTGGGTAAAATCAGTGTCATCCAGTTGGCCTTTGGCTTGCTTCAAGTTTCCTGGAAGGTATCCCACGGTAGAAGGAAATCATTCTATCAGAGGAGATGCCATGTTGCATGCTGTGTACTTATTAGAAATGCATACTGGCTGATGGTCAGGAGGCTATTACTCAGCAGTTTGGTTTTTCTTTTTTTTCTCATTGCTAAACTGACAGGAATTTCATAATAAAAAACATAGTGTCTGTCTATCGGGGGGGAGAGGACGGGGGGGAACAGTGCATATCTGCACACGTGTGCATAAGTACAGACATGTCCTGGAAAGAAAAGGTATCCCCTGTCTCTTTTTCTTTGAATGAATTACAATCTGCTGAGCTTTGTATTAGAAGAACAGAAAATAAGCCTCAGTTTCTTCTCCAAATTCCTATGATACATCATTCACTTCAACCATTTTTGACAATGTGTCATTTTCATTAATTACTAAGCCAAGGGAAGGTTTTAGGGTTAGATCAATTTACTAAGATGAATTCTTGTAGGAATATTCTCAGTAGGAATATGCTTTGCAGCACAAGATGTATGAAATGCTATAAAAGATTTGAGTGGAAAACAAGCATCTACTGTTAAAGATGATTGCTATTGTAAAAAATTAGTTTTTACCCACTTTGCTGACAACAACATTCTTTGTTGACAGCGACACTCTCTTGACAACAACAAAATAACATCTGTTTCCTCTTCATTAGTTACAGTACAAGTTTGATTACAAACTTTGTCTTTAACCATAGTCTCAGAATAAACTTGTGTAGTGTTGTTATATAGCCTTTGAATCTATAATGTTACAGGATTCTTTGGATGTGAAAATTATAATTTTTGGTCTCTTCTTACCTCCTAGGTTCTAAGTAGAATTTCTAAGACCTTTGCCACTACAAAAATACAAATAAAAGAGTGCTTTCTGCATCAGAAGCATTGGAACAGGCTGCCCAGGGAGATGCTGGAGTTACTATCCCTGGAGGTATTTAAAAGACGTGTAGATGTGTTGCTTAGGGACATGGTTTAGTGGTGGACTTGGCAGTGTTATATTTACGATTGGACTCAATGATCTTAAAGTTTGTTTCCAACCTAAATGATTCTATGATTCTCTTCTATGATTTACCCAATACATCTCAAGCCTAGCTGCATCACATAGCATCTGTATATTCTTCCTGGAGCAAACATAGTTGGTGAAAGTGATTTTCTTGCTTAAACTGAAACCTGAGGATTTCCAGGACAACAAACTCCTGCTAATTCATACTGAAACCCTCCTTCTTCCTCCTTTGAAAGTTCCAACAAACATTGTTTCTCAATTTCACAGAGAGTTTCACAGGGAGGACGGTATCTTATTAATAATATATCATGATGTTGAGCTGCAGATCTGGAACATTAAGACCACATTATGCAAATAGCCATAACATCAAAAAGGAGGAACTGTGATGATAAACAAGTGCACATAACTATTAGATTTCCTCCAGAACAAAGCAAACCACTCTAATGAGAAACAGTTCGTTGGCAATTTAATTTTCAGGAAGTAGTAGTGTGTGAGTACATTTATATCACAGAGCATGTTCTCGGAGAGTAAGTACATATTATACTACATGGAAAAAATACATGTGTACATACTGGCAGATGGGAACATGTACAGGTTTACATAAGAACACAGACAAAAATCACACCACAAATAATGCCAAGGCACCGTGTGAGACCGAACTGGGGGGGATAATTATTGACCAGCAACTTTGTACCACAACTCACCCCTAATTATTCTAATACTACAACCAATCCCATAGTTTCAGTCTGTTTCCATGGTGTCTGAGCCTCTGAACACTATAAAAATGATCAATTACTTTGAATGTCTTAATGAAGGAAATGCAAAGGTTGTGAAGCTAAGCATTCCAGTCAAGAAATTAACAGCCAAGGTTGCTTGCACAATCTTAACTCTTGCCCTTTATGAATATATATTATAGTCTTTACCTGCAGATTGCTTCTTAATATATTTCAAACTTTTCTCCAGGCTGTGTATTTTAGTCTTCTGCAGTGATAATGTGCTATCCATTGAACATGCTATTTTTGTTTTGTTATTTATGAAACCTAACTCTGACAGGAATGCATTATTTCAGCATTTCAACAGTTGTTTCTGGAACAAATACCATTAGCAATGTAATTGTTAGCACTTTTCTTTCAATATAGCTAGTTGTTCTTTTTTTTTTTTTCCTCCTATGATTTACTCTCAGTTTTCCTCCTCTTAAGACTTGATATATTTTCATGAAGCACTAGGCTAGGTTATATACACAAATGGGGTGGGGTTTTTTAATTATTTATTCAAAAAATCTTTCTTTAAAATGCAAACAACGGACTTAGATGCGGAATTCCATCAATGTAATTGTCAGAGATAGTGTCACTTCTTTTTTTCCTACATAATGTCCAGCTGCTTATACACCCAAGGAACGTGCTAGTCCCTGCAGCATGTCATTGCCAGGGAGTAAAGAGGTTATTCTCTTGCAACAAATACACTCTATAGAGGGTGGTGTATCAGCAATGAAAATAGGAAGAAAGAATAAAACCACAAAACCCCATTCTGATCAGTATAGAGGTTTTGTCTGTTCTCGCCAAAGAAAGAACTCTGATTTAATTTCATGTATATCGAGCTTTATCCCAGATGACTCAAACTGGTGAAAGATTTTTTAATTGAATGGGTCAGCTGTATGGTTAACTCTTTGGGGAAAGAGTGTAGTCTGTCAAATGCATAGAAAAAATATAACTTTCATTAAAAGAGCTTAATGAGCTGTGCAACCTCAGACCTTAAAATCTCTTTGTATGATTTGTATGCTGGTTCCAGATAGTCCCCTTCACAACAGGGGGTTTGATACTGCAGCAATAGTACTTGTTTTTCTCTGGCTGCCACGATCTGCAGGGCTTATCAGGGGCAGGATGGACAGGCAAAGCCAGTTTCTAGACAGTGCCAGTCAGTGTAGTGCCTTAAAGTATGTGGAGATATAATGAATGCCATCAGCTGTTACATAATCTCTATTTTTTTCCTCTGGACATTAGTAATATGATCTCATTGCTGTAGTGTTCACTGGAGGATGTTTGCAATGTTATTACTGCTGTGGCTCGTTTTACACTGGGTAATGTGTTAGCTTTCCTTGCCTGGAGCTCTAAATACAGACCATGGTACTTAAAAGCAGAATCATTTAAGGACTGACCAATGTAAGTAAGGAAATGTCCTTCCAGTATTGCTGAAGAGATGCTGAAACTGAGACACAGCTCTTTAGCACTGATGACCATCATATATGCTTTCCTTTAAAGATCTTGTTGAAAATGGCTGTAGGAAAATTTGCTAGACTGTGACACAGGGTTCACCTTCCCCACCAAGGGTACTTTGAAGAAGCTGCGTTACATCTTTCCTATTAAACCATGTGAAAAAAATCCTAAGGCAACAGAGAAAAAAAGCCCTTTTCGTGGCACTGTGTAGCAAGCTCTCTCGACAAGCTGACCCCAGAGCAGCTGCCAGGTATCCAGCCTGGCTGCCGCCCCATCCACCTGCTCTCTGCTCTGTACCAGGCTCCCGCTGACTGGTTCACAAAGAAATGGCCAGGTGTTTGCTGCCTGCTGGCCCGGCCACATGTTGGCTGCCAGTTACGAGGCTCCCGCTGCCCTGTTCACCTGCTGGCACCGCGCTGCTTTCCTGATGCCCCCAATCCCCTGCTGAGTGACAGGTGGTATCCTCTCACCCTCTTCACCTTTCTCTACATTTCTTTTCTAAATGCATGACTCTGCTCTTTTTTTTTTTTTTTTTTCCCCTTTTGCTTTTCTGAATGCAAAATATGTATACAGGCACGCACACTCGGATACAGTCGCATCTTCCCTGCCCCTCTGCCTGCTTTTTTTCCTGCCCATGAATCTGCTTGGACAAGCCGGTGTGGAGCAGCAGGTTCCATGTAAGATCCCAGCTGCACACTGACATTATCACTGGTGTCAGTTTGTAAGCGCATCTACAGTAATTGTTGCTGAGACAGCAGGTTTTGCTGTGAGATTCACCAAGCCCCGTGATTCTTTCCACAAGAAAGCTTCAGAAGCAATGCTTTGAGTAATTGCAATTTTTTGATTCCCTACAGAACCCCAAAAGTACCTCTGGGATTTTTCCACTCTGTGTACCTCAGGGTGGAGATTTCTCCTATGAGTACAGCTATTCAGAAAGGAAATTAAAGCAAACCAGAACAGATCTCACTGAACAAACAGTCATTGCTTTTATTTATTTTTTTTTTTGCTGACAAAATGGAAAAACAAAACGCACACAGCCCCGACCCACTGTGTTTCACACACCAACACAGTTTATCGTGTTGAATGGCCTTTATCCAGAGAAGCTAAAACCTACTGTGAAAATAGAAGTAGATTTAAGCTTCTCTGGCTGGGGAAACAGTTGCATGTGAAGCAATACAGTGAAAAAGAGCAAGACAGTGTTAATGTAAGATATGCAGCTTGAAGATAATCAAGTATTAACATTAGATTGACTGTCCTTCCTTTGCATGAAATCTAAGTTAAAGTCATCTTTGCTGGAGCAATAACATGTTGCATAGCCCTTTGTGGATGCAAGGGACAGCCCATACAGTTAACACTAAAAATGCTGTACTGTTTGTGTTATGATATATGCTACAGGGCCCAAAGACAGACTTGCTTCAAGCGATACATGAATAACTACACCATATATTCTGTGGAAATCTATGGGGCTCTTTGCACACTGGAATGCTACTGAACATGACAAAGTCAGTCCTGGCAACTAAATGCAAAAGCTAGATAGGGGAGGGTATTTAACACTAGGCTGCAGTGTGTACAATATTTCAGGCTGCTTGCAAATATGATTGATTTCAGATACAAAGCTTAAGCTGCACATTAGGAGATTAGTATTTTGGCTAGCTCGCCATTACTGTAATTTCTGATAAGAACAAACTTAATTAACCTATGAGATTTCTCGTCTATCTAGAGCCACAGAAATTGTTAGAAAAGCTTTAAAGGGCACAAAAAATATATAGGTATTAGACCGCATTTAAAGTATGAAGTCTTTTTGAACCTATTTGTTGGCGGGGTGGGGGTGTTAAAATTATTTATTTATTTTAATTAGTTGTTTGAGATTTTTTTTTCCTATGATTGGTTGAGTGAAGAGTTTTCATAGGTGTTAAATTTATTGGTCATCAAATAGAGTTGTTCACATACTGCAAGTTCCTGCCATGCCTGGGGAAAATTGCATCCATCCAGTCTTGTGGAATTTTGTAGTACGGACACAGATAATTATCACAGCCTTTATTTGGTGGTTAGGCTGTAAGGGTCAAATTTGTAATTATTTCAGAGCCAATATCAAGTAGGTTTGTGCAAAGAGATATTACTCTGTGCAAATAGTTCTTGGAAGATGGTCTTGTAAGCTGGATCAGAAAAAGGAAGAGCAAAGTGCAAGGTTGTGAGGAACGCCGTGGCCACGTGCTGCGTCACACAGTCAAAGCTTGTCTTCGTCTGGGCTGCTCTCCATCTCTGCAAGTGCAATGACTTAGTGGCTGTGACCTTAAGATGTGCTGTTGTGGATGCAGACGGGAACCATTTAAGCCCCTGTTAGTTTAAAAATGGGAAGCTCTCTAACCTCTATGAATTGGTGTCTGTGTCTGACAGATTTGTTTACAGGTGTTTTACAAGCCAAAAGTCACCTAGAGTGCCGAAGCAGCTGCTTTAATCAGGTAGAGACAGATGATTGCTTTAATGAGTAGGGTAATAGAAACTGTGAGAGGTGTGTAGCACCTTTTCTTTCATTATTCATTGTTTTATTCCACATCCAGAGAAGTTTTTTAAAAGTATCAGTAAGAGAATGAAGCTACTTTATACTGGGTGTTGCGGTGGGAATTAATCTATTCCTAAACAGAGTATCCGAAAACTACTTTCTACAAGACATCCCTGACTAGGCATTTTTTGACAGTTCATTTAACTATTACAAATAAATATTAAATGGAATTTTGGCAAATTGTAACATCACCTCTAACAAAAACTGATATTTATCTCATTTAAAACACCAGAAGATAAGAATCTTGCCTGAATAATTCATAAATCTTTAAACAGCTATTATCATGTAAAACGCGAACAGTGATGTTGTCTATGAGGAAACCCCAAATCCTCACAAAACTATGTGTTTTTTTTTCCAAAGTAATGAATCTTATGAATTTATAATTTTCCCTTACAGCAAATTTGTTTTTGTCTTTTTTTTTTTTTTTTTTTTTTGAATTACATTGCTTCTTTTGCAAAGCTGTGCTGGGAGACTAGCGCTTGTTCTTTCAGCCGCTTGGGGAAAAAATAAAACGAGAACAAGGAGGTGACTATACGCCTATATCCTGCTGCCTATACCAAATGTGTAGGGTTTATTAAGCGTTAGGGGAAAATTAAACTTCCAAGCAGTATTTTGAAAAGAAAACATAACCCCCAAGCTTCTATTACTAGTATTATAAGTAAAAAAGACTTCTTATCAGAGATGTTGATTTCAGAATTCAGACTTCTGTCACCTGAATCTCAAATTTGCACTAGCAATGGCTACTTGTATATACTGGCGACCTCTCACTCATAATGACTGGTAATGAGGAAAGATTACTGGCTGTTTGGAATGGATGTAACTAATGACTGCATCCAAATTTATGACTGCAAAATTGAAGGGAAAAAACCTGAAAAAAACCCCATAAGCAAATGGCCTTGATATGTGCATATGGCAGGCACATATATGCCTATAGTAAAGACTAGGTAGCCTGATCTCACTTCTGTTAAAGCCCTGTATTGCACATATGTTGGTGATTCTGTACACAACAGAAATGATGCAGTGGATCCTTAAATATTAATGAGAACTAGCTGTTAGGGTGTCTTGCTGCAGTGCCTCCCACTTGCTCCACAGATATAGGGAGATATTAGATTTGAAAACAGACATGAGCTGATGAAAACCAAAACAATGTCTCCAAGCTTTCCCCACCTCTAACTACCAAAATACCTACTTGTAATATGTCATTCTATATTTTCAATTCCCCTAAGCTAAGCATGCAATTTTAGTCATTGATTGCCAATATCATTTGACATTTTTCTTTTTAACTGTGAAATAATAAAAAATATTTTAAAAAACAAATAGAGTTTTATAGTGGTTCAGAATTCACATCTCTGTTCATGCTCATGTTCCATCTCTGTGAACCTTACAATAGTCATAACCACCTTACACATACCTCCACTAGTTTTCCATCTGTAAAGGCTTTAAATGTTGACTGATGCTCTGTAACTCCTAATCCTCTAGATTACCTGTATACCATGACACTCTCTGTGGATTTTTCTTTCTAATATATTGCAGTAAGTTATTTCAGCAGAGTTTCTTATGACAGGTTTAGGATTTTTACATGAAAAAGAACTTATTTTTTAGCATAGGATACCTGAGAGAGACAGAAGTGTCTTCAGGAAAAGAGACAAAGAAAAATATCAGCATTCAATATCTTAACAGCAGCACCACAGGAGGAAACTTATGCTCGTAAGTTTATACTTAACTCTCAGTGGATGTTAATCAAATGTTGTAGATACATTGTCCTTGGCTTCTGGGCTTATAATGAAAAGAGATTTGTGCTGGCTGAATTTAGACTGAAATCACATTCTTTTCTTTCCTTATAATATTCAGAGTTGTCATTTAAGCAGAAAGGGAACCTAAACCCAAGTTTGTAGTAGAACCACAAAAATATTGTATTCGATAACAAAGACTGCAATGCTATTAAAACACAACTTCTGTAAAAGGGAACATTTTCTTTCTCCCCTTACACACAATGAAAGATGTGCTTTCCCTTGAATGCCCCCTGTTCTCTCACCCTCCTAGCCCTGGAGTATCTGTCATCTACTAACTGGAAATCTGGAATGATGAGCAGAAGATCCAAACTTGCATCATCAGGAGTACGAAAAGAGAATCTTTTATCTATGGTGTAATATGCAAAATGTCTGAATTGGTTTTTGGCATTTTGAAATGGGAACCTCATTGTGAGTTTCTTTAATGACTTTTTTTATGGTGCTCAGACCCTTCTATGTTTGCAGGCTTTTTCTTTTCTTGACTCCCAGGGTGTAAAGACACTCCCAAGATTACAACAGGCTGTAATGACGTGGTGTGACCAGCTCTTATTAAAGGACAAGTACGGTGCTGGCTGAGGAACAGGGCAGGACAATTCCTGACGAAAGAAGTGTTGGCTCTTCCCTGACTTCCCTCTCCATAGCAGCTCCATTGCATGTCCTAGGATCTACCCTTCCACTCCACACATCTCTGTGAAGTGCCAGCCCTCAGGACTTTACAAACATTCGCTGGTCACACACCACTTAGCCTCCGTCCAGAAAGTGAATGGTTGTGGACTGGTGCTGCAAGGGTGGAAAAATGGGTGAGCAGCCCAAACCGGTACTTTGCTGCCCTGCAGGGCACTGAGCGCTGCCTCATGATGACCTTCAGGGAGCAAAAATATCAAGCCTTAGAAAAAAAAGGAAAGATGCTGCTGCCTGGAAATTGTTTTCTTACCGTAAAAAAAATCTTTCTTATATTGAGATGAAACCTCTCCTGGTGCAACTTGTACCGTTACTCCTTGTTTTCTCCATGTGGCTCCTTGTGAAGAGAGAAGCTCCGACCTTTAAGTAATGGAAAACTGTAATGAGATTCCCCGCCCTTCTCTTCTCCAGGGAGAAAAGACCTAACTCCTTCAGCTGATAGATTTAATTTACAAAAGTATGATTAGAATGTGTTCAACTACATATATTTCTTCCTTCATGGCTAGTAAAATCCATCTATTGCTTTATTATTTCTTTTCTTTCTTCAGAGAAGGTTTTGTATCACAATCCCCGACTGCTAAGAAAGACTATAACAAATGCAAAAAGAAAAAAAAGTTTAAAGAAAATCTATACTTCTTATTCTCAACACTGAAAAGTCCTGAAAGAGTCCTAAAATAGACCTTGAACCTAGACTATAAAGGCTTACAGATATTCAAAGAATCTTCTAAGTATTCCTCAAGAGGTTACATGAAATCAGTTTGTGAATCCAAGAAACTTAAGTCTCCCATGCATATGGGGAGAAATGAGAAATGTTCAGATTGAGTTATTTCTTAATGCTAATTTTCCTTGATTGTATTTATTACCACTTTTATCCGTCTAAGCTTTCTACATGAAATATTTAATCCAAAGACATTATTTGAGCATGCAGAGATGCACCTCCTGCTCCTGAAACAGCCATGGTTACTTTCAACATATGGAATTTAACAAGTATATATTTTCAATGAATCTATTTATATTTGCATTAATATAGTGAACAATATTTGCCAGTTTTACTTTGGCTATAAAGACACCATTACAGGATTTGGAGAACATACTCTGTAATATTAAATGGAAATAAAGAAACATTAGTGTAACATTTAGTCTGAGTAATCAAGCATACACAACTCAGGAGATTCAAAATATGAAGGTATGCAGTGCTAACTCAATTTAAGTTGCTCATCCTGTAATTTTATGTCATGCATTATTCAGATTCATACTTTAATGGTGAAAACAACAGTGTAAAATACAGTTGTTCAAATAGGCCATGTAGACAGAGTAATGTTGCTTCACAATCTTGACGAGAACTAAAAAGGCAGTGCTCAAATCCACAAGGTTAAATTCAAACGAGGGAATGTAGTTTAGAATCACTGTAGGAATTAGAGTTTACAATACTGAAATGACTGGATCATTCCTAGGAGATTTCTGCCTAAGCTGTCAGATGTCTTATATTTATAAAAATCCTATACAAAAATTGAAAACAAAGAAACTGTGTTTTTTTTAGATACTCTGAACTTTCTCAAATGTCTTTGAATCTAATATGCAAAGTGAAATGTAGCCTTTAACTACTTAGAAAACATTGTAATATCACCTTCTTTTATGCCTTAGAAGTAATTACCTGAGAATATTATCTTGTCATAGGAATAAGTTGGTTTCAGTAAAGCCAAACCTTCTTTGAACATTATCATGTCAAAAATCAAATCAAAATTACCTCTGCTTAAAAATATCAAATGTCTAAAACTCACTTAACACAGGTAGGGTTTCAGTTGCCCATATATAGGCAATTAATAGCAGTGTAGATGCCCTGGGATATTTTCCTTCCTTCTCAGCTGATTCTTGACAGCAGCATGAGTCTTTCATAGCTCCCAGGTCATATCTGTCGGTCCCTGGCTTGTCTCTAATACCCTGGAGCATCTGAAGAGATTTCTTCACGCTAGCACAGGATGAATCCTTCTCTGGATGTTAAACTTAGGACAAATTCTTGCAATCATCCTTTGTTTTTTCAGACATTCATATTTTAACTTAAGTCTTAGGCTGAGATTCATATCACCTATTTTAGAAGTTCTGTGATATGTATCTTACCAATTTCTCAGCCTGAAAAGAAGAGAAGATGATTGAAAGAAGTTTGAACATTTCCATACCGCGTTTTCTCACACAGCAGCATGCATAAAAAAAGCATTGATAGTTTTTGATAGTTTCCTTGTGTACTTGATAAAGCCAATGCAACCTTAGCCACTCTTCAGGCTTATCTAAAGCTTAATATTATGTTTGTACTTTATTTTTACATCCTCTTTCTTTCTACATAATCATTAACAGAACTCTGGAACTGAAAGGACACTGAAAAAGGCCACTATAGAGCTAAATTCTCTGCCCTCACAAATGGATTCAATCTGATTAATTCCAGGGAAAATGTTTCACTGATTTGTACTGTTATTCTGGAATGATACTTGTGTGTATCACACCAGCATGTAATCCAGAATTTATTGTTTGTGCATACACTGCACCAAATAGCATGGTGATGTTACTGCTCTGTATAAAGGTACCAGAGAATATTAAGTCCCCTAATAGTCCTGTAGCTTCATGATCTGCAGGATATTTAGATAATGGCAAACAATTTTTATTTTTTTTTTAAATCAAAGTGCTACTGCCTGCTTTTATGGTTGTCATCTACCCTTCTCATTCAAGGAAACATAATTTTCTCCTGTAAGGCAGCAGACTTTCTGCCTCAGGCCGAGCGTGAATCAACAACAAATGTTATACCACATGCTATAATTTTATAAACTATCATGTTGTGGAAAATTGAGTTTAAGCTATAATCTATGATGAAGTTACTATTCCTCTAAGGAAAGACTCAGTAATGGCCAGTTTCAGGAACCTTTGGGTGATTTCAGTATTCCTGGGCATCTAAGGTAATAGAAGTGTCCAAGAAACTTCTGCTGGAGAAATGAACTAAACAAATATAATTTCCTCCCACAAAAACAGTTTAGTTAGATGGGCTTAGGAAAACCTGAATGATACTCATCATTCTAACTCATAAGAGTCAGGTTTAAATATATCTCTAAAACAATTTAATAAACTATATTGCTCAGCTATGCTAGAAATATATTAATGTAATGTACTTTACAGAGCTGAGTTTGTCACTTATAATAACATTTTATCACAGGGGGAAACTTTAGAAAAATCTGTGTCATTAGCAATTTGGTAAGAGAAAAATAAAAGTTATTTGAAAATAATCCCTATAACCTAAAGAGTGGAATATCATAACTTCATTAAGAAAATGAGATTTATACGTATTTATCAAAGACTGCACCTGTATTATAAGGATCTCCTGATCAAACTTTTCTCACTGTCAGACTCAGTATACCCTGGCATTACGATCTGTTATTATATATTCTCTTTCATGAAAATCAAATGCAAACATTACATAGTAAGTATACCTGCCTGAAACAGTTTAGCAATATTTCAATTTTGATTGAAATAAGTCAGTGCTACAATACTTCACAGCAGAAAAACAATTTCACTAGAACACTATTAGTAGTGCTGAAACACTTCACAGGCTCTTCAAGCTTTATTAAAACCTTCCTGAGAAGGATTTGATCCTGTACTCTTTTTTTTTCACATGTTCCATACCTGATAATATGAGTACTGACCTGAGGTACATCCATGTTTAAAGCTCCTAAGTGTTGAATTATGGGAATCTAACACCCAAATTCCTTGAAGCATTTTAACAACTTAATCAGAGATAGGCCAAGGCCCAAATTGGTCCTTCCACTGATAAAGAAATATACTCCCATAATCAGAGAAGCTGTGATCCAAAAGCTTTCTCCTATGTAGAGATGTAAATTTATTTCTGACGTTACCCATTTAAGCATGATTTCTTTTTTTAAAAGGGGAAGAAAGGAAAGGCTCAAAACAAGGGCCCAGCAAGAGCAAAAAATAATTTTCATTTTCATTCCAATGCAAAATTACGTTCTGATACCTTGATGACTGACATGGAATGCAGTACATGTCCTCTGGCCATCTGTAATAACAATCACACTAAGTTTATAAAATGAATTAAGAACATAAAAATTGCTTCTGCTGCAAGTCATTGTAGTAGTTAGCCTTAGCTCTCAAAGTCAAGAAGTTATGGTCAGTGGATTTAGATGAATGGACATTTCTTGCTCTCTGAAGCAGCTCCAGAGAATCTTTCTTGAACTCTGTGGTGGATCTGTGACTTAAAGCTGGTGGCTGACATTGCAGCTATCTTTCACTGTATTTTGGTGATTTGTATTACCTGAATTCTGTGGAGTGGCAATGTCGAAAGCATGCTAAGCATTCTCAGAGATGCGCAGCTTCACAGATCTTTACAGATTACTGCTGCCCCTTTGATGTGTGGCTCAACACCCCAAGATATTGTATTACCCTAGTTTGAAAGTTTTAGGTTTTGGAGGTAAAGTGATACATCCTGCAGTTGTTGCCATAGTAAGTTAGTCTTTCTATCTGCTCCAAGATCTCAGAAGAAGCCAAGTAGTATCAATAAAAAGACTGGATCATCAGTGAATTGTCTTTGGCTATTAAGTGTTAATTTTGAGGAGTGCATGATTTCCAGTTTTGAAAAGTATCAGTTACCAATTTTACTGTGTTTTGCTAGCTCTAATAGTGGCTAATAATGTGTAACTTCTGATTTTTGCTGACAACCACATAATGTGTACCCCGTCATCAGAGTACACTGCAGTTCCAGTTCGTCTTTGAGGCATGCAGTTGCATGGAAAAAAATGGATCTTCTGAATCCAAGAAAAGGAGTAATTAATACCCAAATAGGATTAAAAAGCTGCATAAAGGAAGGAATATTTTATTTTAAGTGACTCGTTTAATGAATTTGTCTAGTTTTCATGACAATAGCATCGATCATAAAGGATTAATTTGATA
Source organism: Charadrius vociferus (assembly GCF_000708025.1). NCBI lineage: Eukaryota > Metazoa > Chordata > Aves > Charadriiformes > Charadriidae > Charadrius > Charadrius vociferus. Next base: position 432,117 of record NW_009661369.1, read on the forward strand.
TTAATGCAGATGTCATATGTACTTCTGTTGGAACTCCTCTGTAATTCAGTACTAGCTAAATGTATTATTAAAGGAAAGTGTTATTCATAAAAAAGGTTAGGTTAGAGAATTTGAGTTTATAGTCTTCTTTTGCCATTATAGAATATTTATAGCTGAAAAGAAAATGAAAGGTTTAAAGCTGTTAAGGAGGCATAAAATGTATCCATTTGCAAATGTAACATCCCTTAAATTGGTCAAATTTTGCCCTTTCATAATCTAACTCTTGGAGATTTAGCTAAAATAGGTTGTATTTAGAACAATCAAAGCAGTAAAAGTTCGTTTAGTTGCTGCAATATGTGATCAGCGCTGAATTCTGTACCACAACTGTGCTGTCTAGCCAGCTTCTTTCCTGCTATAGTCATATAATAGTCATATACCTTTGTCTCCTTTCTCTAAAAACATTAAGAAAAAATATACATTTACTAAGAATAGATGTGTGGAATTTTCAATATGATACCTCACAGTTGAGTCAAATTACCATTATATACGGATTACAATAACAATAATCTTTTCAAGTAATCAAGGCCAAAACCAAGAATGATGTAACTCAGCATCTTTCCAGTGCATTCAGTGGAACTGAACTAAGTTAGAAATCACTTCTCTAGTGCTTTTAGTGTTTGAAGTTTTAAAACTCACGTCAGTTGAACGCTAACTATACCTGCATAAGCTCTACCTCATCCTCTGTTAGCATATATAAAGGGGATACATTCAGTGCTACAAGGTTTTGGGAAAGATCTGCTAAGGACAATAGTTGGAATAATTCTTAAAAATCTGTTTTCTTTTTCATTGCAAGAAGGATGACCTTGTATGAAGTAAGACTGGTTATTAGGATATTTGAAACAGACTAAGGTTTGGTTTCTCTTTGTTGCTTGAAGGTTTTATCATACACTTTCCATTTAAGAGTCAGTGGAAATAAAAGGCCTTGGATACTGAGCCCAGAAATGAGGGCTCTGTGATCTCAGGGGAACTTATGTGGGCTCAATACCCTAAATCCCAAATGGACCACTATCCTGTAGCCAGGCACAAATCTATTCCAGAATACTCTTACACCCACTGTTTTCTGACAGCTAGTTTTAGTTCGCTGTCCACCAGTTAGAGCACTGATTTAAGTTGTTGATTATGCAGGTAATAGAAAGAGTATTTGAATAATATAATGCAGAGTGTACTGTATTATATCTACCTGAATCATCCTTCAGGCACATCTCTCTGCTGAGTGTGCAAGTCTGATTCAACAAGTCCTTGCATAAGGGAAGGATTTTTATATCAGTCCTGTAGGGTTCTGTGTATGCCAAAAGGCAAGAAGGAATCAGGCTAAAGGAAGAAATTTTGGATTTGTTTATAATTATATTTAATGCATTACCCTTTGCTAATTCTTGGTGTCATCTTTTGCAGAAGGAATGTTTTACCACATGCTTTCCACATTTGCAAACAAAAATGACTCAGGCAACAACGTGCAAATATGTGTGTCTGTCACTATATGTACATTTAGATGGTACTTAGCTACACTGATTTCACTCAACTATTTTCCTGTGGGTTTCCAAAGACTCAGACATGTTACCATCTAACAAAGATCTGTGTGAATCGTGGCACCCTGAAAAACAGCTACCCAAAAGAGCAGTTCCTAGAAAAAGAAACTGCCATGTAAGTGTCACAGTACCAAACACAGCCAATTGCACCTGCAGGAAGATGGGTGACTGCATGGGAATACTTGTGTAGTTCTTTGCTTCTCCAAAAGTCTCCACTCTGGGTTTCACTTTTGATAAATAGTTCACAAAAGTGTAAATTCCATATGACACATAAGTGTTTAGTTTAAAATAATTCTTCGAAGCACCCTCTTTATCCTAGGTTGATTTTATAATCTGTAATTAAGAGAGAGAGGTTAGTTGAGTTGATGAACTGTGATAGAGGGTGGGGCTCAGAACATCCAGTTTCAAATAATTCAAACATTAGGTCTAAGATAAACCTTCCATTTGGCTTCCATTGAGACAAACTACCTCTGTGAGGTACCTTTCTCTTCCCTTTGGCAACAGATGGATCCTAAGCCTCTCAGTGAAATGTTGATCTCCGGTCTGATGAATTGACTTCATATGTAAATATTTTACACATAAACATAAACTGAAACTTTCTGACAACAATAACTTTTTTTTTTTTTTTAATTTTAAAGAGAATAATTCTGAGCTAAAGAAGAGTACTTTCTAGGTAATAAATGCATACTATTGAAAGAAAAAGCATTCTCCAGACAGTCAATGACAGAGAAAATAAAAAATATTCTGAACACTTATTTAAAATTTAAAACTATTTTGCTTGAATTTGACATTTCACATTAACATGCTGAAAGTTAGCTGTTTGGTCCATGCTGTCACCTCTCCTCTAGCCCTTGTCTAATGAGGAGAAGCAAGCATCTCCAGAGGGTGATTCATCCAACCTATCCAGGTTCCTGTACTAGTGAGGATGATTCATTACTACAGTTCCTTCAGCTTGCAGCCTCATTATGGCAAAAACACTACAGAAACACATTATACAGACAAACACTGTCCCAAAGAACTTGCCCTGTCTACACGTTCTCTAGACTATTCTGAGTCCAAAATGTAGAGAACTTCCAATACTTGATACAGTTCATATACTGAAAATTAAAAACTCATTAGAATAGGGTATAACAGTGAGTAGGGAATCTATCCAAGGAAAACTGAAATATGTTTCCAGAAAGCAAATAACCAGAAAAGGAGGAGCAATTATAGAAGATATTAATTTCCAAGTACTTTCCACAGCATTCTTTGGGGGCTTCTGAATATCTCTGCTAATTTCTCCCAAAGGAAGAACTTTTACCAGTGTTCAAGTCCTAACAGATGGAGGAAAAATTTTAAACATATATTCATATGAAAAAATTACTAGGACAGTTCCACATACTTGTGCAGGAAAGACACAAACATATCAAATGATTTAAAAAGGCAATTTCATCTTTTCTATATAGGGTTTTGCAAGACTATAATGAAATTTGAGTGTATTAAACATTCTTTTTTTTTTTTTTCAAAACAGACTGATCGCAAAAAGTACAACTACTGAACTTTTAGAAATACTTGTAGGTGTTTGCATCCATGAGCTGAAATTTCTCAAGAAATCAAAAAGATCATCATAAAACATTTTGGATAAATCCTACCTGAGTAGTTGGGTCCTTAAATTCCATAGCCTACCCTAAAATCTGCATCATGAAACTGAATACATGGACTGGATTTCAAGATGATTGAATGGTAGACCTATGGTTTGTCTTTATTTTAACTAAAACGCATGACTTGTGTTTCTTGTTGGGTGAACAGCTGTGCAATACTATCTAGGTTATTAAATTGTAAATATCATTTAGTATGCCCATTTAAAATACTATTGTAAATTATATCCCTTGCAATATCACGGTAAGTCTCTTTCAATGAGGAGAACTATGAAATCTATTTAGAAATTGCAAGCAAAATATGATGAAATTAAAATATCCCTTTTGGTTACAACAGCTGCACATCACACGCAGTTGAATGCTTGCCGCAAAACCACCTTAAAAGAGCCCGATATAATCACATTTGGTATGAAAGAGCGCAGAGCTCCATTGGTCAAAAGCCCTCCAGGGAAGAAAACGTTTCCCTATATTTGATTTCACTTTTTTTAATCTGCCTTAACCATTTTCTTTAGATCTTAAGTATTAATCAGATGATACAGTATTCAAAAGCCTGCATGCATATCTTAGGGCATCTCTATCATGTAAGTAGAGGAACTCTGAATACATATTCTAGGATATATTGAAGGATCCTTAAAAATGAGATGAGCCTAATTTTCTGGCAATGTACCTATAAGTGTGATTAATATTAATACATTTTAAGAATGCATATTGCATGTGCTATCTGTTCCCTGAAGCAAGACTATGCATTCAGCATTGTTGAAATAGCCATGTATCTCCCAAACAAGCATTCTAGCTATGCTAAGAGAGGCCATCTGTATGCCTTTGTAACCAGTGCTGAGCAACTAATTCAGTGAGCAAATAATACACTCAGATCATTTAGGTTCTTTTCCAAAATCACAGGCTTTCCATGATTAACTTGAATAATTATTCAGGTTTATTAGTTAGCAAATTTTGTATTCAGACTTCATTCGTTGTCTGATATTTGAATCATATTCATTGCTTGTCTTCAGGGTACTGACAATTGCAGGGTACTGTTTCAGCATCGTACTTGGTTCATCGAAACAAAAAATAACTTAAGAGGAAATTTGAGAAGGTAGTTGAATCTTTAAGTACTGTGGAGAGGGATGGTGAAAGTAAGTACATAGACTGGAGGAAATGAAATACCAAGAGAGAGGAACTGAAAGGGCAATAAATGATTTCTTTCTCTTGTACAGAGCACTTACACAAATACCTTTCTTAAAAAAAAAACCTACCTAAAACTTAATTCACTTTATATACAATCTAATTTTTTTTCAAAGTTACAGAAAGAAATATCATGAGTTTACCAATTTCCACAGTGCTTGAAAACAGAGATTTCAATCAGATTTCTGCCTGGTTTAATAGCTTTTTTGTTAGGATGGAAACACAAGGAGGGGGAAATCTATTGCTTGAATCTTTCAGGCAGTGGTCTAGCTTATAATAAATAAATATTAAAAAAGAAAGTCCATTATTAAAATTGTTACAGGAAAATATAAGAGGCACACAATAAAGGAAAAAAAGGGACTTGTTGAATACTTGCAAGAGGTTTGAATATTGTCTTTCAGCTCAGGAAATCAAATAGTGAATGACAATCACGTGCAAATAGAAAACCGTACATCATACTTATACACAGGCTTAAAGCCTCCGTTTGTATAAACTTAGCAAAACTCCATCGATGTCAATGGAGTTTATTCAGATGGTAATCTTCACTGAAATACTTTATAAATAAATTTAATTAGCAAAACTAGAAACAAAGAAACTCATAAGATTTTCTTACAGAGGTTTTTGTAGAGGATTGCAGTGTGAGTGGAGAATAGTCAACCCAGACAGGACAAACAAGTACTTGTAGGCTGCACTTAATAGCTCACCAGTGGTTTGCACTAACCAAAGATGCAGACTAGTGGGTTTAATTCCTGCTGCATTTCAGTGTCTCTACACGTACAAGAAAAAGATAGTGTTTTCTAAACTCTTTGCCTTGAGGTTATTTCATGTCAAGGCTGTGAAACCTTACTGGTTAACAAATACATTAAAAGCAGTTTGGGTAGATATAGGTATTTTCATTATTTCATTATGCACTCAACTACTGCTCCATGAATACAAGTTTATTTGTCAGAGTCTGTATTGTGTAATATCAACTTGAACAGAAGCATTAAATATGTAGTCACCCTTAAGCTTATGGAACTGTCTCCTTAAGACCCATATGAAATGCAACAGTAGGATTTGATTTTGTCAGGAAAGATATTTCTCAGGAAGAATCTACTTACTAAAATCACCTAAAAAAATTAAGTTTGCCATTTTCTTGTGCAATTACTGAGTGATATTATTTTGGGAAAAGATATCACTATTTCACATTTTGCTTGTTGTATGACTACAGGAAGGATGACTTTAATATAATGTAGTAGCCGTCAAACAAATGGCCTGCTATTTCATTTTCAAATAGTATTGCTCCTTCCAAAAAGGGAGGAATCAAATTTCATTTCAAATTACATTACCAACTTTATTAGGGCAGAGATGATTACTCACCTGTGCAAAGCTGCAGGTTTACAACAGATGAAACAACCCTAGATACAGGATTTTGAAGATTTATAGATGTAGTCCTGTGGCCTGGGAGCTGTTTTCCTTTGAGATTGTGAAGAGTTTTAAGGGATGAGAAAATCAGATCAGAGGATTTGAACGGTGAAACCCAAAATGAGAAACGTTTCAAATTAAATCTGAAAGCCTTCTGTTGATTTCTTTGACTTGTGTGAAGTCAAGAGAGGACAGCTTTACAAGGAAGGGGGGAAAAAAAAGATCAAAAAGGCCAGACACAGAGCAACAACAAAGCTGAAAGTAATACTGCATTTTCAAAGGGGTACAGTAGTTCTGTGTGTAGATGATTTTAGTGGGATTCAACTTCGTTTATTTGCAGAGAAGACAGAGTTGTGCCAAATTTTACAGGTGCTAACCCAGAAGTAGTTGTCAGCCTCCGTTTCCTGCATTCCAAATTCACACTTTTGTTGCAGGCGGCTTCCTCATTGGGCAAAGACAGCAACATCCCTTTCCTACCCGTTTCTTTCCTACCACTGCCTTTTCCTTCATCTGAAAAAAAAATAGAGCATGGAGAGCAAAGTGGAGTAACATTAATTCCCAGGAACTCTCTAGGAAGCCGAGAAGGTTTGAAAGGAACCGGGTGCGGGCAAAACACTGGTGAGGGCAGGAGATGTCTCCTGGAACCTCTACTTTGTGCCACCCACGTACCTGAGAGCTTCCCTCCACAGAGGTAGCATTTTTGCTTCCAAACCACTGTGCCTGGCCCACTTCTTCCTTTGTAACACCGGAGGCAGCAATGTTAGCTCCTTTGCATATGCAGGAGGTACTTTTCTGACAGTTTGTTTCTACCAGTCTTCACCAGTGTGCAAAGGATTTGGTAAAACGCAAGAGTTGCATCATATGGGAGAGTACATTCCCAGGTTCTTCAGTACCAGACGTTACACTGACTCCCATTCATCTGTTTTACCCACATGAAACACAAACTCCATTGTCAAGAGAAATGTAACTGTATGAAATGAGATTTTGTGAATAAGTATTCCTGTCATCTTCCTACCTGTATGATGCAACAACCCGTGCTGTCTTTTACGTTTAATACCAGTTATTCTTTATAAAGCATAAGTCATTTCAATTATATTGCAATCAAGTATTCACAGTTGTTATCAGATGGAGGAATACTGCAATAGGTGACAGACTGGATAAACTGTGCGTTATGATACCCACTATGTAAATAAATAAAAAAATAAAATGGAGAGTTATGTTACAGTGCCTGAATTGAAACGAGAATCAAGAGCAATTACATACATCTCAGTGAATGCAAGTTAGAGCTATCAAAGAACAGCAGCATATATACCAAAATAGTTCACAAAATCATCCTAAAAAATTCAGTTTCATTCCATGCCTTGTTTTGTTTACACTCTCTGAACAGTTAGATGACCAATTTCCCTCTTAAACATTGCATAATATGTATTATTTATACAAATCCCTGCCCATACGCACAATAAATATCAACAATTATACCTCAGTCCTAATTAATTTTTTCACCTTTTGAAAGATTCAGGTATACAGTCACGGAAGAGAAACACTCTGTCTTGGGCGACAATTCACAAATAATAAATACTTGGGGAAAGTCTCAAAATTCTTCATGTTGAAGTAAGGAATGTACCTTTAAAATAATAAATTCAGAATCAGCATACATTTAGAAGGTGGGCTATATATGAATATGAAAAAAAAAGGTGGCATTTTACACTGGATTTCGATCACTGAATTATTTCCACTAGATTCAATTAAAAATACTGCTAATTTCTTAAGGAATGGATTAAAAATAATATGATGCATTATAGAATATTTGTCTTAAAATCAAGAACTGTAAGTCTTTCCATGAGCTGTTCAGATTTTGAGAGGGAGAAGCAAAATTTGTAGCAAGGACTATGATTTTGCAACAGAAATTGTCACCAAAGGAAAAAAAATCTGTAGATAGAATTAATATGGAATAATAATATATTAGTGAGAGCAAACCAACAGACATGAACAAACTCAATCAAAGCCATGTTGCTTAGAAAGTTGACTTAATTCTCTCCTGTTTGTAATAAATAATATAGAAATGAGCAGCAGCTGAATTACTGCGCATCTCTATGTCTGCATTATGTATATTATCTAATTTATCTGTTATTTTTGTCTGTATGGCTGGGAGAACTATCTGTAGCAAACAATTGGTTCACTGGCTTTAATTCTTTTTACTATTAATGATTTGTCAGTAAGTTGATCAAGAATTTGCACATAGTTCAAAAACATCCCAAAACACTGGATGCAAATGTTTCTCAGGCTGGAAGTGCTTGAGAATTTTTTTTTTTTTTTTTTTTTTTTATACACACGCATTCTTTCAATGTATAAGTCTTACAGAGTATACTTACATTCCTGCATAAAATTCAACTATCTATGAAAAATGCCCAGCAAGGAAAAGGGAAAGGAAGGCATAAAGGGTCACGGAGAAGCGTAGGAAAAAAGTGATTTTTATCTGACTCCAAATTTCAACCCCTTTTTGGATAATTGTCATTTTTAAAGCGTTCTCCAAAATCATAAAGGGAAAATTGTTAGAAACTTTGCAAGTTCCCTTTGGAAGTCTGGCTTTTATTTTTGAACAAGTTCTAATGTAAATGCTACATGCATTTATGTTTCTTAGGGATTGACTTGGCTTATGATGCACAAATACAAGAACCCACATTCATTCCTTCCCCCATGTAACATATTGTTGACTACAGAGCTGCTGACATGGCTGTAGCCCATGGCAAAACAGATGAAAATGTTTTGCTTGCCAGGATTTTATGGCTAGAACAGTCAAGAGAGGGTTTTGGATTAATGGCTGTCAGTCTTGAAACCTTCATTCACTCTCACTTTCAGATCATTATGCACTCTTCTGAGAGCTGAGAACTCCATTTTGTACAATACATTCAATACATGGATTACATCAAATTCTATTAATGTTTCTTGTCATATCTAACCAGTGCAACTGAATGGTTCCTTCTGAGTTTTCTGCAAGTAGAATTTGACAGAGGGGAGACTGCTTGTGACTGAATCTAGTTAAGAAAATTTCAGTTGTTATAACGTAGAAAGAAAATGGGAAAAAAATGTGGCGACAATATGAGTCATTCATCAGCATTCTTATTTAGTGGCATCCGTAGGACAGAACAATGTTTGGTTTATACTCTTACATGTCAGTAGGAAAAAAAGAATGACTCTGTAAGAAGAAAGATCACAAAACTGTAATTGAGACATTATCTAGAAATGACTTTAACAGACTCATAAATTTGCTGTTTTGGTAAAGATTTCATATGAAATTAATGTTTGGGTAAAAGGACTTATATTTGATTGTTGTTTTTGAAAAATTGTATACACGCACACCCAAAACACACACCTGTGTGATCAAGTCATACAAACCTATTCCTTTGGGAGCCTTCAGTTCAAGTACCTGATATGAAAACCTTCAATAGGTCGAGAATTTTATAGGCTGTGATACTTAGTCCTCTATTGGTAACAGATACATAAGTGGTGAGCATGGATAAAAATTAAAACGGTTAGCAATCCTGAAAACTAATACTCAAATCATAACATATGCACTAGATAGACTGCATAGCTGGAAGCCTGACACAGAGCCACATACTGATCCAGGATATGGGCAGGTCTATGCCATGTTCTCCAAGAAGATGCAGGTGAGCTTTACTTGAGCTAAGAACTTGCCACGCGTGGACAAGTTACAAGCTGGAATCTGTGTGACTTCTGCAAGCCAGCAGCTGTGCCTGAGACTTGTTGAAAGCCAGGTTAGTCACCCTTGAACTTCTAAGAGTGCTTTAATACACACCGTGTTCCTGTTTGATAGCCTCTAACTCACTGAGAAATGGAGGTCTGCATAGAGTTAGAACTAGAAAAAATACAAGTCCCAAACAACAGCAATTAATTGCCTTGGGTTTACAAAGAATCTGTCAGTCCTAGATTATATAGTTAATGTAAAAGTATTTACATCAGCTTTAGCTTTGCAACTGAGCAAACTAAAAGAAAAAAAAACCATGAAGGATTATTAAATACTTCAAAATATTACTTTCAATCAAAATCCCTAATTCATGAATCCTTAAAGAGTATATTGAAGCAGGACCACAAATATGCCTTGTTCTTAAGCTCTTTCCTGTGTCCCTATCTGCTACTGCCCATTTATGAAGATGAAAATGTGGGCTGGACAAATGTCTCATGTGAATCTGAGAAGTCATTATTATTTTCTTTGGGCTGTAAAGCAGTACAATGTCCATCACTTCAGCAGTACTTATCTCTTCTTATATCAGAGGAGGAACTTTGTTCAGTTGCTTTGGTAGTACAAAGTTTGTTTTGGCACAGTTACATAGAAAGAGGTATTCTCCATGTAGAACTAAAATACCAATGAAACCGAAAGCGAATTGGAATGCCATTTGACAAAGGAAGACCAAATGTCAGATACAGAGGACAGGACCAAGCACAAGAATTTCCTGTGGAAAACACACATAAAAATCTTTCACAAAAGCAGCCAGTAGGAAACAAAAATATCACTAGCAACCTGACTAACTCTTGGTGTGTCTTTCCCATCATCAATAAATGCAGTGAGCAACAGTGACTATAGCCGTAATCCGGAGCAATTCACTATTTGACGCCTTCCTTGTTTAACTAAACAGTGTGCTATCCCTACTATTGGCTGCTTTTTCCATCTCTCACTTACCCAGCTTTAAACTATGCCAGCATTTACCTTCCACCCCAGAACTATAAAGTTTTCTTCGCAGTCTCCTGTGAGGCCTTGTCAAAGCAGTTCAAGTAAATTAAATACTTATTGAAAATGCACTATTTAAAGAACACTTAACTATAGCTGCCATATTTTTCATCTGATACTCAAAAACTCTCTAAAAATGCTTTAAGCAAGTTGTTCTGCTTCTTTGCAAATTATGCATATTTGGCATTAAAAGAAGAAGGATTACTTCATTTGTCCTGAGGCTCTGGAAAATGATATACGGCATCATCCTAAACTACTTCTTGTTAATTTTCTCTTCCATGCATGGTTTCTTCAGGTCTTTGGGAATTTTCTTTTCTTTTTCTGTTGGCTGTTTGATAGGAATCACATTTCTTCATGTAATCATCTGCCTGCCTACAGTTAGTGTCCTCTCGTCCTAAAGCTGTTCCCTTCATTGTGACTTTGCCTTGTCTCTGAAAGCCAGCTACAGACATGTCCAAACACAACAGTATCATGCTGAAGAAACAGTGACTCTAGGCAACATTAAATCAGCACACCAAAACATTTTGGTTTTGTTTTTCACACTTACTACAGTCTGTCATATTGTATTCAGTGGAATTTATTTTTATGTTGTTTTTTTTTTTCCCCCCACTGTGCCAGGACAGTTAATAGATCAATATAAATATACATTGAATATGTCATGGTAAATGTCTGAAAGTCTACGTTGTACACATCAAGTCATTTTCATGAGAAGATTTTGACATATTTTTATTCTGTAGTATGAGGTTAATCACAAGATATGTTGATTGATGCCTTATGGCAACAAATCTCCTCTAGGAAGCTTTTCAGAGTATAATGTGGAGTTTCAGAGATGCATGAAATAGTAGGATAATGAGGCAGAAGGAGCTAATTTTTAGCTGGAATTGCCTCCAGCTAAGCATGCATTCTTTATACATATAAGCTTAAAAAAAGTAATAAAAAAAAAAAAAGACAGAGAAAAATATAATGTTACAGTATCATGAAAATATCAATGCATTCAAAAAACCCATTACTGTTCCAGTGTCTTGTCCACAGGCAATATAACAAGAAGAAAGAATCCAAGGAAATCGCATAGGCTGAACCTGTTCCCTGGACCACAGTCCTGAGAAACACAAACTATATAATCACACAAAGCAACATTGTTTTCTGACATTCTCCCAGAAATCGAACAATACCCTTTTTGGATTTTTCTTTCCACTCTCCTGCATGTAGGGATGCTTATTAAGGCCTTCTTTTCTGAATCTGATGCTGAGTCTCTGTGTGATATTCCCCAGCAGACTCAGGCAGTCTCTGAAATGTATACATTCTCTTCATAACTGTGAAGAGCAGTTTCCTATCCATAGCCTTTGTTAATAAAAGTACTTAGTAACATCGGTGTATTATAGTTTTCCTAAGATTCATTTATAAGCATGTATAAATTACCTGATGTGTTCTTTCTTATAGCCTTGAATAACTACAGCACAGACAGGCAAAGAAAAGCCAGATGAAGAGCGCTAATTTTAGCTATTGACATGCACTAATTTTAAAACATAAACCAAGAGTGAAAATGAGGGGTGGAAAATAAATCAGGTCAGTAGTGCAAAAAATTAATCGCGGCTAAAAGAAAACTGAGGCTTATGAATGCAAAGTCTTAGATGAGCTACCTTCACTGCCATGAAGGGGAAAAATGTTGAATTTTAGCACTGAAAAAATGGCATACTTGCCATTTCTCCCCCTGGCAGTTTTTCTATCTATTGATTAGTGTTAACTGCTGGAAATACTGTTCTAGTCGGTTTTTGCTTTACTATTCTGTACTTGGTTCTACATACAGGATTATGCTGGTTTAGAAACAGATATCATACAATGCACGCAAAGCTTTCTAAATATAACTGTCATGTGCTCTTTGGAGTATACAGATTTTTAAATTTCTTAAAACATTGAATTTCATACCTAAGGGAAGTTCAAATGTTTCCTCATGTTCCTTGTCTAAAAAATGACTTTATCTATAACCTTAAACCAGAGCAGATTTTGTACATAATTTGTATTTTATCAATTTGCAGACATATCACACAGTGATTTTGCATGCTGTACTTCTGAAGTTGTTCCTTTACTGTTTCTTGGTTTTAGACTCTGTGGAATTCCTCCTTGTCACAATCAGATTTCTGTCATGTACTATTAAACAGTGTCAGGGCAAATATACAACAAATTAAGAATTATATCTTTTTAAGCTTCTTTCTAAAAATGAAACCATAGTGATTCTTGTCCTTGATGGGCACCCTCACTGGGTAACTGTCAGCACAGTCCTAATTTCCTTTATTTACTCTTTCCATGGCCTATTAGTCTGCATTCCTTTGGTACAATGAAACAGCTTTGAGATGAAGGACAGAGTGTGACCCATTTCAACCTTCTTCCTGCTGCTTTGCGAAGTTTCCTCCAGCTTTGCTTTTAAAGCAAGCTATTGACTGTCAGGAAACACAGAATCACACACTTGGAGAGCAGTTGAGGTGGGAAAGCTCTCTGGGGATTGTCTAGTCCAAGTGCCCTGCTCAAGCACAGTCAGCTACAGCAGGTTGCTCAGGGACTTGTCCATCATGGTTTTGAATATCTCCAGGGATAAAGACTCCACAGTTGCTTTGGGCAGCCTGTTCCCAGGGAAGGATTACCCTCCTCAACTTGCTAGGCACGCTCCCCCTTAGCGCAGCCCAGAAGACTGTTGGCTTTCTTTCCCAGATAGGCAAATTGCTGGGTAATCTTCAACTTGGCGCACACCAGGATCCCCAGAGCTTTTTCTGCAAAGCTGCTTTCGAGACATCCTGCCTCTAGCCCATACAGATGTATGGCATTGTTACTTCCTAAGTGCAGAACCTTGCACTTCCCCTTGTTGAGCCTTTGTGAGGTTCTTGTCATCTCATTTCTCCAACCTGTTGAGGTCCCTGTGAATAACAGCACAGGAGAAGTTGTGAATGCAACACCCTGGAGGTGTTCAAGGCCAGGCTGGATGGGGCTTTGAGCAACCTGGTCTAGTGGGACGTGTCCCTGCCCATGGCAGGGGGGTCGGAACTAGGTGATCTTTAAGGTCCCTTCCAACCTAAAGCGTTCTGTGATTTTGTGGTAACATGATGTGAAGTACTAGGTTTCTGTGGTACCACACCATGTATATTGACCATGTCCAATTGTGTAGAGACTCTACTGTTCCCCACTGCTTGGTAAGCACCTCAGTTTAAACAAAATCTAATTTCTTGGAACACATGGAAACAGAAATTCATGATGTTTTTAGGCTCCTAACTTTAGTGTTTACAGATTTTTAAATACAGAGCTGAAATGGCAGAATTTTAAAGCTAACAGTTAAGGACAGCAAACTTGTGGGGAATGTCATAATTTGACTTTCAGACTTACACAAAAAATAGTAAACTGAGTCAAGGGACATTAACAGTTATCTTTAGTAGATGAAAACCTATTACTGTATAACCTATATATGTATACTCTCAGTCACACACATCTGTAATCTGCATAGCTGTCTAACTACATAAAATTTTCAATTTGATTCCTACACAATTTTTCTTTTTTACTCACATACACCAGAAGGACACTTAAGTCCACGATTTTTAGTCACAAAAGTTCTTCATTAGATTTAGCTTACAGTTACTTGAAAGCATTTATTAACGTTTTGTATGCTTTGTCGGTCATGTTATTTTCCATGTTCTGTTTTCCATCTTCTTCCTGCAAAAAAAAGTCATGACTCAGGGAAAGTATCACAAATCTTTTCTGTTCATGGTTCACATTTCTGTTAACTATACTAATAAGCTTATCCAAGACACCAAAACCTTTTAATTCTCTTGTATGTTGTTGGGTTTATTTAAATGGAATTAAGCAGCTGAGACTTCATCGTCCTACAGCTTTTGAACAGATCAAGCCTGTGATTGGAAAACTGTCACTTGTAAGTTACAGAAGTGTTTAGTGTGCAGTAAGCTACTTTCATTGTAACAAAACACACGGAAAAACTTCTTTACGGTTCGGGTGACAGAGCACTGGCACAGGCTGCCCAGGGAAGTTGTGCAGTCCCCTTCTCTGGAGATTTTCAAGACCCGCCTGGATGCAGTTCTGAGTAATGTGCTCTAGGCAATCCTGCTTTAGCAGGGGAGTTGGACTAGATGATCTCTAGAGGTCCCTTCCAACTCTGAAAATTCTGTGATTCTGTGATTCTGTGAAAATATTGTAATCAGTAAATCAGTACAATGAAGGACTTTGTAATAACATTTTTTCTTGCATGCATTCAAATTATTTGAGCCAATTAATCTTCAACACTGTGTCCTCATGCCAAGTATTTGCCTTACTTTCTCAAGCTGTTCCGATCCCTATTGTCAACAAACCAAAAACACATATTTCAGCTGTAAAGAGAAAAAAAAAAAAAATCTTCTAAAGAACTATGAACTCAAATTTCCCAATAAGTATTTGGCTTTAGAGTTCAGATGCTTAGAAAAGAATCTCAAATGATGATATATCTAAGCATATTTCTTCCATTCTTTAATGTAAATATTATATTTAAATATTTTCTTACAACATTTTTAAAAGATTTCACCAGTAATCACTGAAATGTTCTTTTTCTAAAATGAAAAAAATCATTTTTAAAAAAAAGAATTACCTTAGAAGCTAGAGTGACTCTCAAATGAAGTATAATTTTTTTATTTTACCATCATCACAAGGATTTATGAAAAGAAAGATGAGCTGGACAATGCATGTTTAGGTACACTTGCAAAGAAACTCCAGAGCAGTTTTAACAACATTGTTTGTCCAAATCTAATACTTTCAAAGCAAAAATGGTGGTCTTATAATAAAATGTTATCAAGGAAATAATATCTGGAAGAGTCTTAACAACTAATTTAGGATCAGTGAAGGTCACCTACAGGGTTATAGAGATTACTGAGAGTTTTACAGAGAAAACAGTGTTTCTTGTAGGTTGAAAGTAAAAATATTGGTTATTTTAATCAAGCATTTTCTGAAGGAAGATGGATTCATTCAAGAGTCCCAAAGATGATTTTTTACTCTTTCAGCTTTTTTCAAGTAAAGACTCTGAGAACAATTTTTCTTGTCATGTTAGAGTGATTTGGCTCCTTGTCTTAGTCTGAGGTCCAGGAAGAATAAAGGTAAATAAAAAATTAAAAAACATAATAAAGGCTATCTGTTGTTTTCTAAACACCAGAGGAGTCTGGCTACACATCCAGTGAAGGGTCAGATTGCTTCTCCGTTCCAACAAAATCACTGTTTATATTTATACACTTGTAGGGTATAAAAAGGCTAGGTCACACATCCCCTGCAAACACATTTACTGTTAAAACAGGTTTCCGTATTTCATTCCAAATGGGTGAGTGTTTCCATTTACTAGGCATTTTATAACCAAATGCACCCTCCTTAAAAAAAGATAAATGCATTCTTATTTGGTTCAGACCCAGTTGCAACTCTTCCACAGACTGTTGCAAGCAATCATGCAGATAACAAGACTAATAATTTAACGAACTGTAATTAAATGAACCCCCTTTAAAATACGTGCAGCAATTGTTGATACAACTATGTTTTGCTGTAAATTCACCATAGACTATTTTTAAGATATTTATGAGATGCTCTACACTGTCTCTGGTATGTTTTATATTAATTCTGTAACTCCCTGGTAAGCGGCTTTTTAGGAGAAGTGGCTACGGCCTGAAAAAGAGACATGAAGCATTGATGAGTCAGCCTAAAGCACTAATACTGATGGGCAAACAAACATCTCTGTGGAAGAGATAAGGGGTTAACCAAAGAGGTCCAGTTCCCTTTGTTTTGGAATACCTACTTCTGAGGGAGTGAGACTATATACACCATATAGGAAGACTTCCTGCAAGAAAGTAATCTGGAATTGAATCTTCCCACCCTGACCTGGCGCTTGCCTGCTCTCTTCTACCTCTGACACCTGGAGTACGAGGCCAGAAAGAGGCACTATTTATCCCTGTTGCATCTTGATTTGAAGGCTGTTCTTCTCTCCTTTCCCACAAAGACACTTCAAAGAGACCTGACCTATCCAGGGACACTGAATAGTACATGCAGCAAAGCCTTTTATGAGGCTCATTGACATGCTGCTCTAACACTGCTTTTTCTGAAAAACAGTGTTGGAAAATCAACTAAATAGGAAAAGCCTTGCAAAACAGCTGTGGTTTGAAGTACTTCACCTTTGCCCAGTTTGACCTCCAGTCCCTTCGGGGGGCTTTACCCCAGACAAGGGTACAAACTGAAACTTGTGGCTTTAGCATAAAATTTTTCCTTCTCCAATGCAGTGGGACAATCAATGGCAACTGAGAGGCTGATTCTGATGACTAGATGCACAGTGTTTATTAGAAAAAATGAAGAGAATTATTTCTCTTCCTCCGACTGACTGACCTGAATACAAAGAAACAGTTTAGAGAGAAGTAAAGAACCAGATGAATGAAAAAATTAGTGGAAGAATGAAATTAATCAGTCAATCTTAAAATTATAATAATTCCATAATGCACAGGCATGCAAAGGCACCCTCATGCTTCAATATTTCCCTGTAATTTTTTTTCTTGTTTTAAGACAGTACATGCACTTGATATTAACTGCTTGTAGAAAATGTGAAACAATTCAGATTAAAGTCAGTGATATTGTCAGAAGGCACAGTCTTTCTTCACTATAAGGACCGATATTCACTACTAAATAGAAAGGATCTAGGGCTGTGAATTGTTATTATTTTATGTATGAATTGAAGATTCACGTCTCCTTACCTGTCATGTTGCTTACACATTCTATACATTTCTATCTTGAAAAACTACTTTTTATTTGTCAGGTAGTTTATGGTACCTTGTACCTGTCTCATTTGGGTCATAGGGCAGAAACTGTGTCCTCTCTGCGTCCTCCATCCTCAGGCACATTATCAAAGCTCAAGAAAAGTTGGACGTCAGTTCTTATGCTCAGCAGATCCTTAAACATTCTTTGTCCAT
Organism: Charadrius vociferus; assembly: GCF_000708025.1. Lineage (NCBI taxonomy): Eukaryota > Metazoa > Chordata > Aves > Charadriiformes > Charadriidae > Charadrius > Charadrius vociferus. The sequence goes on from NW_009661369.1 coordinate 449,614, forward strand.
TTGACGTGAATTCTAAAGCAAATGTTTAAATCCTATGTAGCCAACAAGTCTTCCCAGTTTAAGTTAACTGTTCCACTTGATAAAACAAGGTATTATTACTTTACTGTTGAACATAGGCACCATCATTTTCCATGTAATGTAAGAGAAGTCTGTTATCCCTTAGGGAGTACACGGCAGCTTTTTCCATGATATATTAGCTTTCTAAAGATCTATCTTTGACACATATTAAGTAAGCATTTACAAGACTGAAACAATAGGCTGTTCCTAGCAGCAGAAGGAAAGGAAAAGGTGAAATGACAGAAGAAAATATAGAGAAAACAATTAGCTTTTTTACTGTTGGGATTTGGGGAAAATATCACATGTACAAAAAAAATTAATGAATATGGACTTACATCATTAGAAATCATAGAAAAGTCAAGGGTAAATTTTATGTTCTCTTCTCAATGAGATATTGCAGTGTATTGGGGGGAGGAGAGAAGGAAGCTAAAGAGACAATAATGAGCTTATTTGGAATGCTTTTCTTCCTCTTGCAGTTCTCTTCATTTCTCCTGAGACAGTAATCAGTGAGTTAAAAAATTAAAATGATGGCTCATACATCTGTTTGCCATTTCCACTCTTCTCTGACCTTAAAACCATCCATTCTGCTCCTTAAGAATTGCAATATTCATTGGTAAGAATGATCTTTTTTTTTTTTTTCTTTTTTGAATGAACTTCATCTTATGCTTTGGGTCTGATGAGCATTTGTAAAGCACCGGTTTACCCCCCTGAAAATAATAAATTATAGAGACAAATATTAGCAAACATCTATTTGTGATTTAAAGAGTCATATGGGTATTTATGTGCTGAAATACCAAGATTTGTACAGACAGGTAGGAACTTTATGTCCAAAGTGGTCTTACGGGAAACCATGGGAGAAACAATAAAGCTGCAAAATAAATTAAATACTTAAGGCCCATTCAGGTAAGACTTAGGCACTTGACATTTATCTCCTGTTGATTTCTTTACAAAACTCATGCTAATTATCTAGGATATTTCTGAAAATGACACTTGGCCTTGAAGTCGCTTTCAATTCCATTTCAATGTTTTCGAAAATTTTAGCTTGCATCTCAAGCCTCATGCCCTCGTGATCACCTCAGATCATTACAATCTAGGTTAATGGGCTAGCTTTTCCTATCATTTTTCCTTACATAAACCCATGGATGTTATTGGAAAGAAAGTTTTCTTTATCAGTACGATACAGTGAATATGTTAAATAACAAGTGCTAACTAGTTTCATGTATTTCTTTCATGTGTTGCCAACACTAAAATCATTGCCGTAATTCCAAATGAGATAAATCTGCTGCATAAATATTTGTCTTCATTGCTTTAGTGTCTGATCCACAAATGCACTGTTAATTACTGTCAGATATCTGCTATTTTGGTTTTAAACCTGAACATTAAATTTCTATAACTCCTAATGTGTGTGTTAAAAAAAGAAAGAAAGAAAGAAGAGGAAAGGCACATTTTTCTTAACTTATTTGGTATATTACACACTTTTTTATGGCACTTCATTTCATCTGGTCCTTCTCTACAGTTATTAGATTTCCCCTTAGATTCCTTCCTTCCTGTACAGACTTGTAGATGTGATATCAACATAACATTAGTGGGGTCAAATGTTATTGTAATTACTGGTACTTGCACTTCACATAAAGGTCCCTCCATCCAGAGTGAAAGATTGAGTCAATCCTTCACCAATGCAGCAACTTGGATAAACTCAGAAAACCTTATGCTGCATAAAGTCTGTATTTACCTCATACATGAACTTACAGTTTGAGGTTGCTGCTTAGAAGTAATTGGCTACTACTAAATATTCAAGTTTGGTAATAGTGTACTTTTTTCCACCCACTTAAACAGGCAAAAGAGATTAAATTTCCTCCCCGAGAAACAGCATTTGTGCTACTCTGGGTCACAGCCAGGGACAAGTAATTTTTTCATAAGCCCATCCCACCTAGTTTACACTATTGATTTAATATCCTTTGTTACTTTTTCCCTCAGGCTCCCCAGGTTATCGAAGTTGATCAGCAATGTTATTTTTTGGCCCATGCAGAAATAACAGCTTTTTTTAGTGGTGTTGTTTATCAAATGTCCAGTTTGGGCCAGCTAATTGTAACTAAAGTTACTAATTTTTCTTTCATTAGAGTTAGCAAGCAGCTCATGAAGCATACAAAGTTTTTTTCCTCCCCACAGCAGACAGTGGCCTCTAGGTATTGCTGCTGTAGGTGTTAAAGACCACATTTATCAGTATGCTCATCCCTTGGAAAATGATGTCCTCTGTTGATACATGGAAACTGAGGATGATTTCCAGTGTAGGTTAGCTTGTCTGCCCAAGCTAGTCTCGGTAGAAGTTTCAATGTATGAAGGACAACAGCTGTCAGACCCTGGACCTTTATCAGTGACCTGTCACAGCACAACCCATCTCATATGGTGTAAAACATCCCGCATGAGGTAACTGGATGTACTGCACTACAGCATGAGACTATAGAGTCAGGTATGGTCTATCTTTGTCTAGCAGATTGCCCCTGAGGTCAATAAGATGTAACGAAAACAATGTACATTGTGGATCTTAAACGATCTTACTGTGGTTCCTGAAGGTTGTTCTGGCCTTTGTGATGTGAGGAAGCTCTATCGGCTCAGGATGGACTGCATAGATTTCTGCCTTCACAAGATGAAGAAAAGTATGTGTCCAACTTCTCACCTGCGAAGCAAAGACTGGTCAGCCTGACAAGGTAAACTCATTCCTTCCCTTTAGAGCAAATCCTTCTGGAGCAGCACTGAGGACAACAGAAATAATGTAAAGAAAGCAATGCAGAGTGCTAGTATTTGACAAAATAAACACTATCTAGGATTTCAAAAATAATACATTAATCAAAAAGAGGAAAATGTCAACTAACCGCTAAGGAAAAACAATATATGCTTTAGCAGAAAATACAATTAATAAGAGCAGCAAGGATTCACAGTATAAACAAGATGTTACGTAATTGATAAAAAACCACTATTGCATATAACGACTAATTTGTCAGCTGTGGTTTTTATATATTCCTTACAGGAAAAAAGAATATGCATTCTTTTGCCATCTAGCCTTAGTAAAATTTCTGGAGTGTAATATAAATGGGGTTTGATAAATATAGTATTTTTTCACAAGTGTTAAGTGATCTTTCTTTGTATGTGCGATCACAAAACACATAAAAAACTTGCAGACTCTGTGGACATTGTATTTGAATAAATTTGTTCCAGAGGCAAATGGAGCTTATAACATAGGGAGAAAAGGAGCATTAGCTTCCTGTTGTAAACTCCATTATTTTTTGTGATGTAATATAGTGTAGTTATTAGAAACTCGATGGTAGAAAATATTGTCTCCATCGAAGTAGCACTTAATCTCTATTACCTGGAGGTTAAAAGTCAAAGAACAATCATCCATGTCAGTGATTCCTGCAGCAGATTGTTACTGAACCATGTAAGGTCGTTTAGCAGGGAGAATTAGCTCCCAGCAGCTTCGCATGTCAGAGACATTATAGTACTATTCTGGCCCAGCTCTTCTCCCTGGAAAATGATGGCTATTCTATGGGCTTTCTCAGGAAAGGTGTCCTGTAGAAAGAAAAAGAAGGTTTATCTTTGACAGACATTTCTGCAAATGGCAACAATGAAAAGAAAATATTCACTGACTTTACCAAAACAGCTGTAGATGGAAGATACACAAGCAGTCAATTGTCCTTAGCATATAAAGTACATTGGTAAGATATATCCTGTGTTTTTGTCGTTAATATATCTTTTAAATCGTTGCCAGTTTATGCATAAAGAATGAAACCTTTCTTAGGTGACCATCTGAGAGACCAGGAAAGCCTGGGAAAGCCTCAGAAACGGGCTGTTGACCAAAGACAGATTGGAAATTTCTGCGCTAGTTAAATTGGAAAGTTGTCAATAGTGATGTAGGCACGTGGAATCAGTTTCCCTCTGGAAATGCTGTAATCCAGCAAGGCAGTGAGGGTTCTGGTTATGTTGTTCAGAACAGGTCAGCAGAAAAAAGTCAGGATGAAAAAGAACAAGATGCCGAAGCTCATGGAATTGCTGTGGCCATGACATGGAAAGATGGGCTAAAGGCCTATAGGGAAACTGGTTGGAAGAATCCAGAAGGGCCAAAGAATATCACGTTTGGCAGGAATGTCAGGAAAGTGGGGAAAAAAATGGTGTGTATGCAAAACTTTTTACTGTGGTCCTTACTCTAACTATCATAAGAGACAGCAAAACAGGTCTCATTAATTAGCTTGCATCTCCTCTTCTCCAAAATCACACCTACATCAAATCAAAAGAGATAACATGAGAACATTTTTTTTCCTGCAGTTTTGTTTTTGATGTGAAGCTGATTTCATTTATTTATTTATTGTAATGCTTTACAAAGGAAATGTCACTTTCACCTCTCCACACACAGTGGGCAACGAGTGTTAATTCCAGCTGCTTGCCTTTTTTTTGGAAAATAATATTGAAGAAATCAAAGTGGGATTTTAAAATCATTAAGGTACTTGATTTGCTTTTTGTGTTTCCCAGGTCCATTTCCATAGAAACAGAAACTGAAGCAGTAGAAGAAAGCTTACACTCTCACTTTTCTGTTTTGGTTGCTTACTTGGAGCTGGGAGCATAAAGGATAGTTTGGTCAACAAAGGCACAGGACAGGGAAGCAGTGGAACTATTTGCTGGAAGTGCCAAATTCTTCTGTTTCTTAATCTGCATATAGTTCTGGTGCAGAGTGAAGGATGAAAAGATGTTATTAGATGCACAGGTAGAAGAGATTTAATAAAAACATTTGAAGTGTAATATTTATCTTCAATGAAGGAAATATGTCTTGTATCACTCTCCCTATCATTTAAAATACATAAAAGTTCTGCTTTAAAATAGCACAGTTTTTTACACAATGCAGTCAGAAGTTTCGTCATCATTACATATACCCAAAAAGCATTAATGTATTTATTTTTTAAAAATTACTAGAAAGGGAAAATTTAGAATTAGCTTTATCATTATTAACAGACACTTCTTCAGGGGACTGCAGTCAGCCTTCCTTATGATGTGCAACTCTTCAAGCTATCCAAAGCTTACTTGTCCAAAATAGACAAGTAATTATTTGTAAGACAAAATCACTGCTTTCACTGAACACCTACCATTTCTTCACCATCATCATAGCAGCAATAAGGGTAGGCAGACAATTTGTATCCAAACTAGTATCACCTCCCAGAAATTTTTCAAGTGCAAGTACACATCAAAATTATGTAATGCAGTGCTATGGAAGACTCAAATTTTAAAGGCTAGAGAAGAACACAAAATCATTCAGCTTGGTTTAAGTTCTAAGTCTGAATTTCAATCAGATATGTTTACATTGAAAAGAATTTACTGAGTGCAAAGCACAACTTTTAGAAAGTTTGTGTTGAAAATCTCTAAAATATTTTTAACTCAAAAGACTTGTGTTTGAATAGCCACCTTGCTTTAATAGTTAATTACCTTGGTAGTTAGAAAGCTGTGCTGTGTAGAATTTTCAAGCCCAAACAGATTCAAAACTCTAGGCGGTACTATTACAAATCAGACTTTGAAATAGACCTGAAAAGTCCAGCAAGACTTCATCTTTCAGTGAACCACTGTTTCACAGGGAGTTTCATAGCCTTAACCATCTTTTAATCCGTCTCTTAAACTTGTGGATTATTTTATCCATATATTTACTCACAGTTTTTAGAGAAGATGTGTTTGGACTGGGTTGGTCTTTTTCCCACACTCTCTTTTTTTAATTTTTTTTAAAGCCAACTTCTAACAAATAGAGAAAATAATTAGAAAGCAAGATGCCTGATGTAGTCTTCATTAAAAAGAAATGAATGATCTTCAATATACTAGACAGTTCTTGAAGGTGCAGCTAGTACAAGGCGTTCTTGTTATCAGAGGATCAGAGTAGCTTTCCAACACAGATCATTACATCATCTCAGAGATGTACTGTACACCAAACAGTGCAAGACATCACTTGCATTTTGTCTTGGCTTCCCCCCTCTCCCCCCCCTACTTGTTAAAATACTTTTATTTCAAACAATCTTTCTCAGATACTTTCTGAAGAAGGTGTGGAAAGGTCCTATTTCCCTCCATCCCTTTCCTGATAAACATTTTATCTCCTCTTGCCCCCACCCTTCCACTTGCACCTCTAGTTGTAACTCGAAAAGCTGGGTAAAACAGGTCTAACCTCAATTTCCTGTGTTGAATGTGCAGCGGCTTGATTGATGACCGTATGAATTATTAATAAAAAGACCTCATGTGAATATTCATGAAAGTGTCTCTTTATTAATTCATAATGCAGCTGCTGCAAAGACAGAGAGTGGAGGGCTCAGTCTCCTCCCATGTAAAGACAGAAACAGTGTCTCTTCCTCAGCTTCTCTCCGACTCCTGCCCCTTTACCAGCTCGTCTTCAGTTACGCCAACAATTTCCATTCCTGTTTTGTTTTGTTCTGATGCCTTGTATGCCAGTCTTGTGCCAGCCCACAAGAGGAACCAAGAGGGTTGCTGTCAAATTCCCCAGTAATGTTTCTTATGAAAAATAAGCCTTAATGGGAGTAATGAGAGTTTACAGCTCATTTCAATTATTTTCAGTTGTTCTCAGGTGCCACAACACATGCTTCATTTAATTCTACAATGAATACTACATGCAACGTGGTGTTGTTTCTCACTAGAGATATAGAAATATCCCAGAGGAAATGATGAAAAATAATAAAGTAGTTAGTTACCTGTGCAGCTATATTTTCCACAAGTAAGAAACAGAAAACACTAGAGAATTGAAGTAAACAACATGTTCTTCATGAGACAATTTTCTATGAAAAGTAAAAAAGGGTAAAAGCTCTGTGAACTTCCTGAGCATTGCCGGGATAAGCAAACACACAGAGTCTGATTCTTTGTGAGTAGTTCAATGTTTCTCTTCAAAATGGTGTTGGATATTTTGTGGTATGATCTGGCCTTCAGTAGAGTTTGCCTTGATATAACTTGCAGTTGGAATGATTGACAAAATAACAGAAAACGCTTTGCATTGGATAACTCCAAGTCTCTAAATTTGGCATTCTATATCGGGGGAGGTGATAAAGAAGTAGTTTACAATTAATTGAAAAAAAGAAGAAAGTTCTTCAAACTTTCATCTGGGTCCTGTCATCATGTAAGCAGAAAACCCCTGACCACAGTGGTTCTCAGATAAAGCACTCAGACTGACAGTGGTTGCATTTCACCGCTGAAAGCAGTGTAACTGAGTAAGGAGAAGGAGTTTGTGTGGGAGGGTGGGGAGAAAGGAAGGTATAAAAACCCAGCAAAGCCACACTTGGGAATCCCTTCTCTGAGGGACAAAGGGAATAAAATATGAGTGTCTGAACACTTGTGGGCCCAGAACCTGTTAACATTTTGCACATTTAGCTTTAAACACACAGAAATAGTTCCACTGCAGTCTAGTTTAGATTTTGATTTTAAAGTCAGAAGAGACTATTAGATCATCTCTTCTGACCTTCTGTGTAACACAGATCATAAAATACCATGCAGAGACTGTTGTATTGAGCCTAATAACCAGTGTGGAGACAGTGAAACTCCTATGACTTACGACAAGTTTTATCTTCAATATTTAATCTTAAAAGCAAGGTGATTTGGCTTTAGATAAATAGAAAAACTTACCTCATTTTCTATATTACTATCCCTACTGGCTCTAGCAAAGGTTAAGGAACACGATCATTTGAAGGAATGCAATTCAGTGGAGGGCTCTGTGTTAAATTATCTAATGGAGCTTCTGTTTGCTGGTGCTAACACACCTATTAACGTGTGGTAGTACATTAAATAAGCAACATTCAAGATAGAGCCTGAAGCAGTAAAAGAGTCCTGACCAAATATTTAAGTGGAACTAAGAGCTGTCACAGATGCTTCAGCACTGAATGTGTCTGCCAGTCCCAGCTTCTCATCCGGGCATCTTAGCACTGGGGTGTTTACGCTTGCTTGTTTGATCTCAAATTTTATTATAATCTGCATACTCCTTTGCAAGTTTGTATGTAAGTTTTATCCACCTCAGGGCCCATTATCAAGATAGGCAGCAGCATAATCATATGACTGCACCACAGCAGGTTCAGTGTTGGTATGCTTGTTTAAACCGTAGAGAGCTCTGTCTTCATAGAAAGCTTGTTTCTTACTCAGGCCCAGCAGAAATGTGCTAAAGCTCAGAACTAGCGGTGTGATTTATTTTCTCTTCTCTCCCCATGGGTCGTGCAAACATTTCTTCAGATTTGGAAGGAACTGTTCTGAATGGGAAACCTCTGCAGATTCAAAGTGAATGTGCATATCTCTTTGTATCACCTGCATCTGCTTATGACAGAGGAAGAGAAATATAGGTCAGTGGCAATTCATTCCATGAAATAAAGGAGGGAGGATTCAGCTGCATGGTGGAAATGAGAAAACAGATCTGAATTTTAATCTGGGTTTCGGGTGACTATGCTTGCTTTTCCCAGAAGTTGCCCTGTAAGTGAATGCTTTTGATAAAATTTCCATCTTCACAACACACTTACCAAAAGCTTTCATGCAGTGCTGTTGTTACCTGATAGCCTCCGGGATGTTAACAGCAGCTAACAGAGTTAGGTGTCCTGCTGTCTTATAGAAAAGGTAAAACTCCTTTTGGAGAAACATAATGGGTTTTTTTGCAGATTAAGGACTCTAGTTAGGTCACATATAAGGGGAGTCTGATCCATGTTTTCACATGTTGAGATAACATCTTTTAAATATAATGATGGATCTGAATACATTAGAGAATGCCAGATCTGAATGCATTAGAGTAGCAGTGGTGTGCCCATAGGATTCTTAAACACTGTGGGACTACATATTGGGTAAAACTACATTTTCTTTTCATGTAATTACTAATAGGAAATTAAGTTAGCTATAGGCTGATAAACTCATACAAAATAAGGACCAATTCAGTTCTTCATTGAAATCTGACTGGAATCCAAACTTATACCTTTGGAAAGCGTGAAAGTGGTCAGAAGTGTACACTTCCTGTTTATAGATCCTTTTCAGGCATGGAAGTGTCAACTTATCACAGAAAACCGTCTAGAAGAACTGAATCTGACTATATATTTTGTGGATAGAAGAGCCTCAGGCTGGCAGGACAGATCTAGGCATGCAAGCAAATACTGAATTCTGCCTTTCGAGGTGCTGAAGGTCACCTTCATTTTTGTCTGCCTCATTGCTCAAACATTTATGAAAGGTTAACACTTTTTTATAGTTTAGATTGGTATTTCATTGTGTGATATTTGATTTTGCTCAGACATAAACTCTAATTTTATTCTTAGGAAAAAAAAAAAAGTTTTGGTTTATGTCACTCACTTATTCTGTTTCCAGTATTTTTGTTACACATTTTTAATGCATTTAATGCCATCCAGCTACCAAAGGCAAGACTGCAATACTTGTCTTCTAGACAGTTTCAGACCAGTGGTTCTGCAGAAAACATCTTGAGTAGATGTATCTGTGTTTTCCTCTCTTTACTTTTCTTTGTTCCTGAAAATAACTACATGTATGTGTTCATCATACATGTTTTTCAATTATTTAGGGGGTAAAGAAGGTGAACTTGACACATTCAGTCTGATGATGACTAAGTAATTTATCCTAAATAAAGGTAATAGAATGAAACCATTATACTAATGAGAGACATTGAGGGACAGAAATAACATGTTTAAAATTTCTACAGAATATTTGAACTGTTATTGTCATTCAGACATTGCTAGACAGTTTAAGAAACCTATCATTCTTTTGGATGTACCTTTACATATCATGAGTGATTTCAGTCAAGTCAACAGAATCCTGAATTCTAAGGCTGTAAACAAGAAGAAAATTTGCTTGAGAACTTTATAATTTTAGAAATCCATTCCCTGTCATAAAGTGAAGTAAATTGTAGCTGAGGCATTACTCATAGTAACAATTTCAGAAAGAAAAATAATAGTTTGAACGTAATACTTCACATTTTTCCTTTTCATTGTTTAACAATTAGTAGGTGTGAGGGATAACTCTATTTTTTCAGTTTTGAAATTAACATTCTTATTTTGTATCAAGCAAAAAAACCAGGAATAATAAGGTTACAATTATCTTTCATAATTTAATAATAAATATTCCTAATAGGAACAAGTAGCTTTTTTTTTTTTTTGGTAAATATAGGCATAATGATAACATGAGTGATACTTATGGATAATTGTGAGTGAGTTCAATTCTAAGTGAGTAAGAGTGAGAAAAATGGCATTTACAGCATTCCTTGGGGGAGCATTAGTAAAAGAATTGTATCTAAAAAAAAAAAAAAAATCAAGCTAGCATTCAGCTTGGTTTGAAGGCTATTTTGTTATCGTACACAAGCTATAGCATTTTCTTTGGTTTTACCTTATTTATACTCCATAGTTTTGGGATACTGTGGACAGTTGATATTTCAGCATGACAGAGCAGAAAGTATTCATGTGGTTATAAAATAAACAAGCTCAAGATTTGCTAATTTGACTTTTTTTCTGCCTGCCATATTTATTTCTGTGGCCTTTGAGAAGAGACGACATCATCAGTGTAAAGAAAGTGCTCCTGAACCAAAGTGAATCCAGAGCCAAAATGGTGGACTCACAGGAGAGACTTAAAGCGCCGTGTTCTAAGTTGCATTTTTTGTGGATGGAGCAGGAAGACATAGTGAATGGATGTGGGAATGGCAAAGAGGAGCCACACAAAAAGGACTGTTCCAGTCTGAAAACTCAAGTTTCCCATTATTAAGCACCATCCACATATATTAACTAAATGAAAAGTAAATGTTAAGAACCAGTGCCAATTTAAAGCGTAATCCTTAGAAAAGATGACAGGCTTAATTCTTCTAAAAATGTGGGTGATTAGAAAATAGTTAAAGTAGACAGGCAGTCTTTCTGCAACACTTATTGCATTTCCATTCACCCACCCTCTGTGCCATCATCTACCTCACCTATTCGAAGCCTTCTCCTGCTCCGGCACAGCAGCTGGTGGATGCTATTGCCCTCTCCTGGCTGGAGACTGTGCAGTGCTGCTGTGCAATAACTGCATGCTCCCCGCAGGTAAAAGAAATTCGACCAGGAAGATTCTCCATCCAGGGGGAATGAGTGTCTGCTGGGGTTGAACTCTGGGGCTGCAAGAAGCTTCAGCATGGTGCAAAACATCAGCTAAAAGCTGTACAAGGACTGATTCAGAGAGAAAACTAACAAAATTAAATACTACTGAGAGGTTAAAAATCTCGTTTATCTAAGGAAGAACAGATCACACAAATGCATTTAAAGAAGTGCCTCTTGGTCCTCCTGGCACTGGGTAAATCCATGTGGGAGAGAGTTTTGGCCAGATGCAATTCATCTGCGCAGCCATCCTCCTTTAGTCATCTCCACTTAAAGCAGACTGAGATGCAGCCGACAGCAGAATTGCACGAGCAGCAAGTCCAAGTTTGTTCTTCACTCTGATTCCTGTGGTGGGCCCCTCCTGATCTCTCTGCTGTGACAGCAGCTTTAAGGGTTTAACAACACAGTGCCTTTTGATCTCATTTCGGCAGCTGTGATTAAATAGACACACATCACTTGCTGTGCCACTATGTGAGCAACCCATGGTTCACCTTCACTGAATTAGTACCCGCTGAGCACTGCAAATATTTGAAATGTCAATCCATTTGATAATGTCAAAGAGGGCTGCAAATACCACAGAATGGCACCGAGGAAACATTCAACACACGCAGTGGCATATATAATATCTCTTTTCTTCAGGACAAAAATCATAGTTAAATAGAAACAGGAAACCATCATAAGAAGACATTAAGGTCAACAGACCTAATAACCTGAAGTGGGATGTGCTGCTGCAATTTATCACCTTAAAATTGTAAGCAAACCCATCCCCTTTCAAAGAACTTAATTCTTCCACATTCACCCATTCTAGCAAATTATTTTCTATTAGTAAAAATTGGGTTGTTCACAACATAATGATTCCTGTGTTTTACATGCAGATTTTGTAGCTTCAAATCAGGGTGGAAAGTAGAGCGTTGTTGTGACATCTTTATTATGTTTTCCCACTCAAGAATCCTAAAGCAGAAGGAAATATTTTATCTGAATAGAATACAATAATGAGGCCATATTTTCATTCACAGAAGCCTGGATCAGCAAAGAAGCAGGTGAAAGCAGAGGAGATTAAGCTGACTAGTAGGTTGCACTTTGCCTGGTAGAAATATTTGCCTTTACAAAAGACAGCAGGAAATAAGACCTTAAACTTGTTGCTGGGGGTTGAATGAGAAAGTTACCAACCTAAAGCTTGTGCAACAAAGAACTGACATCTGGCAATTGCACAGAGGAGGGAACAGTCTTCCAATGAGTTACAATATGAGGTTTTTTGCCTTGTGTGTGTGTGTGTGTGTTAGACTTTCTTTGCTAAGTTGCAGATTTTCAAACATTTCCCCAAATTGTAACAGTTAATATATAAGAAATTAAATATTAGTGATGCAGGGCAAGTTTCCTTTTTCATTGAAGACTCACTCAATCACCCAAAGCTTTCTTTTTTTGAAAAAAAAAAGAAAAAGTAAAGTTCATGTACTGACTGGCACAGCAGACAATTACCGTGTGCCTTATTTGTGGCAGCTGAGAGTCAAGAGATGCTTTTTTCCCTTTGTATGCTGATGAAGACTAATGATTCACTGAGCACAAATACATCTGCATGTAATTAGACAAGGGGTACCTTAGCAATAGGAAGTTATAGTGAGACTTATTGTTTGTTTTATACCACTATCCAATTATCTTGACATTTCAAAAGGCAGCTCCTTTTTGGTAGCTCAAAGGCAGGTGTCGAGTTAATCTGAAGAGCTATTTTTAAATAAGACCAAAAAAAATGACAAACTGCAGTATACTCAGCAAGAACAATATTCATTAGTATAGGGCACCCCACTAAAGTCCCTTTTGAAGGCTTGGCTACAAGTTCCTTTTGGGTTTACCAGTCTCTTCAATACCTTCTTTTGCATTTTTTTTTTTTTTTTTGCCTTATTACTGGGGACAAAGGTTTATACGATTGCTCTGTCCATCTATGACCCTCATTTACCCCACCAGTTGTAAAGTCCAATAGTCTTCCTCTCTGTCAAATTTGGGTGAGGGTCCACCTACAATTCATCACTTCCAAGCTCTGTATGAGTACATAAGAGGTTCCTTTATGTCACCAGAGTAATTATTTTTTCCTACTAATATATTTATAAAAAGATTTTTTTTAAAAAAAGAAAAGTTACAGCAGATCTAAGTCTATTTAGCTAACAAAATAACACAGGTGGTAAGATTTATTAATTGTAGATATGATTGATCAGTCTGAAAATGAATCTGAATGCAGACATGTAAAATCCAGTCAATCTCTCAGAGATACTAACTTCTAAGACAAGTTTGGGAATTTTACTTGCTGTTGTGCCTGTTGTGTTTGTTAATAACAAACAGCATGTCACTGCAAACACCCCAAGCAGCAAGAGTCATTATTCATTCTCCTACCTCCTGTTCTGAAGAGTTTCAAGACAAAGTTCCCCTTATTTTCTTAAAAAATAAACAACTTCTATTGTAGTTTTAATTCCATTATTTTATTGGATTTTACCTTTAATGTCAAGATATGCAGATACACATATACAAACCCTATTATGCTGACCTCAGTGGTATTTGATAAGAAGTACAACCGAAAAATTCAAGTCTCTTTCACCACTCCCTCTACTTTATATATGTTTAATTAAACCTGAACTGTTGATCACTGCTAAATAAGTGCTTCAAAAACAAGCTTATCAATTATTGCTCTTCCACCTGCTTTTCATCTGAAAGCAGGAGGGCAGGAGGCTGCAGTCAAAGGCAGGCTCTACAAAGCCTTTGAGTTTTGCTCACCTCTGCTAATTTTTCCTTTGATCATATTATTAGACAACAATGTCAGATATTCCTTTTCATGTGTGCAGTTTATCTCAAATCTTTGCCTTCTTATCCCCTAATCAGGAAGGAACTAAAATTCTGATTAATGTCTCTGTTACACAGGCGTTCGTTAGTGTAATTCTTCTTTTGCCCATATCCCTCAATCACCTTTGAAGTGATTCAATTGCACAACTAAAGCACAGAAAATGAAAATATTACAACAATAGGGTGGCTTCAGTAGAAGATCTCTCTCATCTGACTTCAGGACATGCTTTATCCTGAGGCAGACTCTAAGTACTTGGGAAGATACTCTTCCCAATAAGATACTCTTGGGAAGATACTCTTCCCAATAAGTACTCTAAGTACTTGGGAAGATACTCTTCCCAATAAGAAGCCATTAGCATCAATGCAAAAGATAGTCAGTCCTCATATGGAGTCAAGACACTCTTCCCAAGTGGCAGGAAGAAAAGGTCTCTTCAGACATTTCCCAGATGAAAGCAAGGCATGGACCTTACTTAGTGCCTGATCAGCTCATTCCCTCTCCTTCCTCTTTCTTTCTGCATTTTTTTTTTTCTCCCAAACATGCATCAACCTTTCTTTGCCATGCACGAAGCTGGTGTATGAACTCAAAATGGAGGAAAGCCTAATTTGAGGAATAGGCCCCTGGCTGATGATTAAAATGTGCTCCTTGATCCATTATACTGGGTTCTGGCTTTGAACAGGATCAATTTATTTATACTCATGGAATAAATAAAGCTAGAGCTCCCTTCGCATGGTAAGACCTACAAACAATCTTGTGTTTACTAACTTTTTCTTATTTTATTCACATCGGTGCTCATTTTGCAGATATTTGAGTTGAACATATTGCATATAAGTATACCTACCCACTTTAATATTACTTACTACCCTTTACTCTCATACATGCAGCTATACATCATTCCTCAGGATGCATGGGGACGAGAAGGCGGGCTTATGTGGGCGTTCTTAGATACACGAGTACTGGGATACATTAAAGTGTGCAACAGCAACCCAAACTAGTAATGTTAAAACAATTAGCCATTAGCATCAATGCAAAAGATAGTCAGTCCTCATATGGAGTCAAGAAAATTTGCAAGAAATAACAGGATTATGCCCATTCAAAAACCAGAAATATGAATCAGGAGCTAAACTGGCACTAGTGATCACTCCTGTACTGCTCTCTGTTCCTCACAGAAGAGTTCCTGCTTCATTCCTTCTGATTAAAAAGGAAGGCTTGAACAAGTACTCAGATGACCTTTATTTTTAATCAGGGGAAACAAACAAACAACTCTGAGAGCAGCTGCAGCACATAACAGCGGGACAAGGCTCCCAGCCATGAGGAGTCTGTCTGTCTGGCTGGGAAGACCAAAGTAGAAATACCCAGCAGAGCTCTGTAACAGCTAACCTGGGTAAAGGTATTGAGTAGATCCCTGTGAAAGTTGGCTAACCCTGGCTCAAAAACTATCAGTGAAATGTAACTGAACCCCTGGATGCAGCTGGAGAGATAGTGAAAAGTTACAAGAATGAAGAAAATACTTAACTGTCTATTCACTGTAAATAGCATGAAATAATACAAGGTTATGCAGTTAAATTGTCATTAGGTTATTAATCTGCTAAAAAAAGATGATATAGTGAAGAAAAACACCTCAGTGAGAAGACAAGAAAATTTAGATTTATCAGTGAAGTCAATTAGTAGATCTGCTCTGGAAGACAGCAGCCGAGAGA
>NW_009661369.1:465334-487232 GCF_000708025.1 Charadrius vociferus
TGAACCTGACCTTGAAAGTACTTCTCATCCATTTTGGGACAACATCTAACAGATGAGCATAAAGACCTTTAGATTTACTTGCTACACTGTGTCCTGATTTAGCCAGTCATAGTGACATACTGAATCTTACCTGAGGGACAGCAAGTAGGCAGTGAGCACTGGGCTGTGCTGCTGCAGTTTCAAGTGAGTTCAGTTTTCTGGCAAGAACTCTCTTCCTCCTCCACACTGCAATACTCCATGTTTTGTTAAGCCTCAGAGCACACCAGGGTTCATATATAAATGATACAACACATTAAATATCTGCATGGACTAACTCTTGGAGTGAGAGGAAAGGCTCAGACACTAACAAAGCAAAGAAACTGCCAAAGAACAGCACAGGTTAGTGTAGCAATTGGAAACATCACAGCCACGTCTGAAAAATTCTGTGCCTGAGCTGCAAGCCCTTCTGAAGCTGAGCTGTCGTGGTCCAAGGTGCTGGGAGGTGTTGCCACATTTGAGTCCGAAATAGCATGCTTCTTTTGGTTCATCCTCAACAGCAAAGCCTACAGCAGCTCCCATAGGTGAGGAATATCCTGGTCAGATAGAGGTTTCCTGCTGAAAACTGCTGAATATCTGCATATATTGTGGCACAGGTTGGAAGCTGCTGTCTTAAAGGAAAGTACTTTCAGTTAGTCAGTGATTGATACCGTAGCCCTGCGCAGGCAACCAGCTGCCGTGTGCTGGCAAGAGTTCTGCAAGAACTGGGAGCCACTACATTAGAGGAAGTAGCTGAATTCCTGGGTGCAAGGGAGATACTGTCTAGTTCTCACTTATTTTTGCAAATATTAGAGATTCTATAGGACTATACCAGTTTGAACAAGCATCAGCTGAACTGTTGCTTTACTGGGATCCATTTTACAGCAAAGATATCCAAAATCAGCTATATGTTTAATCTGTATTAACTGGAATACACATAGCAGTGAGGACCAAAATAACCCTCAGTAGCAGATCTAGCATTCCCAGAGACAGCTAATTCTAAGTGCTGCTTTTTCTGTAGGCTTCCTACACCACATTATTTTAGCATGATTTTTATGGGAGGAAGCTTATAGAGGCAATTCAACTCTACTTTTTACTCTTTTAATGAACAATCACAGGAACTAGGTGAATATTTGAATGGATATAAAACTGAAACCAAGAATGAAACTAAATCAGTCACATTGTTATCATTAGCTCTTAAGAAGTCTCAACCAGTTTAGGTCAAAATAATCACCACTTTTGCTTACCACCAGTAAAGTTACATCATAATACCATATAGTAATGCAATTACTACCTATCAAACAGTGTTGTTTTCTCCAAATCTAGCTGTAAACTTGCATAGATGTTACAATCTCGTGTGCAAGATATAACGAGGATTTTTTTTTCTTATTTAGATAGGAATAAGTGCTCAGAAGTTTTCATGTAGAGTCAAAAGGCAACTACAATACAGAAATCTGTCAAGACTGCCCCATTTACCGTCCCATCTGTATTTTTTCCATCTAATGGGGGAAGAGCAAGAAGAAAAAGCAAAAGAAAAATCTGTGTACCTTCCTAATAGGTTATACAAGGAAAAGTTTCATCTGCCTTTCAGTTCAGTCCATTCTTTGAAGTTACTCCATACTGCCCCAAAATGTTGTGCCTATGCTACATTCAAAGAAGGGAAATGAAGAAAAAGAAAGTTCTTGACTGCATACTTGAACTTGATCCTGTGAAGAAGAGTAGGAGCAATGCCCTCAAGTTAAATGAATTACACCTATGGCCAAGAGTGAGAAGCAGGAAAGAACAGAGATTTATTGCTGTTTATTTTATTCATAAAAAGAGACATACAGATGGCACACAGACAAGCAGTTAAATACTAAATAAGTAACACTCCCATCAGTTATAATCATCTAATTCCATCAGGTTTACTAAAAAGTTCTGTACACAAACATATGTAGGTCCTTGCTGTATATTTTGCAAACATTCATCGTTAAATTGTAGTAAAATTCATTTTTGCGCAAAACACAAGGACGCATTGATATAACACTTTGATCTGCTACGGTGGTAGGTCAAAATGCTGAGCCCAGGCATTCTGGTCAGCCTGTGGCAGACCTGTGTCTCATGGCTTCATTTCCTCTCCACCAGACCTTTAAAGCCAATAATAAATAAAAAGGTGAAATAAGCATAAAATCTCAATGGAAAAAGACAAGCTGATAATGGATGAACAATGTGTATCAGAATTTCTTACAGCGTTCACTGCAGTATTCGTCCTAAATTTCCAGTGCAGAGCCAAAGTTTTGAATGGGTGCAAATCAAGACTTACGCTGTAGAAAACTGATCACTTTTTCTGTTTAACCCTTCTGTATATAAACACTTCTGTGCAGCTGTGTTGACATAAGTGAGACTATTTCTTGTTCTACTATGTTTAGGAGGGCAATTATTATTAGAATGGGTTATTTTAAGTCAATGGCTTTAATAAAATACAAATTTTTCCCTAGGGTAGGAAAGTAGTCTGTTCAATGCCTTATGCAGCTCATTTATCGAGAATGATAATAAAAAAATGTGTCCCATATCAGGGGTTAAACAATTATTCTCCCTCTATTCCAACAAATGAGTAAAATGGATATTTGCCAATATCACTTTTACAGCATAAGGAAGTAGGAAGTCTACAAAGTAGACCAGCAATGATTGTTCAAAAATGTTAGAAGTGGCTAATTGATAAGGACCCCACAACATACTTCCAAGCAGGATGAAGTACCATAAGAAAAGTTAGACAAACTCCCACTGATTGAATAAGGTCTGCAAGGACTGGAAAACAGCCAGAAGAAAGCTATTATTTAATAAAGGGACTAGCACTTTTTTTTTTTTTTTCCAAGTTGCAATTTCTGAAGATTGTGCAAAGATTTTAAAGGTTTTAGAAGGATTAATTCATCAATATATCCATCTGGTCAGTGTTCTTAATGAAGAAAATGGATCGCTTCATTGTATCTATGAACTCTGCTTGAAAGTCATTGTAAAAATTTGAGTTTCCAGACATCTAAATGAGACTGCTAATCTTCTGCCTGAGCATAAACAAAAAAAATTTGGAGTCCACTGTAAGGAAAACAGTTGTATTATCAGCATATTACATAGAAGTATCTTCCCAATAAAATAAAATATAAAAAATAAAATAAACTGGTAAAGACCTGACATAAAGGTTGGAGTGTGCCACTACAATATTCAGATCAGTAATGCAGTGAAATATTTGTAACATGAGGTTGCAACCAATGACTCAAACAAGTTACCAAGGGAGGGGGTAACTCCTCTGTCTTGTGGGAGCAATCTGTCTCACCTGTGTAAAACACTTATGTTCATACAATCATGGAATGGTTTAAGTTGGAAGGGACCTTAAAGATCATCTAGTTCCAACTCCATTGCCATGGGCAGGGACACCTTCCACTGGACCAGGGTGCTCAAAGCCCCATCTTGCCTGGCCTTGAACACTTCCAGGGATGGGGCCTCCGCAACTTGCCTTGGCAATTTATTCCAGTGCCTCACCACCCTCAGAGTGAAAACTTTCTTCCTAATATCTAATCTAAATCTACTTTCTTCCAGTTTGAAGCAATTACCCCTCATTCTATCACTACATGCCCTTGTAATATGTCCCTCTCCAGCCTTCTAGTAGGCCCCCTTCAGATACTGGAAGGCTGCTATAAGGTCTCCCCAGAGCCTTCTCTTCTCCAGGCTGAAAAGCCCCAACTTTCTCAGCCTCTCCTCATAGGAGAGGTACTCCAGTCCTCCGACCATTTTTGTGGCCCTCCTCTGGACCTACTACAACAGGTCCATGTCTTTCATATGTGGGGGGCTCCAGAGCTGGACACAATATCCCAGGTGGGGTCTCACGAGAGCAGAGTAGAGGGGCAACATCGTAGAATCATAGAATTGCTGTGGTTGGAAGGGACCTTTAAGATCATCAAGTCCAACCATTAACCTACCCAAACCACTTCTAAACCATGTCCCCAAGTACCATATCTACCCTTTTTTTAAACACCTCCAGGGATGGTGAATCCACCACCTCCCTGTGCAGCCTGTTCCAATGTTTAATAACCCTTTCAGTGAAATTCTTTTTCCTAATATTTAATCTAAACTTCGTCTAACATAACTTGAACCCATTTCCTCTCTTCTTATCACTTGTCACCAGGGAGAAGTGGTCAGCCCCCACCTCTCTACAACCTCCTTTCAAGTTGTTGTAGAGAGCAATAAGGTCTCCCTTGAGCCTCCTATTCTCCAGGCTAAACAACCCCAGTTCCCTCAGTCGTTCCTCAAAGACTTGTTCTCCAGACCCCTCACCAGCTTTGTAGACCTTCTCTGGACATGTTCTAAGACCTCAATGTTCTTGTAGTGAGGGACCCAAAACTGAACACAGCACTAGAGGTGGGGCCTCACCAGTGCTGAGTACAGGGGGATGATCACTTCCCTAGTCCTGCTCACCACATTATTCCTGATACAGGCTAGGATGCCGTTGGCTTTCTTGGCCACCTGGGCACACTGCTGGCTCATATTCAGCCAGCCGTCCACCAACGTCCCCAGGTCCTTTTCTGCCGGGCAGCTTTCGAGCCACTCCGTCCCAAGCCTGTAGCGCTGCATGGGATTGTTGTGACCCAAGTGCAGGACCCAGCACTGGGCCTTGTTGAACCTCATACCATTGGCCTCAGCCCATTGGTCCAGCCTGTCCAGACCCCTCTGCAGAGGCATCCTACCGTCAAGCAGATCAACACGCCCGCCTAGCTTAGTGTCATCTGCGAACTTACTGAGGGTGCATTCGATCCCCTCATCCAGGTCATTGATAAAGATATTAAAGAGAACTGGCCCCAGCACTGAGTCCTGGGGGACACCACTTGTGACCAGACACCAACTGGGTTTAACTCCATTCACCACAACTCTCTGGGCACGGCCATCCAGCCAGTTTTTTACCCAGCGAAGAGTACACCTGTCCAGGCCATGAGCAGCCAGTTTCTCCAGGAGAATGCTATGGGAAACGGTGTCAAAGGCTTTACTAAAGTCTAAGTAGACAACATCCACAGCCTTTCCCTCATCCACTAAGCGGGTCACCTTGTCATAGAAGGGTAATGGCACTAAGGATGATCTGTTCCATGACCTTCCCAGGCACTGAGGTCAGACTGAGCGGCCTATTGTTCCCTGGATCCTCCTTCCAGCCCTTCTTCTACATTTGCCAACCTCCAGTCAGCTGGGACCTCCCCGGTAAGCCAGGACTGCTCACAAATGATGCAAAGTGGCCTGTTTAGCACTTCCGCCAACTCCCTCAGTACCCTCGGGTGGATCCCATCCGGTCCCATAGATTTGCGTATCTCCAGGTGCTGAAGCAGGTCCCTCACCATCTCCCTTTGGATTACAGGAGTTTCATTCTGCTCCCCATCCCTGTCTTTTAGCTCAGGGGTCTGGGTGCTCAGGGAACAACTGGTCCTACTGCTGAAGACTGAGGCAAAGACGGCATTAAATACCTAAGCCTTTTCCTCATCCTTGGTCACTATGTTACTGGCCCCGTCTACTAGAGGACAGAGATTATCCTTGGTCCTCTTTTTATTGCTAATATATTTATCAAAACTTTTTTTTGTTGTCCTTGACAACAGAAGCCAGGTTTAGTTCTAGCTGGGCTTTGGCCCTCCTAATTTTTTCCCTACGTAGCCTCACTACCTCTTTGTAGTCCTCACAAGTAGCCTGCCCTTCCTTCCAAAGGCCAGAAATCCTCTTTTTCTCCCTAAGTTGCAACCCTAGCTCCCTGTTCAGCCTGCCGTTCTTTTTCCGCCATGGCTTGTCTTTTGGCGCACGGAGACAGCTTGCTCCTGTGCCTTTAAGACTTCACTCTTGAAAAACATCCAGGCTTCCTGGACTCCTTTGCCCTTCAGGACTTCCTCCCAAGGGACTTTGTCAACCAGACTCCTGAATCACCTCCCTTGACCTTCTGGCTGTGCTTCTTTTGATGCAGCCCAGGATACAACTGGCTTTCTGGGCTGCGATTGCACCTTGCCGGCTCATGTTCAGCTTCTTACCAACCAATACCGCCAAGTCCTTCTCCTCAGGGCTGCTCTTAATCCATTCTCTGCCCAGTCTGTATTTGTGCATAGGATTGCAGTGGCCCAGGTGCAGGACTTTGCACTTGGCCTTGTTGAACTTCACGGGCCTGCTCTTCAAACCTGTCCAGGTCCCTCTGGATGGCATCCCTCTCCCCGAGCGTGCCGACCACTCCACACAGCTTGGTGTCATCAGCAAACTTGCTGAGGGTGCACTTCATCCCCACATCAATGTATCCAACAAAGATGTTGAACAGCACCAGTCCCAGTCCCTGCCCCTGAGGAACACCACTTGTCACTGCTTGCCACTTGGACATGGAGCCCTTGACTACAACTCTTTGAGTGCAACCATCCAGGTAGTTCCTTATCCACTGAGTGGTCCATATTTTGGAATAGGATGAATGACCTTCTGGACAAGTCTGTAATATTAGTGAATATAGAGCCCACAGAAGCCAGAGAGGAGCCTACATGACTAATTTAGACTACACGTCCAATTTTTAAGTAGCCGTAGTAAGATGAAATAGACCAAAGTCATCACAAGATGGGTACCTAAAAATATGCTATAACTCAACCAAAAACATCTTGTTTTGCAGAAATGAGGAGGCAATGCACTATGCCATCTGTTAACAGGATGTCATCTTAGATAATAACAATAATCCCTTTTTTGTTTCAAAAGCTATATAGAGATGGTTCTTCAGCCACCAATGGCATGCACAATACTGCTCAGTATACCGCTACCAACAAACAGGGAATGAGTTACTGAGACAGATCAGGTAAAGAATGGGTAACTACACTCAGACACCTAAAATGTGACAGTTGTAAGAGATTTTGGTCTTTAGTTCTGATAAGGATCATTTAAAATTGAAAAGTTTTAGAGAGGAAAGAAGTTGCTCTCACCAGGCTAAATTTGTAAGTAGACAATATATTATATAAAGCAAACCAAGCATTTGGGCCGGCAGCCCTTTTGGGTCTGAAGCAGAAAAAAAAACATACTTCAAAGATAAACACAATTTGAGAACAAAGTGGTTCAGATTTAATTAGGTATTATGTCAGCAAGACCATCTGAGAGAAAAGAGAGAAAAGGGGATCTTAACATGGAAGTAGGGGAAAGAAGACAGTCATCTTCCAGAGAGGGGGAGAAAGAGTCAGCTAAAATACAGGTTAGCTGCACACTGGGTATGCATGTGTATGCGTGTAATTGTGTGGGTGGGGGGTGTGTACTTATTCCCTAGAACCAGTATTCCTTTTGAATCCATGGTTTTTGCTATTTCATAAAATTATGAACATAGTTCTGAAGTTCATCTTTGTAAGCTATTTTGTCAAGATCTAGACTGAGATGATCAAGAAATTATTTTCTCAGAAAAATGTTTCACCTACTGGTAGCTGGGTCATTCCATCCTTTATTGATTTTCTGTATGAGTTTATTCTAGTGCATAATGGTTGTTTATTTCCACAGACATAATTTCAGTAACACTACCGAGTATGCTGGATTAAATATAATATCCTTCAAGAAATGAAAGTAAAGAATCTGAGGATTTTGATGGCTCTGCTGCAGGGACTATTTTTGCAATGATTGTGGAGGTCTTTGGCAGGCTTGAATGATTACTTGAGTCACAACCTGGATTCATTCAGTGCACATCAGACTCTGGAGAGCTTGTTTTGAAAGATGAATTTAGTGACAAGGTTGTTGGAAGAATTCATTTTCCAGCACAGATTCTGATACGTGTCTGGGGGAGTGGCAGCAGTGTGAGGACATAGGGTTCTTCTTGTGTTGAATTAAATTCTAACGTGGTTCAAAACAGTAAAATACCTTTAAAATATTAATCTAATTCTCTGGTGGTATGGTCCTACTAGGTATGAGCTTTTTTAGATCGTGAAGATATGTACCTTGTGTTTTCCGCAGAGGAAATGTGATGTAATGTGAGTTGCTGACTGTGCATTATACCTTCTTTTGACTTGATGAAGATGGTTACTGGTTTTACAAGGGTGAAAGAGAGGCTGCCTTTGAGTTTTCTGCATTTTGTAGTTTGCAAGTTGCCACTTATTATGACTGTGGTCTAAGAAAGTAACTTTGATATCACGGTATTACAAAAACTGTTTGATAAAACATCATTGGTTGTGTTATGGAAATTGGTAGGACAGGCCAGGTTTCTAATCCAGATGAGGATAAAACATATGGGTATTTTAGGAATGATATAGACTTGGCAGTTGAACTATTTAAAATCTCTCCAAGGTGGCATATTAAAAAATAGTTTTGTGCTTGTTACCTAGAGGTCATGTTCATTACGCGGAGTAAAGTTGTTAAGATACAGAGAATAATAATAATGACATCCTTGACTTTATGCTATGAATATTGGTCTTGCTATTTGAAGCACTCAGGACAGGATGTGTTGCACAAAGTTATGAAATATTGGTGGACAGGTAAGGCAACTGCATCTTAGAGAACCCTTGAAGGGTCTGAGAGTGGTTTTCATGAATGGCGTTTCATAGAAGTTCAGCTAAATATTATGAGCTTGCCAGAGTGATCATATTTTTCAGTGATCATATTAAAAACTTCTGGAGGGTACTGGGTTTTATGATTTTGCTTGGAACTGAAACTTGGAACTGGGTTGGAACACAAGAAATTCTGTTCCAACACACGGGAAAACTTCTTTACAGTTCGGGTGACAGAGCACTGGCACAGGCTGCCCAGGGAGGTTGTGGAGTCCCCTTCTCTGGAGATTTTCAAGACCCGCCTGGATGCAGTCCTGAGTAATGTGCTCTAGGCAATCCTGCTTTGGCAGGGGAGTTGGACTAGATGATCTCTAGAGGTCCCTTCCAACTCTGAAAATTCTGTGATTCCGTGAGACATGTCTCCAAACTAAGACTTTAATGACATGTTTGAGTCCTAAAATGAAGAAAGCAGCATCTACCTTGACACATTGCTAGATTACCTCTCACAATGCTGGTCTGTGGGTGCAGGATTGTTTCTTATAGTGTTTTCCTCACTTGACCTATCAAACCTTTTTCTCTGTCGTAACCAGTTCATAATCTTAAATTCATATTTTTTGCAAGTTCCCACCACTGTTTGTTAATGGTACAGTGGCAAAGTTATCACCTCTGTAAAATTTTCTTTGGTCCTTTCTTTGCCTAATCTATTTTAAAAAGCAATCAAGCAAACATTCAGTTTTATTAATCTTTTAGAAATACGATTCCAGGTTTCTAAGTTAGTTAAACATAGGTGATACGAATGAAGATAAATACTCTAACGTGAAGTTTATTTAATGCTTGCGAATATTTGAGAGACTTGATAGAAGGTTGTACACATTTCATTTAAAAGCTTTGGACAAAGTAAAATGGCAAGAGATAGAAACTTTATGAAATTTGGGGGAACGTTAATGTTTTGAACAGAAAATGCACCACTCTGTTGTACACCATTGATTGCATTGATACACCTATCAATTCCTATGTCCTGTTCATAAAGAAAAAAAGAAAAAAATCCCCACTAATTTCTCAGTATTGTACACTAAGAAATATTTACTTCTTGAACCTTGATGCAATTACTGGTGGCCCTGAGTCATGATACCTGTTTACCTCTAGTTTACATGTTTATCTACAAATCTAACCATCACCAAGTCTCATAATATCTGGATTTTCTGATTTCTGCAACTGCAAATAAATTGGCAGCTATTTAACTACCAAATTTCATTAAAAAAAAAAAAAAGAGACATGTATTCATAAAATGAATGCATTGCTCAGAAAAATCAAAATCCTGTATATGTTTTTTGTATACAGCCCAGTTCAGGCTGCCATTGCTTTCAGTGTGCCTTGGATGAGGAAATCTTTTTGTTGAATATCTGTCTTCCATGTGACTCATTTGAAAACTATTTACAACTAAGTGCTTTCATTTTGTATTGCCTTGTATGAACATCTTCATAAGAATTATCTCAGTGCATTGTACATTGATGCCCCAGGAACAGGCAAGGCTATTACTTATTTGCTTTCATTTGCAAGTCTGAGAGATGCTGGAGTCCTAGTCACGTCATGTGACCAGATGATCAGAGCTGCTTCTGCTCCTGTAAATTTGGATGCTGTCATAATGCTGCTGTCAGCATTGCTGGGGGATCACACAGTTTAGCTGTAGGATTTGAAATATAAAATCTGAGTTGAGTGTTTGGAGCCGTCTCTTGGTAAAGTTGAAGCAAGCTTTTGGAGAAGTTTTTTGTCTGCCTTTTATTTATTTTTCCATTTTAAGTTTTCCTCTGCCACAACTAAGGTTGCTTAATTGCTGTAGTATTTTCCAATGGATGTATTATCAGGCAGCCTGTTTATGGACCATGCAAACTGTAGATGGGCTCTTATTGTAATGGCAGACACATTATATTTTTCCATTTTTTTCTTGTACTTCTATGTTTTTTTTCAGTTTTGTTGAGACTTGCTCTCATTTTTATCTCTGCCGTGACCACTTTCTTTTTTTTTGTCCAGTCTACCCTATTGCTGCATCTCTGTTTTGTCATATCTTTACCCTGCCAGTCCAATACAACACAGGTTCTCTGTGAAATCAGAAGACCTCTTATTCAGAGATTTGCTGTTGTCTCCTGACAAACTGGCAGTCAAAGCTTTCTCTTTGTGAATAACCTTATGCATTAGTTTAAATCTGATAGATCTTTTCCACCAGAGAGCCTTGATCAGCATAATGTGTCTCTCTTCTCTTACCTCAGTCATCTGCTTCCTCTGCATGTCCTAGTGCATTCGCAAGCCTCAGCATGCTGTACTGAAGTATCTTGGCTATGGACCTTATCTTCTGTAGGGAGAGGAATCACTGTCTTCTAAATAAGTAATGTTCAGAATAAAAGTAGAGTACAAACCCTAAACCTTCTTAGGAGTACAGAATGAAGTCGTATCATGGACTACTCTATGTAGCTTATTAGTTCCCAAACATTTTCCTTAATTTCTTTAAAAGTTACCTCCCCTTCCACAAGTTACTAATGTACACCCTGTTTATTTGGACCGGCATCTGTGGACAACTCATGATGCATTCTTTTTAATGGTCCAAACTGAGAAAAGAAATAAATACTTTGCTTATATCATGAAAATTCAAAGTAGCTGTCTCCCTAGTGATGAATTATATCCTTTCTGGTACTATCACTCAGTATATATGGGTCCTATTGTCTTTGCATAAAGAATTAGCATGGAAGTAGTAGTTCACAATACTCTAAATATTCTAGTCTAATGGACCAGGAGAATGAAGGTAAAAGGCTGCATTTTTAGCATGGAAAGCTGCTCCTTCTTTCTGAATTCTACCTTCCCATGTTGCAGAACTGCTCAATTTAGCGTATTTTCACCAGCAAAACTCACATGTAATTGCTATTGTATGTTATATTCTACAGTCATTATCTGTTTGGTTGGCTCCTATGTTTTTGGTTTACACCATGACTGCTCAGTTTTACTGTAACTTTAATCAATTAAACAACATCCTGTCATGTTCCCCCTCCTTGTACTGCTTCTCTGTTCTTACAAGCTGCATGATCTTTTTCATGTTACCTTTCCATTCTCTTCTACTTCCACACTTCTCTACTCATTTCTTCCTGTATCATATTTGTTATAGCAAAATCTCCAAGCTAAGTCCCAAAATATTTAGAATTTTATTGCACTCTAAGGACTGAACTTGGAGCTTTTTTTTTAATGACATTTAATAAACAAGCTGCAGCTTTCTGCCATTGCTCATTACCTTTGCTGAAATTGTCTTAGGGTCTAGCTGACAACAAAGTAGTCTATAACTGTGTTCACTGTGCTTTCTTCCAATGTTGTCAATCAACTTCATAATGAAGTTTGCTGCTTTTCCAATGCTAATTTATATTAAGATTAACATCCATCATTTTTTCTTTCAATTTGACTTGCACCTGTTTACGTCCAGCCACTGCACTCTGTTGAAGTTGGGTTATACAATGTCAACTTCTAATCTAGTGCATTATTAAAAGCCTTGCTATGACTGAATGATGTAGAACCTCTTCAAGAAAATGTGAAAGATGAAACAGCTATTAAATTCAGGCTTCAAAAATAAGAAGATTCATTTTTCCTACTGAAAGACCTCAAATTTTTCTTCTCCTGGTAATCATTAAATAACAGTGCCCAGAGAAGGAGCGACAGCAAACTCTGAAGGGTACCTAGAGTTTGATACTTATCTGAGCTGAACCTTCAGAGTACACATTGCTGCTTAAAAGATTCTATTTTAAGCTTAAAAAAATCCTGTACAGTATACCTAAAAAATGACTGATTGGTGAACATTTGTCATGAATTCACTGAGGAATCTACCTACCTTATGCACACCAGCAGAAAAGAAGCAATTTCATTTGAGATTTTGACTGGAGATCATGTTTGACACACTGCTATTTATGACCATACACAGAGCAATCCCTGCAACCTGGGCCAAACAATAGTTTGCAAAGTTTCTAATGGTTGCAAGCAAAATGTGTGGAAAGCATTTGGAAAAGCAGCAGAACTTCACTGTGTTTTCTTTCAGCTCTGTCAGCACATAAGCTAAAGGGGTCCAGGGATGTAGAGGCACAGCTCATATATGCCGGGGCAGCCCTTGGAGTTCAAGTTTCTGCTCTGATCTCTCACTGTATGCTAAAGAGTCTTCCTGGGTGTTATTTTTTACTACAAGACACACTTTCTTGAAGAGTGTATTATTAGTTCTTCTTCTAGCCCTTGTGCTGAACTATGTCTACACCACAGCCTTTTAAATGAATAAAGGAATGTGCTGGAGAACTGGGTGTTTAGATGATTTATGCTCAGTTTATGGATTTACCACTGTGTTTGGTTAGGAAGACTTTCCTGTTATCAATTTAAGTAACAATTACCTTTGATTAAGGTACACTGCAAATAACTCTCATTGCAGTGTCACAGCGTGCTGGTTTTGGCTGGGATAGAATTAATTTCCTTCATAGTAGCAAGTACGGGGCTGGGTTTTGGATTTGTGCTGAAAACAGTGTTGATAATGCAGGGTTGTTTTCGTTATTTCTGAGCAGTGCTTACACAGAGTCTTTTCTGCTCCTCACACTGCCCCACCAGCAAGTAGGCTTGGGGTGCACAAGAAGTTGGGAGGGGACACAGGTGGGACAGCTGACTCCAATGAACCAAAGGGATATCCCATACCATATGACATCATGCTCAGCATATAAAGCTGGAGAAAGAAGAAGGAAGGGGAGGACATCTGGAGTTACAGCATTTGTCTTCCCAAGTAACACCCCAAATACTGGTATTTTCCCTTGTTTTGAATAGATATTTTTAGAAAGTGAAGAAGTATAATTTTCATTTACCATAGAAGTTCTGATGATTTTACACGGCTTAAGTTTTTCTCTCTCCAGCTATGAACATTATATCTTGACAATGATATATAATTTTGTTTGTAAAATCAACCAGCAACACAGATGATGTTTACAGATATCCAACTACTGTCCCAAATTCATAACGAAAAATAAGAAAAGAAGCATAAAAAATGTCAGCAGTACTTCAATTTCCAATATAAATAGTCCAAGAAACAACATTTAGCCCTTCTTGACAATATATTATCAGCATGAAGTCTTAGCTTAGATTTCTTCTTTTGAATAATCAATATACAGTGCAGCACAATTATACTGGCTTACCCTGCAGAAAATCTTCATTAATGTTTTTCAAAAGCCTTTTGGACAAATTGCATCATTTGTAGTGTGCATCCATTTGCTTCAATTTAATTTACTTACATTGGTTGCTCCCTGTTTCTTGGCAGAATTAATAGTCACCAGAGTTCAGTAGCTGAGTGCTCTCAACTAGTTGTCACTGTGCTGAAGATAGTGCTCAGGTTCTTGTGGTTTGGGGGTTTTGTGTTTGTTTGTTTGTTTCTTTTTTCTTTTTTTTTTTTTCAGGATTCTTGAAATCCTTTCTTTTCTTCCATGTGCCTGCTGCCAAGGTTGTGAGCCCAGCGCAGCAAATCCTGCTTGCACTATTTCTCCTTCCCCTTTCATTCTTAACAACAGAATGTGTCTTTTGTGGACCTAAGCTTCATTACTACCCAGCTTCATTGAGATGCAATAGTATTCAAATCCCATTTTTCTCCTCTTTAGGTGAAACAATACAGTGGGCTTGTTTGACATAGCCAATGTGCTTCTCTGACCCATGTGATTTATATTTGTCTCAAATGGGGCAATGCTGAATACCAACATTGCACAATTCCTCTTATTAGCTCTTCTAATGAAAAACAGTTCTAAAAGGGACTGAAATAACAGCCTCATGATGCTGCTCTTCAGCCACAGGGTCAAGCAGCCCAAAGAGCCGGATTTGGGAGGGGAATCTCTGGCAGAAAGAGGACAAACCAAACTGGCTGCACAGAGCTTTTCACTAGGACTGTGAGCAAGGATGTACTTAAGCTGATGATGTGGGAACTTCTCCAGCATGAGTTATTGAGGCCGGTAATTTTCCAAAAGGCAACCTCTGTGAAAAACTGTGGCATTGCCACAATATTTGGCCACTGTCAAAATGCCTATACGTGCCGCACGGACACCTAGGCTGCCCTCAAGGAAAGCCAAAAGCTTGGTATTTCTTCCTTTTCCTAAGAAGAAACATACTATGACTCTGTGCTAGATTTTATTAAGTTATTTTATGACCCTCAAGCCATCAACCTTCTTAGGGTTTTATTTGTTTGTTTGTTTATTAAGTACCAGTATCCTACCTATTTCTGGAAACACAGTAGATAGACATGTTAGAAGGAGCAACCTCTGTGTATACGTATAGCCAGGAAACAATGTGAATTGATTACAAGCTACTTATCGGGTGTTTTTTGGATCCTTCATAAAACAAATTGTTCTCTTTTTACTATCCTATACTATCTTTCAGAATAAGGATACACACCAATCCCAACTAAAAATGATTAAAGAAGTTTTAATATCACTAAGCTTTCTAGCCCATGTACGTCCAAGAAAAGAAAAAAAGATTTACTCCAGTACCAGTTTCTAATATAAACTAAACGATGTTGTCATTTTAATATTGGGTTTTTTGTTTGTTGTTTTTTTTTCCCCTGATCTATCTAGTGAACATTCCTCACTGCTGCAGCTACAGAATAGGTCATGTGTAAGTAAAATGCTCCACCAACCTTTCTTTTAAAGTACAGACTTTACCTTAATGGTTGATTGGTAGTGGTCTTCTAACATAATGATAATAATTTGAGCCCTCGAGAACAGTCCTGACTAGCTTCAAATGGTAAGAAGCAATGCACTCAGTAACTCCAAAGTCAGGAGACAATAGCTGGGTGATGCTTTTTCCTTCCTAATCAACTTCCTATGCCAGGTGCCATAAAAGTTTTGTTGGTTAAAACTAGAAATGGCCACAGCCAGTCTGAATTATAGATACTAAACCAAATATTGCATGTTAACAATTATGTTGGAATACCAACACTGGTATCTTGGCATGTAAGCTAAATTTTCCTGGAGGAGAGGGAGAAAATAGAGAACCACAGAGAACATAGAGTTCTAATAAACCTAAGAATAAAAAGAAAACAGCTGTCCTTATGTTCAAAAGAGGAGGGTGAAATAGAGTTATAGAAGACTTAGAGGAAGAGAAGAATATGCAGAGACACCTGTGGAGGAAAAGAATAAGTCAGAGAAACAAAGAGAAAAGAATGAGAGACACTGAGAAAGTAAAATGAAAAAAAAAAAAAAAACAGAAGAGCTTTTTGATATCAATGTAATTCTCATATCCCCTCATACTCCCATCACCTAATCTTCTGAACTTTTTTTTTCCCCCTAGTTTTGGCATATAAGAAGGTTGACTCAGTACATAGGAGTTCCTTGGGGTTTTGTGGATTTTTTTACAACTATGTACAATGACATGATAAAATTGATGTCACTGTCAAGAAAAGTTATCCCCAATAATTTTATGTCTTTGCCTCATGGTTAGGACTGTTTGCAAAGACATAAACAGAAATTCTATTTTCAGGACTATGTGTGTGTCTATGAATACAACATATATATATATGAATAAATACATTAAAATAATATTTGTACAATATTTAGATACGAAAATATATTAAGATTTTATGTTATAATATTTTATAATTATATATGAAAATATATAAGTATGAACTCAAGGCAATTAAATAACTACTCAAAGTAACTTAAAGAGTAATTACTATATGTTGAAGGGATCTGGGAAGTTATTTTATTCAATACATTGCGATATAAATTGCTGGACTACTCTTTGTAATAAAGATTTGACAGCTTTTGGTAAGGAAATTCAATTAGTGCTATAGTCCAATATCAGAATATTTCCCTTGGACTGAACAGTTCAGTGAACTGCACGAGGAGCAAAGCAAAATTGAGCACAGGTGGCACAGTCAGCCCCATGCTTGTGACACTTAGGGTGTGATTTGAAAAATCTCAGCTACTACTGCAATGCTAGCTATACTAATATTTTACATTTATGTAGCATCAACATATCTCAAAGCACCCAGTAAATGTTCAAAGGACATACCACATTTTTGCAGATGGAGAAGCTGCTGTGCAGCAAGATTATGATTACAAAGCAATTTGATGATACACCCAGGAACAAAAATAATTTCTGGTCACTTGTGTCAGACAGACCTGCACCATTTTATTTTTCTGTTAGCATCTTTGGGCTGTTCATTTTTGGTCTAATTTAATTCCCAGTTTCCTCTTTATTTCTCATCATCCAGCTCGTTTAATGCAGTTGAGCTCACTCATGATAGGCACAAACTTCTTTTATCACCATTTAACTTTTCCTATTCTGTGGAAACTATAATTTCTCTTCTTTGTGTTCCGAAGTTTATTTTTTCCTAGCTGTTTTTTTATACTCTCTGTGAAGAGTCATATGTAATCAGAAAATTATATGTAAAGTATGAGTCTCTTCAAAATTATTCTTACTAATAGATAATGACCAGCTGGATATTTATTGATGGCAAGAATGAAGGAAAAAAAAAAAAAGTGTTAATACATTAAAACATCAGCTCTTCAATAACAGATTTTGAAGTGATCATTGGTATTTCAAATCTATAGTTAATGACTTGCTTTTCTTCTAATTTTTAGTTTTATTTATGTGATATTAGAAAGTTTGCAACTGATGTGATTAGGAATTTATTTTCCAGCAATCAAATACTATGATATGTTATTTTTATATAATAAAGGGTAATATAGGATCTCAAAATTGTAATGTAATTTAAAGTTTGAACAACTTGGAAATATTTCTATTGAAACCTAAATAAAATCCAAATACAAATGGTTTATGAATTAGAAATCATATTCTGTTTTTAATATTTTTGCAGGAGAAAGGAGGGGACATTTTTCATTGTCTATAACCTTGCAAAGAACTCTTACAAAAACACATCCAGACCATAGCTTAGAAATGCCATTTGTGCTATAATAATGCCAGAGTTCACATTCATGTCTTTATCTCCTAATGTCTGAATTATTGCAAAGGCTGTGAAGAAAACTTCCTATGAAATTAGATTAATTAGAAATTAGATATCATTCAGATAGAACAAATGCCTATACACCTATCCTAATAGCATATATGAAGGGCAAATATAAATGCCTTGAAATGCATCTTTTTTAATATTGTGTCTTAAAATATATCGTGTTTTTAAGCAGGGCCAGAGTGACCATACTTCAACACAACAGTGTCCTGTGCTGCCTTAGGAGAAGCGCTGCCAGCAGGTTGAGGGAGATGTTCCTTGCCCTTTTCGCAGTACTGGTGAAACATGCCTGGACTGTTGAGTCCAGTTCCAGGGTCATCAGTTCAAGAGGGAAATGCACATACTGGAGTGAGTTCAGTGAATGGCCATGAATATGATTAAGGGACTGGGCATTTGACATATGAGGAGAGACTTCAAGAGTCCAGAATATTTAGCCTCAAAGCGAAATGGCTCAAAGTGGTGGTGGGATCTTATCCATGTGCCTAAATGTCTAATAGAAGAAAGCCAAGAAGACAAAGCCTCTTCTCAGTACACTGTGTACAAAGTGAAAAACAAGCAATTCCATTTAAACACAAGAAAAACCTTTTTAACTTTGACGGTAGTCAAGCACTGGAACTGGCTGCCCAGAGAGGATGTGGAGTTTCCATCCTTGGAGATGTTCAAAACCCATCTGGGTACAGTTGTGCTAGCTGACCCTGCTCTGTGGGGTTTATTTTTGCTTCAAATTGTAGATGAAACTAGTTGTCACATTATTCTGGTATAGACATTTATTAGTTCATCTCTTGAGATAGGTTGTGTCATTTTTTTTATTTTGTGAAGTACATAATGTTTATGTGTACATTGCAACTGAATGCAATACAGTGGTGATGCAGAGGGAAGGGTAAGGGAAAGAAGGCAAAAGAGTCATAGACAGGCTCATAAAACATGAATCCTATTGGGGCTGGGGAAGGAGATGAGGGAGAATTCCATTCCTCAGTTCAGCACCCACATAGTATTCACACAAATATGCTCATGGACCAAGACATTAGGAATCAACAATTGGAGGGGGGAGGGGGGGAGGGGGGGGAGTCTGCAGTATGTGCTATAACAAAGCATACAGTTGCACAACGTCATCATATTGGACCCAACTGCAGAAGTAGAAAGAACAGAAAATATTCAGTGGCTTTCTGATGTTTTGAAGTACATGATTAAGAAACAGACAATGATCCAAGTGATTTAATATGAGAAGAAGTAGACAGAGGTAACATATACACTGCTGCTTATACTGTGGCCTCATTTGTGATACAATTTCATAATCCTTTAATTTTTCAATATTCTTTGAAAGACCATGTAGAAGTCAAAGTCCCCTAAAGTAGGTTGTTCCTTGTGTTGGAATTTTTTCTTCAAGACATATTCAAGGTTACAGGCTTTTTAAAATTATGTTCTCGTAGAACCTGCTAAAATGTAGGAAAAACGTTCTCTTGAGATTCTATCTATTCAATGATTGTACTGAGAAGTGGAGACTGTTGAAAAAGGGGGAAAATGAAAAAGAGGATGCATTATGACCTGGCATAGGCATTGCTATGGCCAATTTACTTTCATGTCTTAATTTAAAATATTTAAGTCTGCCTAACTGTAATTCTTGGACAGACAGCAGCAGGATTTCCTCTTGAGTAACACAATGGAGCTTGCTAATAAGTTCTGATATCCCAACTAATATAACTGTATTTGGAAGCAATGCTTGATAAGAATTCATATTCACAAACTCCAAATAGCATGGTTTGTTTTCTGGAAACCCTTTGGAAATGGCTGGAAGTCTCTTTGCTGAAATATATTCTCAGAGTGTACACAGTCAATAAAATTCTACAGAGAGAAGCAGAGTTCACTATCCATAAAATTTGTTCAGAAAAGTTTAGGGGAAAAAGAAGACTGAACGTGGAATGTTTTTGGCCAGGGACATTGACACTGCTGAAAATACGTGGCAACCCAGAGATGTTTTTTTGACCTTTTAACCGCAGCCATGTCTAAGCTGGAATTAAGGATCTCCTTCTGATGTCCGTTCTTGGCTTGCAAGTCTGTGTTGGGGGAATAGGGTTGAGGAGAAAGAAGTGACAGATGCTTTGACAGGAATAGTCCGATTTCAGCACTTTGCAACTCTTGAAACTTATGGCATGGAGTAAAACAGAGAGAGACTGCACTCATTAGTATCTAATGCAGTGCCCAGAGAAATGGTCGTTCCTAATAAGCATACAGTTGAGAATACTGAAAGGAAAGCTGTAGCTAGCAAAGATGGTACTGAAGCAGAATGGGAACTCAGAGACATGCTTCTGCTGTAGGAAGCACAAAGATTCCTAGTGCCACTGAGATGAATAAGAGCAGCACTAAGACCAGCCTGGATGACTCCACTGTCTGACAAGGAGGTACCAGTCAAGGACACCTTTTTCTTTGTCAGTCAGCAGCCCACTGAGATGTCAGTTCATATTGATCAACTCGTAAGGAAAATTATCTGGTTTACTTTTGTGAGATAGCTTTCTTGCATCTCACTACTAGCTGATTTTTACCTCTTACAACATTTTTGATTTTATGGAAATGTTCTGACAGAGAGAAACAATTCCTTCTGCCACTTGTGTAGGAAGTCTAAAGTGTCACAGATGTTCAAACTCTAAGGTCTCTACCAGAGATTAAGATGTTAATACACATTTTTATTTTTCTACATCTCAAAAAGTAGGGTGGGAATGCTGTTCAAGCAAATATTCCTTGAAGGACCTTTTGAGCATGAACTGCTATGCCCATTGCTGCACTACTTCACATCAGCAATGAGCCAGGATTTCTTAGTAGACATAATGACCTTTCAGGAAGAACAAAGCTTGAAACCAAGAGGCATATACATTTCAAACCTGGGGCAAAATATTTCAGGCTTAAAGTAGGTAAAGGCAACCCTCCTCCAGAATTTAAATTTATCACACTTCATTTATTTGTTTGTATGCTTGTTTATCACTGTAGAATGAAAGATAGTCCTTGCAGTGCTGAAAACAAACCGGTCTGTGGGTTGCTACATCTGTTAGCTGACTGAACTAAGAAGGAACTCAAGAGGAGTTAGGAAAGCTTTATTCTCTAAGCCTTCAACTCACATTACAAAGAGATTTGGGACATAAATATGCAACCCAAATTCTTCCACTGGGGGATAAGAGTTTTGTATGTGCCAAATACAGCAGAAGTAGACAGACAATGCAGTTTCACTGCATCTGGTTGAAAAAGACTAAGTTATTTTGATTTTGTGAAAAATCTAGAAACCCGATGAAACGCTTTTTCATTATCCACATTCTTACTCAACTCTAATCTCTGGTGATGTCTTCATGTCTGGTTGGTGAACTGGAGAGCTAACACAGAGCAATCACAAAAGGACTAAAAATATTGTATAAAAGCCAATGATTCACTGAAAAAACTTGCTATGTGTTTTCAAGAAGAGAGTGGCAGCTTTGACAAAAAAAAAAAAAAACAAAGAAAAAAATATTAAAATTAGTTGCATTTCTCAACAGAGGAAAAGCCAAAGATTTATTTTTTGTTAACAGAAGGAAAAGACAAAGGATAAATCTTATTTATGTAATGACATCTTGGCTTTGATTTTTTATCTCATCCTCAGAACCCAAATATGCTAACTGTTCGATAGATTTTGCTGTATATAAGAGTCCATTGAGATTTACCTTAAGTAACTTGCACTTTTCTAGATGAAATTCTAGGTGTTTCGGTGAAGAAATATTCTCTCTTATTTTTAGACTTTATTCATTTTGTACTGCCATAAGTAGATCTGATCTTAACACTGGCATTTCCTCTTTTTTTATTTTTTTCCTTATTTGCCTGAATGTGTGTGGAATTCTGACACCGTGAACATCAACAGGACCAAGGTTTCCTTGCTGTCCAGGTGTGAATAGAGTTTATAAATTAATATTTTACAAGTGTGTGCACATACACAAACAGGCCTGCAGTAAAGCACCGTATAGTTTAAGATCATTTCAATTAAAGTTAGTTCAGAGTTCATTGTTACATGTGATTTCACAAAGTGATAATTTAACGCACTAAATTACCACTCTGCTCCTCATAGAAAGTGACACTCATGACCACATAATAAAATACTTTATGGCCTGTTGTTCAGAGTCATAATTCCACTTTGCCGTAGTAGGAGGAAACCACAAGTCATTCCACTCTAGCTGCCATTAGGGGATGTATTGCATTCACAGCCTATGTGCTGCGATTAAGAAACCTGACAGCCTCTCATCTGCAGATGGCAGAAGCCTCTAAAGCTGTTGAACTGGCACTCAGTCAGTTGGCTTTTGATCTGGTTGTTCAGATATAAGAGCCTGTTTAAGCAGAAAAGAAAATAGGCTGTTCATGTTCAGTTAGTATAAAGCTC
>NW_009661369.1:487281-549268 GCF_000708025.1 Charadrius vociferus
TGCTTTGAAGACACCATGTATTTTGGATTTAAGGGCGAGAATAACTCTTTCTAACTCAACTCCATGTTAAACATCTTGATTGTGAGCAGCAGCCCTGTTTTTTTTCCCCAGTGGACTCTCTACACAATAACTTCTTAATAAATTTCTTGAAGTAGGAATGTTTTTCTCATTTAGCAAGGAATACAATCTCAATCTATTTACAGTTGTTTGGAGAATCACAGCTTAGTGTAGACAAAATGTATAGATAAATAAAAAGCTGTTTCACAGCTTTGTACAGAGCAACCATTAACTTCCTGGGGTTACGGGAAAGCCCAGCAGCACAAGGCCTATAATTTGTAGGGAACTTTTGTGATCTTTCGGGATGAATCCTTAGGTAATAAATATCCACACTACTATTTTTTCATCGGCTGTCCAGCGGATGCAGTGCAAAGCAGCGGTTAGCTAAGTACTCTTCTGCCATGGGGAAAACAAACTCCCTGAGCAGCTGTAGCAAATGTAAGCACAGGAAAACTCCTAGCTGGCACACATAGGTGAGGAGACACTTTGTACTTGTAAGGGAAAATGCGTTAAAGGAAATGGAGCAACCATCCAATAGCAAGACATGCAGGTGAAAATGATAGAGGTGCAGGAAAGGCAGGTGAAGCCGGCAGCGCTGGAGGTAGCAGTGCACTGCCATTTGTGATGCTACCATATTGCCTGCTCTGCTCATTGCTGTGGTATTTTCTGTTGAAATAAGGTAAAGCAAAGAAACAAAGAAGTGTAATTGCATTCAAAATGCAGAGAGGGACAAATGACCAGAGAAAGCAGTAGCTGTCAGGGCACAGCGGGGCTGGGAGCTCACTGGGGCCAGTACGAGTCCCGCCATGGCAGGGCCCGGCAGGCAGGGCCTGTCCCACTGCCCCAGCCAGGAGCAGGACAGCTGGGGGGACAGCCCCGGCCTCCAGCATCAGGCACCTCCCTGGGGATGGGGACAAGCTGAAACTGGGATGTAGGGACAGGCTGAAGCTGGGATGTGGGCCCAGCAAGGCAAAGCTGTGGGGAGCTGGGGACCAGCCCTACTGTGTGGTCACTGTGGCAGGGGCTGACAGCCCCAGGGACTGAGACGGGGGCCTGGGCTGTGGGCAGGAAGGGGAGGCCTGAAGGTGCCCCCAGGGTCTTGGAATAGGGTTTTGATCCTGCCTTCACAACCTGGCGGGAACACCGGTCATGAGATAATTTTCTTGTAGGAGCAAGGGTTTCCTTGCATTTCTACTGACTACAGAAATGACAGACAGAGGTGTGCCTGTCACATCTCTGATGAAAGGGTTCTTCACTTCACTGGGGAGAGAGACATTACAGGAATACTCTTTAAGTGTTGCACCAGAGAGTCTTCAGGAAAGTAAATAACATGTGCATTCAGGAGAGAGATTTGAACTTTTATACCTTGAAAAATCCCCCCTGAAGAATTTAACATGAAAATAGCTTTGCACTGAATCTGTTGAAATTAATAAAAAAAACCCCTAAGATAAAGTAGCTTAGAGGAAACTGTTAAAAGTTGAAAGCAATACTCCTTCACATTGCATCTCCTAAATTAACACTTAATGAACAAATAATGTTGAGTAGTTCACTACAATGTCTTTGAATGAAACATTTGACTGTGAATGAAACGTGTAGCCAACAGAGCAAACTGAAGGAAAAAAATATTAAAGACTGATCAAATATTTTACTTCTTTTTTCTTTTTTTTTAAGAAACTTTGTGTGGGGCTTATCTCATTTTAGGAAAATGCAGTAATCTATGGTTTAATAGAAATCCAACATAACAAGCACTTCTCTTGCTGTTACAACAACTGTAATCCAAACACTTAAAGTCATCATCTCTGAGCTGTTTATAAATTTGATAAAGTATTTATAGAAATCAATTAGAAGAACTTAAAATGTTAACTGTTACCAAAACTGGCATTAGTGCAAATATTTGGAAGTGTTTTAAATGTAAATATCCTGGATGATATTTACCTTTCATGTGCAATCTTATCTTAAGCTGCTTGTCAAACATGAACACATCCTCCAAAAGGTAGCAGACATGTTTTAGTATTCCAGCCACAAAGCAGTGTTACAGTCATATGGCAGCTGACAACTTTGTGTTGCACTTCATTGTGCTGCAGTAGAGTTGAACTGATTCACAAAGAACTGCACAGATTGATGTATGCACAGAGCTTGACAGTTAGCTGACTCTTGCTGGGTTATGGACAAGGGTGGAAACAGGGAAGAGCCATGCTATCTGGTGGACTCAGTAAGAACTGTGTTTCCCCCTCATTTTCGCCACCAGCTCATTTAAGTTGTTTCAATAAGGACAGCTGGAGCTTGGGAAACCAAGAATTCACTCATCAAGGTTGCTGAGATAGAACCTAAGGATTCCTATGTATCTGAGAAATTCATTCACAAAGTTATTTCCTAATATTTGTAGCACGGCTGCTTCTGGCACGGATATGCTCAGAGAGCGTTCACCCCACCAGGGCAGCTCCTAGAGCAAGCAGTGAGTGAGTGCATCTCATTGTGGGTCCCAGGATCTTAGTTTTCCATTCATCAAGGTCAGAGATGTGGACAAAGGGTACTGAGGTTTCCTTTCATTGCAGATGTCTAGGCTTCTTTCCTTCACAACAAAAGCATAAAAAAGACGTGAGTTAATCTGATGCATATATAGATATGAGCCTCATATAGAATCAGGATGCAGAGACTTACAAGCACTACTTGAATTACCAATTTACATATTGCCCTTTATAATGAAAGTAACAAGGAGAAGACCAAGTTATTAAAGAAAAAAGAGAGATTTAGAAATAGAAATAGATTAGAACAGTCTGTCTAACATTGCCTATACACATTTAGAAGTCCAATGTTATCCCTTCATGTCTTTTACTGTCTCTCTGTAGTTATTGGTCTTTTCCTATGGGCCTGATTTGCATTAAAAGATACTTGAAAATATTTCATAGCCATGCCATAGTATGCAATGGACTAGCACGTCAGCAAGCATTGTTCTGATATTATTTTCAGCTTTTACTCAAATTGTGCTGCTTTTTAGAGTTTGATTTTAACATCTTAAACAAATGACGTGTACAAAACACAACTTGTGAATTCGTTAGCTTCTTCTCCTACCCGGAAAGAACTACTCAAGAGTCTCTTTTTTCCCTCCAGAGAAAGCTGAACTTCATCCTTTCAGCCTGCACTGCACTATTGTGTTGTGAAGATTCTGATTTTGGTTGGCATCTTCCTCTCAAGAAGAACATGTCTCTCTATGTTCTTTTCAAACCTGGAACTGATTTTGAGTATGCTTGAGTATATTTGAGAAAATGGCATTTCAGTCTCATCTTTGGCCTAGTCTTACTTTTTTAGACATGAATAACTTGGAGGCTGTGCTTTGCTACTCTCTTTCATGCCAATCAAGTGTATTAGTATTTATCTTCCATTTAAAATTCTATTACTTTTGAGTACACTGACTGATGTTGCTGAGCTCACAGAAATGTTTTAAAAGCTCAGCTTCAACTTTTTTTTTTCCTTGCTGCACGAATTAGGACTATATTTAGCAGTTATACTGCTGTGAAACCAAGACAGTCAATCAGTTTATGGCTTCAACAGGCCTACTTCTGCAAATTTATATTTTAAAACATTGACAAAACCCTGTCCCTTTTTTCCCCCTGCAAATTCAGTGTATCTAGTGTTTTTAAAGCAAAGGCACTCCCCTGGAGTGATTGCTGTAAAATGGAATTTCGTGACTGGTTTCAAATCCCCTCTTTTGCATATGTCACATTATGGTCTCTTGTCAGATTTTTCCCATTCTTAAATCCCTTCCTTCTTAAATAATATCTATGATAAAGCTGTCAATTAAAAATGTTCAAAAAAGAAACATCATGCTAGTTGCTCACAGTTCAGTAAGCATAGTCATGTTTATTACAGTAAAGGTGATCAGATTCATGCATTACACACGTTAGCCTAAATTTCCACTTTCATTCTATCCACCAAATCATCTCCAGAAGCATATTGTTTTATAGGGAGACAAGGAGTGGAGAAAAAACCCAAACAGACAACCTCTCTCCCCTTCACCCCACCCCCCCAACCCCCGCACCCATCCCCCCCAAAGAATATTTATTTGTTTCTTCAAAGTACAGTTGTCTTTCCAAAGTTACTGTAGACTGCTGTGCCAGCTGATTACGCTTGCTCCAGAAGCAGTGGCCCAATAAGGTCTGGTAATGCAGTTCTCCACATGAAATTACCAGAACATTAAAGCCTACTTTTTGGTAGGAAATAACATTTACTTATAGTCTAACTATCTATAAATACCACCTAAAAAGCTGGAAAAGCTGTGGCAGATTTTGTTTTTTTTTGAGAGAAGGGGCTACAATAGAAAAATAATATTGGTAATTTTCTGATACTTTATTTTTAATGTATTATTTTTCTCCTACTACTCTGTCTGTATTTCTTAGAGAAATGAACACAGCCAGAGGGATATGAAAAATAGTTACAGTGAAACCCCAAACCACTTCTAAAATACACTTCTGTTCACTATGTTGCTTAAGCAGAATATGCATTGGGGTAGCATAAAAGGTTTATTAGCTTTTTGAATGAGTTACATAATTCACTCATTGCTTCATCAGTTCAAAGGAAAAAACAAACAAACAAACAAAAACAGTTGCCCAAAGCTCATAAGGACAAACCAGGACACCCTATTCTATCAAATTTTATATTTTCCAATATACACTTAGATGCACACTTAGACAAAAATAATTAACATTGATAAATAACTGTAATTGGCTCAGTTATTCAGGAAG
Organism: Charadrius vociferus; assembly: GCF_000708025.1. Classification (NCBI taxonomy): domain Eukaryota; kingdom Metazoa; phylum Chordata; class Aves; order Charadriiformes; family Charadriidae; genus Charadrius; species Charadrius vociferus. The sequence goes on from NW_009661369.1 coordinate 492,081, forward strand.
TACAGCTGTTAAGGGATAACTGCCTTTTCAATAATACACCATTGTTTTCTCAGATGTGGTCATGCTTGTCAATGACAAACAAAGCTCAGAGCATCAAAATGTGCCAAAATAATTGCAGATTCTTTCAAAACTGTTTTGTGTCAATCAGTCTTAATGAAGAAAACTTTCAAGTTTACTTACAAAACAAAACAACTTTGAAAGTAAGTGGATTTTCCATGAATGTTTTCAAACGTATTAGGATGCCTTGCATGTTACACTGAGAGTTTTCAGAATATTATATTGCATTAAATGTTCAAATGTTAATTTTAATATTACAGTTTTCAATAAACCCTATAAAAATTTAGCAATAATGTATTAGCTTCCCTAATACAGATTTCTGACCAAAATGGAAGGATACTCCAATAGTAATCTATTGCCAAGACTGAAAAGAGCATACAGGCATATACCTCTACTAAATCTCCTTTACCTGCTTTAAGAGTTCAAAGTTCTTTGGTGACAGGTGAAGCTGGAGAATAGCTTGCATGTATTCTGTATTATAATATCTTCAACATCAGCCAGTTTTTCAAAATCAATCAGGAATAATTACTACCTGACATAAAAATAAGTTGCTGCCGATAGTTTTGATAAATATCACAAAGTTTCAGCGGTGATCAGAAAAGCAACAAATAATTGTTTACCTGCATAAAAGTGTATCTGGAAAAGTTTTCCACTCATGTAAATAATTAATTTCAAAACCCACAGTGTTGTCCACACCTTTCCAGAGTTCCCCAATGACCACTCCCAGGTAGGAGCTGGGAACCAAATAAATTTGTTTAGAGGGGATGGAGGCTATGGATTGCCTGGAAGTTCTGCAAATTTAAATTTGTTCGTTTCAAGGAGCCCTTCCCTTCCCTGTCACAGAGCATCTTTGCACATGAACGCACCCTTTCCTAAAAGTCTTTATAGAGGCCTTCAAGTGTTTCATAAAGCATTAGTCAAACATGCAAAAGTAATCAAGTAAAAGTCTAATCAAACAAGCTGATCTTAAGCAAATATTTCAAATGGCCTTGGGACTGAGTTCCCAAGCAGTCCATGTGTGTTTAAGAGGTGGGGATGGCAAGGAGAACTAATAAGTATGATGTGTGAACACTTTCCTTTCTAAAATATAGTTAGACTTCGGAGCAGAAGGATCAAACAAAAAAATGCAATAATACCCCAGAGACCCCTCAATGAGATTTGAACTAACAAAAAACCACGCAAAAGCCAAAAAGTAACATTCTACCTTTTGGAGCTGTATGGCACGTAGAGCAACTTCAGTAATAGCCTTGCCTGCGTAGTGGTAGCTGGTAAATATTACAACACTTATAACAAAGGATATTAAAAAACGCCTCTTCTGTTCAAAGAGAATGTGAGCATATGCTCCACTATTTCATGAAATGAATAGCAAATGTAAGCCCTATTTGGGAGGTTTATTAGCCTTGGCATATTGCACATGGCACTGCAACGTGTGTCTTGTGTTCTTTTGAGATTAATTTTGAAAATAGCAGAAGCAAAACTAATCGAACACTTGTTTCTTCACAGCTTTTATTTCTTAGCTTCTGCATGTAGCCAATTCCAAGTGGATGTCAGTGTTATATTAGTCTGGAGCACAGAATGTGAAATTTTTATTTAATAATGTTCTCTTCATTAGTTCAAAGATTTAAAAAAAAAAAAAAAATCCCTAGACTTTGCCCCTTAAGGGATAGAGCACATTACTTATCTGTATTCATTCAAGATTCTGGGGAACTGGAAAACTCTGAAATAAAGTGAGAATTAGCGGCACCTTTTAATATAATGGAAGATACACTGAATAGAGCTGCAGTCATTATTGTGTTAGTTGATGCCAGTAATGATTTCTACTACCAGTATGCCAGGCTGTCCCACTGCAATACAGATAGCATCACAGGCTATCCAATAAATAGAAAATTGCACAGGCCTGATGGCCATTTTCAAACTATGCTATGAGAAAATGAGAGACAGCAAAGAAATTAGGCTCATTCTTAGCAGGTGACAAAAAAATGCTTACATCTGCTTTGCCTAGCAGCTCTGGGGATTTTGTATATCTCATAGGAAAATCCGTGCTCTCCCAGAATGCTGGGTACATGAATGAGATTCCAAATTCTCCTCTGTTTAAATATAACCCTTCATTGTGTCTCTGCCACTGTTGAGACATCAAATGAAGCTGAAAATTCAACAAACTGAGAAAGAGAGTGAGGATGTTAATATTTGAAAGGGAGGCTATAATATTTGAAGCAGTGCAATGGAAACTTTTTTATTCTTGTCTTTTTGACCTTGGAATAGTCATGTCTCATCTGTATTTCAGTTCTTCATCTGGAAAATAGCAATATAAACACAAGAGAAAAGTTTAAGGTGACAAATCTCTTACAACAGCATTCAGGTGTTATAAACTTCTACATCTTACCATTTTATCATCCAGCCTGGAGATCCTACCACAAAACAAATAAAGACATTGAAGGAAGCCACACATCTTCAGACAAAATAGGGTTGCTGTTTTGCCTCAAACCTGTCTCATTTATTTTTTCACATTAAAAAAAAAATAATAATATACTCCTACTATCAATGTATTTGACTTCAACAGTATTTTCATAGGAAAGCAAGTGTCTAATTCAGATACAGTATCAATACTGATCATGGACATCGTCTAAATTTAATAAACTGATTTGCTTTGTCTTCATTTTCAAGGTATACTCTGGGGACTGAGTTTATCACAACAGAAATCTTGAGGAAATATTCAGGGAAAATCAATGGTGAAGCTGTATTGGTCTTAAAAACCTGTTTTAGTAATTACATTCATCCAATTAATATAAGATCTGTAGCTCTTCAAAATAAGCCAAATCTTGCATATTTAATAACAATAACCTGTGTTCAGCTGAAGTATTACAGATAACTTCATACAGCAATGTAACTATTCAAGTTCAAGGTTGAGAAGGCTATAACCTGTTTATAGAGAGAAGTACAAGAAAAACACCAAGAAAAAAGACATTACGTTTTTTCAATGATTTGTCATGTTTATGAATATCAGTGTTTCTTTAGCCCCCTCTTTAGAGTTCCTAGCTATAAATCTAGTCTTTACAGACACTGTACTAACTATTATAAGCTGGGGTGGAGCATGTGATTCTAGCTGTATGTAACTCACAAGCAGATCAAATTAAACTCTCATGCCAGTGTTGTGTAGCATGTAGGCTTGAGGATTCCTGAGGAACACAAATCTCAGACTGCAACAGAACAGGGTGCCACCAGAAGCTGATATCCCTAGGTCAGCACAACACCTGCCTGCCACAACAGTGGCACCTGGGGTTGGACCTCCACCTCCCACCCTGCAGGCAGTGCGTGTTATTTACCTGTGTTTCTCAGCTACAAGACTTTTTAGGTTTTTGTTTTGTTTTGTTCTTAATCTGACTTGCAAGAGCACAGATCTGTCCTTTTCTTTGTTTTTGCTACAATCCAAGCTGTTTCTAGATGCAAAAAGATGCTAATTTCTTTTTATCATAAATTCTAATGACAGCCCCTCTATGAATAATATTTTGCAGGGTATTTCAAGTGCAGTATGCAAAGATGATACCAAGAAAAGTTCATTATAATCTTCAATGTTTTAGTGAACCAAAACACACTTAGAAATAATTATCTTGCATCTATAGCAGTAACATTCTTGATTTTCTGTAAAATTGCATCATCACTTACTAATCTGTTGTAAGAGAATTTATAAGGATTTAAAAGGTAAAAATGGGGAAATGATGAGATCGCAAAACTTTACAAAGGGATGCTAAGACTACTTTTTATACTCTGAATTTTTATCCATTTACAAATTCATTCTTCAGTAGTTTTTGCATTGCTCAGCAAAGCTCTAAAATTCCCTGGGATCTTTCCTATACCTAAATGACTATGAAATTAATACATTAATAACATACAGACGCATACATATTTGTATATTATAAATACACCCAGTTTCACAAACTCCAATTGTTTTAGTCCCATGATACACAAACTCTGCTTAAGGCACTTTGAGTTAACATAGTGGAAAAATAATGAAGTTCATATCATGTAGCAATAGATTACTGCTGTCTACGAAAAAAAAAAAATAAATAAATAAACCCAAAGTCTTCCGTGGGGACACATAAGCAAGTTCTGTTTCACTGGGTAACAAAGAAATAAGAGAATTATAGAAATGTGAGGTGGAGTGAGTAGAGAGTGTGAATTGAGGAATCACGAGAAAAGCTTGATTATGTAACAGCATTAAAGAAAATCAAAATGTCCTAAGGTTGCCCTGGATTGGTTTTTTGTCATTCAGTAGAAGTTTATAGAAGGAAAACAACCTCTCCATTGTATTTTTGCAGCATCCAGCAACTGTCAATGTAGTCATACTGAAAACCAGGATACCTTAAAGAACTCTCGATGACCTATAGAGGAAGGTCATGTTTCACAAAGCATGATAGCTGAAGTAATTTCAGTAACATTTTCAGAAATGACTACGTGTGACTATGGTTATTCCAAGGAGACTAAGGTATTTCAGTACCCATTAAAATTCTGAGGGAACTCTCTGTCCGTTTTACTTACATTAGATGGAAAAAAAGTTTTGCCTTTTACACTCACAGAACTTTAGCTCAAGTTTTGAATTAGAAATAACCTTGCAAAAATTTGGTGATATTTTCAGAATTTATTTCAGACATGATACTGATAACATCACAAATTATTTCTCCTTACTTTTCCATCTTGTTTACATTCACTTAATTTTTAAAGTTCATATTCACTTAATATATATTATGTGTAATACATATATGATTGGACATCTTTTTTAACATGCTTTAAAATAATATTTAAATATTTTGCTATTTTTTCAGGACCCAATCTCAGGCTGCATTTTGCAGACTATTGTCAATAACTGTGTTCCCTTTCTAGTTCTAAGGAAACAGACGCAATGGGATGTGAGAGGAGCTGTAAGCTCTGTGCTGTTTACCAGGCAACTGTCACAGAGAGCAGCTACAGCAAAGAAAAGGCCCAATAAGCCATAAGAGCAAAGGCAATGGTTGGGGCAAACATCCTAAAAATGAGAAAAAATTAAAACTAAAGGGCTTGCCAACCAAGTTAAGATTGGCACATGACAAACATCCCAGCCTTTGAGGATCAACCCTGAAACTGTTCTTTGCAGACCCACTCTGTTGAGGCTCCAGACTACCAAATGAAGGTGCTCTTCAGCAAGCTGACACAGCTGCACCGGTAATGTTAACTCTTGAAAAGAATTGGGCACATTGTGGCCTTTGGGGTGATTCAGTTTGTAGTGAAAACAGGGACAAGATGCAACTGTCTCAGACTCAAAAACTGCAACAACTTATTCATTTTACAGGTTTCAGTAACACTTACCGTAAGACTAAATAACTGCATTATGTCATCCTTCCTAAGACACTTGCAAGATATTTTGGGGGTTACAATGAACAGTGGCAACACAACTCTGATGTTGCTATGAGCAAAAATAAAAAAAATAAAAGTAGGGGTAGAAGAGAGAAATCAGCTAAGCAATTGGTATTCCCAAATACCCAACAGGAGAAAGAGCGTTCGGAACACTGCTTTTTTACCAGGATTCACTTACTAAGATGTAGAAATAAGGGTATCACCTTCTTTAAATTCACTTCCTTGGACATTGAGAGGTCTTGGAATTGTGATTAATTTGTCTGGTAATTGTTTGTTTTTTTTCCTTTCTTTCACCAACCAGAGAGTGAGGCTGAGGAAGTTTCTGTGAGAATTAGTAAATTAAACCTCTAAATAAAGCATCCAAATCAGATTGTTGGGATTCAAGGAACAAATCAGTTTCGAGACAATTATTTAGTCACATAGCAGCTACTGAAAAATTACTTTAGATTTCTGTTGCCATGCCTCATGCCGGAGCCAATAATTCCTAGAAGCCAACTGTAGTACACAGTTATTGTGAATCATAGAATCATAGAATGGTTTAGGTTGGAAAGGACCTTGAAGATCATCAGGTTCCAACCGCCCTGCCACAGACAGGGACACATCCCACTAGACCAGGTTGCCCAAGGCCACGTCCAGCCTGGCCTTGAACACCTCCAGGGATGGGGCCTCAACAACCTCTCTGGGTTCCTGTTCCACTGCCTCACCACCCTTAAAGTGAAAAATTTCTTATTAATGTTTAATCTAAACCTGCCCTCTTCCAGTTTAAAGCCATTCCCCCTCGTCCTGTCACTACATGCCCTGGTAAAAAGTCCTTCCCCAGCTCTCCTGTAGGCCCCCTTTAGGTACTGGAAGGCCACAATAAGATCTCCCTGGAGCCTTCTCTTCTCCAGGAAAGAATAATAACAATTATGCAAGTTAGCTTGAACCCACTGAGTGCGCAGAAGTGGTGTAAAAATGGCAGGGGAGGTAGGATACGTCTGTTTAGTGCAGCAGCTGCACTGCAGCACTCCAGTGTAAAGGGGAGAGGCAGTTTCTCATGCATATACTTAACTATAGATATTTGATATAGTGACACCTGTCATAATATTAATTTATTTATATACTGCAATGTAAAAAATCTGTCATTAACATGGCAGTGGGGTTATAACACTTAAACATTGCAACTTTTACTTAAAAAATGAAGTGATGTATCTCTGTGCTATCAGTTGGGTAGCTATTGATAATGGTTTCATTTATTTATTTTTTTTTAACAATAATCAAATATATTGAAGAGCTGTGAAATTTTGTTTTGCTTCATGCTTTTCCTTAATCCTGTGCTGCAACAAATTCTCCTTGTTCACCTCACTATAAAAGAAATCTTCTTTAATTCAGTGCAGCACATTATAAATTAAAAGAAACTGTTAGAATCTTTATTTACTTGTTGACATAGGTAAATTCAGTTTAACACTTGCATAAATGCAGGCTGAGAGAGTACTAAGACAATAATGAATTCCACCCTCAGTCTATAGTGCTTTTATAGGGATTGAGTGGGAAGTTATTATAATTATGAATGCTGTAACATTATGTGTGAAAAGACGATTAATATTTAGATAAGTCAAGTAGCCCAAAGGGAATGAACTGATTCCACATTTAGAACTGACTGGTGTGCACATTGCAGACCACAGCCACAAACCCCCCTACCTGGTTACAGGTAAAATAAAAAATGTTTTCCCTTTGATCTTGGAGTTATAAAAATACTGTGACTCTTCCTCAGTTCTGGCCTCATTCAGTGGAAAACTATCATGTCATGTTCCCCTCTGCTGCCCCACAGTAGTAAAATCATTACTGTTTGTTTTTAGGGTAAGCAGCTGATTTAGGGAAACTCATGTGAAAAGAGCTGTCTTGCAAGTTGCAAATCAGGTTTGTCAGCTAGTAGCAGACAAGTAACTATTATTAGCTCTTACAGCAGGCGAGATATAAATGTCATTTTTTTCTGAAAGGTGAAGTTAAACTTTTCAGTTTCACTAGAGAAGATTTCTGTCACAATTTGAAGCAGTGCTATATGCGGAAGCTACCACTGTACCATCTGTCATAGCAAGTGATATTTCGGGGCCATATTGTAACCCAGCTGATGACTAGCTCACAACCTTGACCAAAATATTTTCTGTAAATTAAAGTTACGTATGCATTCAGGGCCTAAATTCACCTTATTCACTAGTAGGTCAGAACAAGAGCTCTAAGGGGCTTAGGAAAGACAGTTATATATCAAATCATGTAGAAATATTTTGCATGAGGATTAATGGGGAACCTAAACCTGAACATGTTTCTAATCCTTGAGTTCTGCTGATAGGTATGATCATTCAGCTGCCATTCTTGCAACCTAAGGAAATTAAATGGGGACAATATTTTGTCCCATATTTTGCAGCTTACCCTGCACAAAGAGCTGTTGCAATTTTCCTGAACTGGTGTAAACTGTTAAACATGTTCATCCTTTCAGTGCTGAAGATCTCAACTTTTAACAGTAATTTAGTCTTTAAAAGCCATTTTTGATGCTTTTGACAGGTGAGACATTGCAAATATGAACACGTTGAAGATTATTGTTCTGAATCATACTTACAGACTTTATATGTATGATTTTGCCAAAATGTACCACTGCTACAAAGGCGATATATAGTTTTGTTATCCTGGATTACTACGGGAAGGTGAAGGAGACAAAGCCTATCCTTCCCGCAGCCTGGGAAAACAGTTTGCTGCAGTTTAAAAAGCATCATACAGAAGCTGGTGAAAGGACTTAAAAAAAGGTCAGCCCATATCTAAGGCAAAGTGGGGAAAGCTGGCAACACAGACTAGAGAAACAAATGATTTCTTTTTGCCTGTACCATGCACAGTTGATGTGCAATAACTGCAGAGAGATTGCTTTGTGATACACTTTTCTACAGTGTCTTTTTTCACCCTTAAATAAATAGCACTAAATTTTCTGAAGGCTGGCTGATCACAGATAAACTCCATCGCTATTCTTATGAGAGCCATGGGGCAACTGCCAACCTTGTATTAGGTATCCTAAGGTCCAGTGGGAAGATAAGGGGACCACAACGGTAAATTCAGGTCTAGAAGCAGAAGACTGCACTTTCTCACCTGATAGAAACTCAGATTTGCACATCTGAGGCTTTAGCAGAATACCTTAAGGGATCTCGTAAGGAACAAAGCTGTAGTAAATGAACATCACAAGAACTATGGAGGTGGCTAAAATAATTAAAAATCTATTCCATTTGTTAAAGAGTCTATTGACCATGAAATCTTGGAATAAGACTTCCAGATTTCAAAATAGGTGCGCCATAGTCATTTTTGTGTATTATGGATGATACTGGTTTAGGAATACACAACAGCAAACAAATATTTTGAATGTGAAGATCTATTCTTCAATGCTTACATATCTAAGTATATTTTCACCTTCCTTAAGCTTATTTCATAGTTATTCCAGCAGCATAGCTGAAAATAGCTCTGAATCTCAAAGCTACAATATCACCCTAACAAAATACAGCATTTCACCTGTATAAGAGTGAGTGAAGAAAATTCAAAAAACTATTCACGATTTTGTGACCGGCTGTTGCCTAGCAACTCTACAGAGGATGATGGAGTTTAGCTCAGTTTTGCACAGGCCAGTAGGCAGCCGGCCAGTGGTGGGTGCAAGGGACTTTTCCCCAAGCCCCCACAACACCATTAGAATATGTCCTTGGCTCCAAAACCACCTTTCAGAGGTCCAGTGGAGCATTTTTACTTTATTTTTCATAAATTACACTTTGCTGTTGCCCGGACTTTGAGGGATTTGGATTTCCATGCCATTCTGGTGGGTACACAGCATGTCTACAGGCTCATTTAAATGATATTTATTCCATATGAGTTTTCTTTTCTAGCTTCCACTGTGGTGCTGTACTGCAGCTGTTATTGGGCATGTAACCAAAATCGTTCCAAAAGTACAGCTGCGCTGAAATGCATAACCATTTTAGACTGTAGTCAAACAAATTCAAAATTCAGGCAGTCCTGTTCCTAACATTGGCCCAAACCCATGACTCAAAAATCATCACACTATAACAGCTGCCCACCCACTGTTCCGCATCTTAGTTATCTTCTTCTTCAGAATCCTAAATAGAGTTTCTCTGTAAGTGCAGCTTATGAAATCCCACCACTGGTTAGAAATTGCAGCAAGCTATATATGACGTCCTGGCTTTGCAACAGCTTACCAGTAGATTCTCTGCCCAGGATTATACCACTTCTCCATGAAAGCTTGTCACTGGACTTTAGGGATTTCACTGGGAAAGGCACAGGCAAGATTGACTTTTTGTTAGCTTATTTATCATTTTGACAAGATGCTCAAATCTAACTAGATTTTCTTTTTTTTTTTTTAAACGGGAGTGGGAGTGAGAGGGAGGATTTTGACAAGTCTTGTGATTCTTAATCCTCCCCCTTTTTCCAAGCTACTGTCGAAATAGATGAGAAAAATTTAGATTAAGCTTTTGTCTGAGGAAGGAAGAAAAAAAAAAAGCCCCAAAAAACCTACATGAAGAATCTTTCTTCCTTCCAGCCAATTCAAGATAAGGTTTTGACCCAAGACCACAGTACATACCTGGATTTTTACTTTATATACATTGAAGCCCAAGTTTCAGCTTGAACCTTTCCTAAGCTTACCCAAAACCTCAAACCATTCTTTTTGAAAATCTTGGCAAATCTAAGCCAAGCTTCAGCTCCCTGTAGGAAAATTTCTAACTCATTTAACTTTGTCTCTGTAGAAAACATGATGCCTAAATGGTAATTTATGTAACAAAGATATGCTGAACCTAAGTATCTCACCTAATAGAGGTGCTTCAATACTTTATTTCACAGATGTAAGGCATTATAGACATAATTAGTGTTTCAGAGTTTTTTTTTTTTTTTTTTCTTCTCCTCTTCCAATCTTAGCTGCTCTATGATTAATTGAGAAGAAGCAAAGATTGTTACAAGCCAGGAGAACTACTTGTGAACTAACAGACAAGGGTATCCAACTAGAGACAAAAAATATCTATATGTATCCATATAGAAATTCTCAGTTTTGTACAAAATATACTATTTATTGATGGTTAACTCAGAAATTGTATCAATATAAAACAAGGGGAAAAAAAGCAATTTATATTATCTCTTTTAAAATGTTTTAGATTAAATGAAAAACCATCTAATAAAAAGAAAAGAAAAGCTTTTCTTGTTATGGCACTTGCTTCAGACTTGAGAGATCCAGGCTGAGGTCTTGCCTAGTAGTTGCTTCCACTGCAGTGCCGAATCCAGGTCTTGAGCAATGTTTAGTCAAGAACTGACAGGGCTGATCACAGGATGGTTGAGATTGGAAGGGACCTTTGGAGGTCATCTGGTCCAACTGTTGTCCCATAAGTGATGTCCGGTACCCAGTCTGTGACAGGCCAATCTTACACACAGCCGAGTTATTTATTTCATGTTTGCTCAAAGATGGGTGCTAGGTGGTAATTCCACAAAGCTAGCACACTGTTTTAAAAAACCTATGGTATATTTATAAAATTTAGAACACAGAAATACACGGCTTTAGTCACAATTATTGGTCAGTACCTTATCTTAACAATTACTATTGGATAGTATTATCCGTCACTTTCATATAAAGCTACAGTGTCTTCTGATTGATGTGTGCATGCTCTAATACAGTGAGGGGTTAAGCCTGCTTGGCCTCTAATTGAGTCAGTGGTCACGATCTCCCCTTGCCATCTTCACCTTTACCTTAGTTACCGTTAACTTTTACTTACTCCATATTTTGTAGCAGTTCTTCTAATCTTGTTTCCTCTGGGTTCCCCTTTATCAGCAAATGATACAAGTTTATCAGTTTTACACTTAGCATTCTAGTGATAATCCCCCTATATCATCCATCAGTCTACACAGCCCCTCTTCTCAAGCAGGGCCACCTAGAGCTCCCTGCCCAGACCATTCCAGACAGCTTTTGAATATCTCCAAGGATGGAGACTCCACAACCTCCCTGGGCAACCTGTGCCAGAGCTCGGTCAGTGCCATCATTAGGCACCATTGAAAAAAAAAATGCATCTGTCTTCTTTGCACCCTCCCCTCAGGTATGTATATAGGTTGATAAGATTCTCTCTGAGCCTCCTCTTCTCCAGGCAGAACAGCCTCAGCTCTCTCAGTCTTTCCTTATATGTGAGATGCTCCAGTCCCTTCACCATCTTCAAGCCCCTTTGCTGGACTATATCCGATACGCTCATGTCTTGTACTGAGGAGCCCAGAACTAGATTCAGTACTCCAGGTGTGGCCACACCAGTGCTGAGCAGAGAGGAAGGATTACCTCCCTTGACTGTCAGGCAACGTTCCTCCTCATGTAGCCCAGGATACCATCAGCCACCTTTGCCACAAGAACACATTGCTGGCTCTTGGCCGGATGCCTAGGTTCAATACTGTAGGTATTTAAAAGTTAGTAACCTGAATGTTTCAGTGACTTATCTGTAAATTGAACACACTAAAGATACTTCTGGGTCAGTTTTGCAGCTTTGTTGAATTTCCCACAGTGCCATATTTAAAACGGAGCACCTTACAACAAGTCTATACCTACTATATAGGTCTATATAGCTAATGGAGAAAATATTACAACAGTAGCAGCTAGTTTTACTTTTTTACAGATTTGTGAGTCAGCTTCAATTGAAATAATTCTCAGCTTTTGGCTCAAAGCAGATATTTAACAATATTTAACAAACAGGTGTCAGAATTCCACTGAAACCAATTTAGGTACATTTTTATTGCAACAATGTAATCAAAACTACACTGCCAGTTTATGACAGTCAAATTATCTGCAGTTTGAAGGAAAGCCAGTTGCACAATATAACTGATAGGAGCAAGATCAAAGAATAATCAGATGTTCAAGAGTCTTTTCCTCACCAAGCTGAAATATTAAGCATTCTCATATGCCTGTTCTAGCAGCAATACAACTGCTCCTCAGATAGGCTGATGCTTATGTTACCAGTTCTAATTAGACACCAAGTATATTTGTAATAAAGCATTTTCTCTCTACTGAGCTGCAGAGTTATCACTCACTAGGTAGTAAACAGAAACACTACTCACAGTGGGAATTGAAGATATTAAAGCCTTTTATTTTTTTTGTCCCTCATCTCACCAGGCTTAGTCCCTCTCCTGTGGAGATCTTTTTTTTCTCTCAGTTTGTATTTGGGCCGTATTTACTCCTTTCCATTTCTAGCTCATTGGACTTGATTCCCTAGTCTGTTTCCAGTTCAGTCACTTTGCCAAGTACTTGTGGAGCCCTTTCATACAAGTGCATGCTCAGTTTTACCCACTACTACTTTTTAGTCCATCTCTCACCTCATTTAATTTCATTCCATTTTGCTACTTTTCCACTTCCAAGTTTTGCTCAGCTGCTTGTATTCTGATTCCAGTGGAATGCAATTAATTTTTCTTTTCTTGCTCAGTCTCGGCTACTTGAGAGTAAACTAAAATGGGTAAGATTTGAAATTGCAAAGGAATGCATTATTCATTACCAATGAACTAGAATGGGAAAAGGAAATGAGTACCATGGGCTGAACTATTAGAAGGGAATAGTTCTACTGGGCTGAATGGATAGCAAAGGGGGAGAAATGCATGGACTGGGAATGGGAGATAGATTAAACTAAATTACAAAAGTGAAATAAAAAAGAGTAGGTAAGAGAAAGGGAATGATTCAGGGGAACAAAGAGAAATAAGTTAGTAAGGAAAAAAACCCACAAGATAAAGTAGAGCACAAAAAGAATGGGTAAGCTAGGCTTCATGGAAAGCATTTGAAAAACACCAAAGAGAAAATTAAACAGATTCAGCTGAAAGAGAAGTCCAAATATACATTAATAGAAGATTAATGGATTAGATTCTGCTTACATGGCCATGGAGCAAATAGCCAAAAAAACCCCTGGAACTGAATTATTTGTACAGTCATGTTGATTTGAGTGCTGATATGATGCCTGGTGCTTTTTTTTTTGGTCCCTGTTGTGAGGTACTGAACTCAGGGGGCAGCAGTCAATTGCCTGCCGTACTGGGGTCTGCAACAGTGGCTGTCAAGTGGGCACACTTCAATATTTTGCAAGGAAACAATCCTCTTTTTCTCTACACCTTTGTTACCTCAACTGGAGATTATTGCAATGCTTTCTATGTGGGACATGCCTTCAAACCACTTACCATTTGTAGATGGAGTAGAACATCACAGCCCACTTCTTAAGTAGAATTTCATGCAAAGAGTAATTTGTTTTGACCTTTTAAATAATTTTTTAAATGGATTGGGTCTCATCTAAGCAAAAAAAAGACTGTCTCTTTTGGTGTCTTCTGCACAGCTGAAGTCACCTGAGGTACTTCAGCTAAAAGCTGCTTCATGGTAATAAATGATCAGGAGGAGGCTGATGGCCAAGTGTTCTCAGTGTGAAGTACTTGACTTTGAACCATGCTTTATTTTTTTTCTGGGCTCTCTCAAAAACTCGATCTGGTTATATGAGGAAATATTAAATGTCCAGGGAAATAAAGGGGGACAGGAGAGATAATTTAGACAGTAAGGATGAACTGGTGGGACCCTGCTAGTCAGAAGGGGAAGAAAAGAGCAAATGTGCAGGGGTGGAAGATGAGGGAGAATTAGCTGATAATAGAATTCAAAAGATGTGTTCAACAGTGGGTCCTGTTCTAGTCTGACTGGTAATAAAAGAATGCCTGGAACATAAACCGGAGGAGTGGAATCATTTTACGTACAATGAATTTGACCTTGCCAGATTTTTTTTTTTCAATTTTGGTACAGCTTTGTACAATGTTTTACAGGAACTCTATGTAAATAAAAACAACATTATCTCTATCCTGGATATAGTACATATTAATTAGGACATGCTGGGGCATATATAAGTTAAATAAGTATCATAACGTATTGCTGTTTCTTCTAGGTTACTTTTGTAAACTTTATATTTCCTTCTTGTCAAGAACTAGAAATCATTTCAGAGTTTGATTCTGAGACACTGGCTGTTGTTCAGTTATTTATTTTTCTCCCAGTGCCTGGGAGGTGGAAGGACTGACTGAAGGTTTTTATTGTTCAGTTAGACCTTTGCACGCGAGAAGAGCAGGATTCTGCATGCATGATGATAACATGTCAAGCAGTGGCTGTCAATGGAAAGAAGAAGTAAAGGCAGCCCAAGCTTAGGTGATCACCCCTATGACAGAGGAGTGCACAGAGAGGGATCAGGCATCTTGTTGATGTCCCTGTGGAATGAAGGCAGAGAAATATTCTTGACAGTGGCAACCATGGGATTTCTCTCTTTGTCAGTGAAAGGAAAGCACAACTGACAGTCTCAGCCTGGAGTACAACAGCAAGAATGTAAATAGCACTGCAGGGTAAATGAGCCATGGGAAGAAGTGCAGTCCACAGAGTGGAAAGGTAATTTTTAGAGCTTTAATTTAAAAAAATAATAATAATAATTACTAGTAAGTGCCCTTAAAAAAAAAAAAAAAAAGCATCCAAATTATGGCTTTCTATGTGATAAATTAGAGGAAAGTGGATGAGATGCCATATGTCCATTCCATTTTCAGGACATTGGAATGAAATAGAAATCTTTTCAATTTTATTTCATTTACTCAATTTTGATTGTTTAAGTAAACTTTCCATGTTTTGCAAACCTGCTGGAGAAGTCAATGTGAAATACCCTTTATTGCTTGTTTGTCCATTTCTTTACAATTGCTTAGTACCAGCATCAGCTGCAACATCAATACTTCTCATATCATCAGATAAATATTAGCTGCTGTGACCACCATGCTACCAGCAGGACTCAAACTATTTGCTTTCTTCTACCAAAGAAACACATTGATTGAGACAAAGAGGGATTGTGTTAAAAGACATTAAACATCTTAAATTTTCTAGATTAAGTATCAGAAAGGTTTCAGATAAAGAATTACTTTGCAAATATTAACACAATAACACAAACCTCAGCTCCCCTGGTGAGGCACAATTTTAGGCAGAAACTAAACTGATTCAAAAAATGTTCAGAAATACTTTGCTAGTTTGAAATATCTTTCGTCCTCAAGGATGGAGAAATTATGATGTTCATTCAGGTAAGGCAGAGTTTGTCTTTTAATTCCCAGTAATGTTATTTGTCTAATACACCTCATTCCTTCGTGATCGATTTGCCAAACAGTAAGGATAGTAGAGTCATATCCTCTTAACTCAGAAAGCTCTTCCAACGGTACTTAATTACAGAGTGAGAGGCAATTCTCTTCTATGGCTACTGGGGCCATATAAGTACCTGAAAAGTTAATACAATCAAAAGCCATTATGTTTTTATTAACTTCCCATCATTTTAGTTAAATTTATGAGCTCTCATTAGTAATTCAATATGTTAAGATAAATAGCAGGAATCCTTCTCTTGCCATCAGGTTCTGCTTAGGGCTCTGTGAATATTGTCTGTCATGACATTTGACAGAATACTTGATTTTTCTTTTCAGTTAGATTATGTGTGATTTCAGCTATTTTGAGAATATTGATTTATCAGAAAAACCTGAAAGAGGAAAAACAATAGAGTGGATACCATTTGCTCTGTACGCCAGGATGTTTTGTTCCAAACTAACTCCCACATAATGAGTATGTAACTACTGACTGCTTGCATAAAGTCTGGGTTAAGTCACCTGCTCAGTACCATTAGAAAGTGTTAGTTTATACACTTGCTGCTGTATTAAAATCATTATAACATTTTCTCTCTTCTTACACTTCCTTAATCATCCACCCAATATCTTCCTTCTAACTGGGAGGGAGCCTAAGGAACTCCAGCAAAAGATGTATACTTGAATCTATTACACTGCATGTTACTTAAAATGATAGGTCTGAAGTAACCAGTTAATATGAACTTAAACTTTCATTTAGATGCAAAAAGACTGCAGTAATACTTTTGTTGTTAATGCAAAGAAAGGAATACAATATATGACAACATTCTTGCATATGCATCGCAAAGCCTAAGTACAGAAAAAAACAACATACAAAGAAATGTTGTTTTCAGACTGTGGACTAAATTTTGAAACTCGTTTCCAGTTGGGATCAGTTTACATCCATAGTAATATTCCCGGGCTCCTAATAAAGTCCATTGAGTTTTTACTGTTGCCAAGAAATATACTCTAGACATTTCAAAATCTTACCCATTAAAAAAAATAATCAAAACCACTAAAGCAAAGCTCTTTGTTCATGACTATCACCTTAGCCAGTCAGATTCTGTGAATTAGCATAATGTGAATTACTGACAAATAAGATTGTCAAAGGAAGCTGATTTTTGTTGTTGCTTTTTTTCACTTCATGTGGAAAACTACAGCCTTTCAGTATTCTTTCCTGTCTCATGAATTGAATTATCTCAACAGAGGTTGAACTTCAGCCTGAAATTTGCTACTAAGTTGTATTAGGTGACAAGAAACCACATTAGATTCAAAGGTGAAAGGCTAAAATACTTGTTATTACTGCATAGCATTTAACAGTATACAGACAAAACATGAATACAAGTTGTAAGAAACCGAAAGGGGGGGGGGGGGGGGGAATCCTGCTTTCAAGCATCCTCCTTCACTTTATCAAGTGCACATTTAAGTATCCTTGCCTTCTACTGATGAAACACCGTCTCCTTATGTGTCTGTTGTGTGGAGGGTAGTCTCTGGCAGCAGAGAAAAAATACCAAAGCAGTGACAAAGTGCTTCAGACAGGTGGGAAAAAAAATGGTTCCAGAAAATATATTGAATGCCAATTGAAATGCTGAATAACCTCTCTGCCTTCAAAAATTCGATGGCTGCTCAAAGTCCTGAATGCTTTCTGTAAGAGTTCCATTTAGCCTTTCAGTTGCAAAAGAAAAGAAAGAAAACATGGGAAACCATACTGTCTTTTATAAGAAGGTACAGCAAAGCTATCTAAAGGCCAAAATTTTTAAGCTTACAGGAAGCTGATGTTCTGTGAAATCAGATTTCTTTCATAAGATTTATTCGCTTATTTTTTTCAGGTGACTATTTATTCTTGTGTTTCTGGACCACTGCAAATACAGCAAAGCTAAGGAGCCAAGGTTTCTACAGTGCCCCGATACTCCATGAGGTTCCCTGACTCTATGAGCAGTAAAGTCTGAAGATGTGCTCCATTCTTTTCATCATTCCCCGTATAAAAGCAGGAAAAAGCACTTCATTTTAAGATTGCTTGGCAAAGTAAAAAAGTCTGATTTTTAGAGACAAACAGGTGAGAAGATGATTCCCCAACAAAAAGCCATTTTTTCCTCTGAAGATTACATTTAAATGCCCAGGGGTTAAGAACACACAGAGCTTTTGTAATCCTTTCCAGGGCATAGCAGATATGTTTTGCTGACTGGCTCCACATTCTGTTTAATGTATCTGTTGCCCAGGACTACTTATTCTGAATTCCAAGAACCTTTCCTCCAGAGCAGAGGGAATGATTATATTTATTTTTTCTTTTCTTTTCTAACATTCCCCCTTCTGCATTAAACTGTGCCAAAGGATGCAGGCAGAGGAGAGAAAAAAAGAAAAGGTTACTGCAGCTCCTGTGATAGCAAGTACAGGTTTCAGTGAAAGAGGGTAAGTGATTTAATAATTTTGAAAGTGGTTTGTGAGTGCTCTTGTCTCTAGTATATCAGGAAAGTGGACAAATCCCCAAACTCTGCACTCTGTGGTCCCACAATTAGGCACTGAAAACTCAGCTAGCATTTAAGGCAAGTGGTTATTTGAACACAGCAAGCCTGTGTCTATTGTGTACAGCAATATAAGTGTCTAACAGAAGTGAAAATACTGGAGGCAAACAGGAAAAAATAGTTGGGGAAAAAAAGGTGCATTTTCCCCTTTTTTGGCAAGAAAAATTGAAGGATCATTGCAATTGAAATTATAACCTATTTTTATGTCTTTAATCTCAGTTGTTAACAAGAAGACACTTCTTTGTGTACCAGGTCAGAAATTTTTCTGAATGCTGCAAGCTGCTTACCTCTGTAAATATTTCATCTTTCCAGCCTAGATGAGTACAAGCTGGTTTAACACAGTTTTCTAAGGACTTTGAAAGTACCATTGCTTTCACTTGCCTTTGTTTTGACTGGAAGTGTTGTCCTTCCGACTATCATGGTGGGGAATTTTTTGTGGCACCCATTCCCATCTAATAGCTTTTTGGTTAATATGAATCTACTCTGTTTCCTACCTGCTAGTCAGAATTTAAGACCAGATTCCAAGCAAATACTAGCAAACTTCAAAAATACTTTGAAATCAGGACGCTATATTATTCTGTGGTACAGTGAGAGCTCTTGAAAAGAGTCACACCAACACCCCAGTAAGTCCAGGGAGACTTGTGAATGATTCGTATTAGAACCCATCAAAACTGTTTCTCCCTGGTAACACAGCAGCAATTAAAAACCGTTAAGGTTCATCCAACACAGCTTTACTGGTGACCATCAACATCATACTACTGACATTATCGTACTAGCCTAATGTGATAATCAATCTTGACACAAGTTTTTCCTTTCTTTTTAAGCAGCCCTGGGTAAAGTCCTGTTAATATCGACACCCAGCAGAACTTGCCCCAGTGAAATTATCTCATTTTATGAAAGCTTTCATTTCAAATATGAATTACACACATTATAGACATACTTTTCCATACAAACAAACTTTTATTAGTGACAGTTTAAGCAATGTTTATACAGGTAAGTATGGGCTTGAAGACTAAAGAAAACTAAAAATCTTGAAATATTTCTTTTACAAACTGTCACTTCTGCCAAGGCATCAGAAAATACAGGTAGAGAAACTGAATGGAGAATTGATACATTTTTGCCAGGGAATTTAAAGAGGTGCCTTGTGGATTCAGATCCTTAAATCTCATTGAGTAGCCAACACCCAAGGCACTTCTGCAAAGCTTGAGCTTTGCTTTCAGCTCAGTTATCTGCTTAGGTGACAAAATAACAAACTTTTAAGAAAGTCCATGCCCTTCAGATAATGCTCTGGATCTGATGTACTTGTACAGTGTGGAAAGAATATCTTTGGAAATGTGTAAAGTGGTATGCAGAACAAAAACCTTTACATTGTGCAAACAGGTGGCATTTCAGTATTTGCACAAATATTCAACAGAGTGTGATTTTGCATATATTTTCAGTCTCATTTACGTGCCTATGAACACATATATGACACATTTTTTTTAAACATAGACTACAGAGTCTTGGAACTCAGGATGCATTTTATTCATGTTTTAGGGATGACTTTTTTTGCTAATACCTTCATGCAGGATTTTCAGAGAATAAACCCTTTGTCTCATAGAGAAAATTGTATTCTATCCTGACACAGATAAAAGATGGCATGAGGGGTACTGCACAGTGCTATCTCTGAATGTGGTTAACCAGTAATCGAAATTATTATGAGATATCTCTTTCTGGAAAGGAAATTATAGAATTATAGAATTACTTAGGTTGGAAAAGACCTTTAAGATCATCCAGTCCCACTGTAAACATAACACTGCACACTCACCACTTAACCACGTCCCTCAGCACCACATCTACCCATCTTTTAAATACTTCCAGGGATGGTGACTCAACCACTTCCCTGAGCAACCTGTTCCAATGCCTGATAACCCTTTCAGTGAAGAAATTTTTCCTAATAGCCAATCTAAACCTCCCCTGGCACAACTTGAGGCCATTTCCTCTTGTCCTATTGCTTGTTATTTGGGAGAAGAGACCAACCCCCACCTTGCTATAACCTCCTTTCAGATAGCTGTAGAGAGTGATAAGGTTTCCCCTCAGCCTCCTTTTCTTGAGACTAAACAACCACAGTTCCCTCAGCCGCTCCTCATAAGACTTCCTCTCTAGACCCTTCACCATCTTCATTGTTTTTCTTTGGACATGCTCCACTACCTCAATGTCTTTCTTGTAGTGAGGGGCCCAAAAATGAACACAGTATTCGAGGTGCAGCTTCACCAGTGCCAAGTAATTATAATTACTCTATAAAGCTGTGGTAGATTCAGTGAGTGACTTAAGATGCCACTTTATAGAATCTGTTGTGTTAGCTAGTGGCCACTCAAGTGATGAAAGTACTGCACCAAAAAATCCTATATGTAGCTGCAAAATACAGTCCATAAAGGCAAAGTATTTTTTTTCCAATTGTCAAAGAGAAGCATAACAAAGTTACAGGGGAAGATGTGCTTGATTATATTAACAGTTCCCTCATAGAGAAACCAGATAAATGTCAAATATCATAACAAGTTCAGATATTTTCATTGTTCCATTTATGGTGTTCTTAAACACAGCTAAATCAAAATCTTCATTTCCAGTTTAGCCAAAATGTTTTCAAAATATTTATTAAATTATAGTAGCAAATTTTGACTCTAACTTCTTCGGAAAGGAAAGAGATTCTGGGGTTTCCATTGGTTCAGTGATGATATTGTCCAAATATGGACATGAGAATTTGAATCTAGTTTTGTTGAAAAAGTTAAGAAATGGACTCTTGGGATAAACACCACCTGTAAAATTGGTGAATTCCCGTTTAAGAACCTATCTTGGGCCTCTTAAAGAACCTATTCTGCTGCTTGCCACCTCTAGGAGAGGTATTATCTTGAGCAGTCTCTGGTCATCCGTCCTCAACAGAGAGGACAGGTATTCAAATGGAGGAGGGACTAGGGAGAAGCTAACTAAAAAATCATTCATTGCTCTCTTTAGTTTCACAAAAAATGTCCACACCACCCTACCTCCACCCCCACTCCCCCCTCCTCAGATTACTGTGTTTGCATCCCATGCACTTTTTGCAAAAGAACTACACTGCTTGGGAAGTACACAACATCTTTTTGTCTCCTCCTTTCCCATTTTCCACAGCCTGTCATTAATGACTTCAGAAAACAAGCCTGATAAAGAATTTAATTTTAATTTTCTTATTTCCTCCCCCGAGTTGTCTTCTTAATTTTTTCCTGCTCTTTAACTTTGCAAATGACAGGGTGTGTCCCAGACGGTCACTGGAAGGCAGAGGCACAGTGTTTACAGATACAGTGATGTAGTAGCTTAATTCTACCCATCAGAGTATAAACTGATGCTAAAACAAATGGATACTAAAAAAACAGCCAAAACTAGATAATGAACATTCCTGTAAGTAGCATGAGAACCAACATAAATCCATGTTTTCTGTCTAAAATAATCCATCTCTATTGATCCTTTAACCTAATTTTCTCTGACTAAGATTCAGTTTCCAAACCCAGCAAAGTACAACTTTCTTTGATGTTATTAGATCTTGTTCAGTCCTTAACAGACTCAAGTATTTAATTTGCTCCCCATATATATATACATTAACTTCCTAGACTTTTCAACACTGTCTTCAATCTAGACAGTAGACAAATTGAGTGAGATCTGTTTTGCTATGTATTGTAGATAGATCAGACTTGGAGATAGCAGAGAAAATTAAACACAAGTTACCCCCATAATATAAAATCCAAAACCTTGGATACTCAGCTGCTGTATCTATGAGTTTATTCCAGAGCTGCATAGCTGCTTACAAGTACAAGCTTTTATGCAGAATTTGTACTCACTTTCTAATGCTATCAGTAACTCACCTATTTATACTAGTAAAGATCTTTTGTGAACAAGGGCTATATTAAAGCATTTGATACAGTAGGAGTTCATACAACCCTAAAGATAACGGCTTAGTTTGTACTCACCCCCTGGCACTGGGTCATGTACCCATGCTGGGACACAGAGCATGGATCATGGTGTGCTCAAAGGAGGCAGAGGAAACAGAACAGCTGCAGAGCTGCACAGCAGTCAGGAGTGTCCATTAATCTTGCTGGAAAAAGAAAGGGAGGAGGAAAATAACAAGTATATGGAGAGCTCAGACCACATCTAGCTAGAAAAAAAACAACAAACCAATGTTCAGAATAAGACTTAAAATTAGGTATTTGGAAGGGAGTTAAAGAGATGCTGGAAGTAGATTGGAATAGTATCACTGGTGATATCACTCTGGACCTGACTTTCACACCACTTTATTTGGTGGTTTCATAAATGAGGTTGGCACAGAGAAATTGTTGTTGACACACTGCTAAGAGGTAATGTCAGGAGTCAGTAGATTCAGAATAACAGACAGGAAGAGCAGGATAATATTGAGGACTAGAATGGTGGGAATTGGTGTAGTTAAATCAGAAGAAAGTCCATCAGCTGAAAATGATGGAGAAAGAAAAGGATCTGCAAGTTATTTTTTCAGAAGTCCATAAGCCACCAATGACACAGCAATGAACAAAAGACAGGAAACCCAGAGATTTTGCATAGAATACTGTGCAAAAAGCTGGATAAGCATGCTTGAAAAGATATCTTTCAGCTGCAACTGGGTGCAATAAAAAAGTAAGTTGAATGTGATAAAAGGAACCATAAAAGGAACCATAGTAAGGAGCCCAGAAGACCAGCTCATCTTGGTTATCTCAGAAAAATACAGACTGACAGGTTAAGATTATTCACCTTAAAAAGCATTAAAAGGTAAATACCAAAGGAAAGACCTTCTGCTAAAAAGCAACATTCACAGGAACAAGCTGTCTATAGATATATTTAAGTAGACTCACATAAAAATATCTCTAATCACAAATGAATTAAGCCCTAAGGCTATGCTTCCAGTAGCATAGGAGAGGTGGGAAATTCCTACATGACTTGATAAACTTATGAGGGTTGCATTTGACAATACATTATTGGATTCAGCGACTATGGAGATAGTTTCCAGACCTGTGTCATGACAGTAAATTCTGTAGGTTCATTTTAAAAGTCCCAGAATTTTAGATCTATATTACCCGTTGTTGTGGTTTAACCCCAGCCAGCAACTAGGACCACAAAGCCACCCACTCACTTCTGCCCCTTCCCAGTGGTATGGGGAGAAGAATCAGAAAAATAAGGAAAACTCATGGGTTGAGACAAAGACAGTTTAACAAGTAAAGCAAAAGCCACGCACACAAGCAAAGCAAAATAAGGAATTCATTCACTGCTTCCCATCAACAGGCAGGTGTTCAACCATCTCCAGGAAAGCTGGGCTCCATCATGCATAAAGGTTAGTTGGGAAGACAGATGCCATAACTCCAAATATCCCCACTTCCTTCTTCTTCCCTCAGCTTTATATATTGAGCATGACTTCATATGGTATGGAATATCCCTATGGTCGGTGGGGGTCAGCTCTCCTGGCTGTGTCTCCGCCCAACTTTTTGTGCACTCCCAGACTACTTGCTGATAGGGTGGTGTGAGGAGCAGAAAAGGCTTTGACTGCTTTGCAACAACTAAACACACCAGTGTGCGATTAATGCTATTCTCATCCTAAATCCAAAACATAGCACTATACCAGCTACCAGCAAGAAAGTCATTTCCATCCCAGCCAAAACCATGACACATGTGAAAAACAGAGTTTCTGCAGAAGAACTTTTCTGGAGGAAACTTGAAGATAAGAATGGTTTATTTTTAAAGTTTTCTTTTTGTAAAAAATACAAATTATATATATATATATATAAATATTTCTACCAACTTGTAAACTTTAAAAATCTGAATAATTGTGTTTCAATCCAAAGCAAGAAAAATGAAAATAAAAATTCAGACTGAGTGACCTAAAAGTGAGATGACAAAAGGCCCTTTCCTTTGAAATCAATCTGTTTTATTCAGAGCAGAGAAAGTACAAATTATCACCAGTTTACAAGCATTTAGTCATGTGAAGTGTACCACCAAGCACCAAGGATGATACACTGATAATTATTCTTTTGGTTAACAAATTTGAAAGAGAACACAAAGACTGAACAAAGACAAAAAGAAACATCCATCTATAACTGTGTATTTTCAAGGGGGAAAAAAAAGTCTGTAAGTGGTGTTCTCAGGGTCTTGGGCAGAAGAGCACCTATCTTATTTGCTTTGCAAATAAAGCAGAAAATCTGTATTCCAGGCTTCTCAGACCAGCACTTGTATAAGCTTTCAGTTCAAGAGAACAATACATTAAAAGTAATTGAGGGGCATGGGGGTGTGAAAGAAAAAAAAAAAGAAAAAAAAAGAAAAAAAGTATTTTTGGGACTTAGTTAAAGGAGGGATCTTGTGCAAAATCAGGGTAAACAACCTCAGTCTTGGCATAATTTCAATAAATACAGGAAATAGTAAACCTCTTAAGAAGCCCAAGACCACTAATTAGTTGTTCATACAGTTATGTTTTTCTTCCCCTATGCAAATATGGGGAAGTACTTTTTACTAGGGCATGTAGTGATAGGACAAGGGGGAATGGCTTTAAACTGGAAGACGGCAGGGTTAGATTAAACATTAAGAAGAAATTTTTCACTTTGAGGGTGGTAAGGCACTGGAACAGGTTGCCCAGAGAAGTCGTTGAGGTCCCACCCCTGGAGGTGTTCAAGGCCAGGCTGGATGTGGCCTTGGGCAACCTGGTCTAGTGGGAGGTGTCCCAGCCTATGGCAGGGGGGTTGGAACTCGATGATCTTCAAGGTCCCTTCCAACTTAAACCCTTCTATGATTCTATGATTTAAATACATCCATAACAAGCCTCAGGTGAGGGTATAATTAAACCTAAATTGAGTTTTGAGCAAAAAGCCAGAAAAAGACATTCGAATCATATCAAGTAGCCTTAAATCTGAGTTTGTCTATGGTGAAAAGTGAGTGAATGCAACAGTTCATCACGGCAATGAGCTTTAGACAGAATATTTGATATCCAAAGTCCTCGGTTTTATTTAACTTCTGAAATTTCACTGAACTCTGATGATGCCATATCATGTATGCAGTGGTTAACATCTGAAGTCTTTCCAATGTATTTTTTTTTTTCAGTTATCTGAATTTTCACAGTCCAAACTCTCACCAAAAAAAATCTAAATGTGTTTTTAATGCCAGCTACTAACAACTATAAAGCAAAGGTTTGAAGGGCTGTTTCAAAGTTCCAGAAGTCAGTGAGAGTCTTCATACTGAACAGAACAAAGAGGTGTTAACTATTAGAGGTTATTGATGGTCAGCTTCCTAGCTGTCTAGGCTACTAATCTTATTTCAGTGTTAATGATGGAACTTTACATGCTGAAGTCCTTTCCTTATAAGAGGCCTATCTCACCGCATTAGGCTGCACCCCCTGGGTATTTCTATATTCTCCTTAGAAAAAGAAGTGCTTGGAGGTGGTCTTTAGGTCCAATTAATTGCTCTACCAGCTCTTCCTGTACTCTCTGTAAGGTAGAGAGTAATTTGCACAACATTTAATAGTTGTTTGCATGTTTAGATCTAGAGTTTTAATTATTTTCCTAGACCTATTTAAAATCACATTGCCATTTAAATACGGCTTTAGAGAGTAAATCTTGATGGCACAAATATTCTGTGACACAGCTTATTTCAACATTATTTCAGTAAAACAATCTAATAAAACAGGAATCAACTAAATGAAGTGTCATGTTAGAAAACAGACCAGAATATTATCCAGTTAGGTCTTGCCATGACTTCCTTATTTTAAAACACTCAATTTCACCAGCAGATCTTCAGCTGAGTGGACCTTCACCTTTTGTACCCGACAGGCACACAATGAATTGGATCCTGCAGCCTGCCTTCTCCTAGGAAACATCCATGCCTCTGCTCTGCCAAATGGCAGAACTTGAGTAGACAAGAAAGGGCATCCCGCTGCCAATACCACTCTCAGCTCCTCTCCTCAGCATGGAAAGCCTTGTTGGCTCTCAGGCATTAAGAACCCACAGATGTTCAGGGAAAGGACTAAGTGTCTGTTCAAGCCTCAGCTACAAGGGCAGTTAGCACTGCAGTGGTAAACATTATGTTTGCGTGGGAATTCAGTGTGTTGGGGAAGCTGTGAGAGGAGGGCAAGGCAACTTTTAGTAAAGATGAGTTCAGACCCCTGAAATCTGGGGAAAAATAATTTTTAATTAAAGTACAGAAGATGTGAAATGTTTGATTGCCCAAACTGCACAAGCCTAAAGAGCAGTTTAGTAAGACTGCCAAATGTCTGAGGGATGATAATTGCAAAAATGGTCTATCAAAAAACAAGTGCTGACAAAAACAATTTGAATGGTGGTAAAAAATTTGCTAGCTAAAAACTTAACAAGTGTAAAAACACATATATACCTTCTTTCAAAACCATCTCTGTTGAAAAATTCATCTTTGAAAAGCCTGCAGAACACCTTTTATTGAAAAATATCAGGAAAATATGTCTGGAACAAAAATATTCCAGTGAATTTCAAAACATTAAAAAAATCTAATTTTATTTTAGTTTTTGTACAACATACTAAGATAAAATTTTGGAATGTCATCCTTGTTATGAGATTAGTTCACTAGATCATCTTTCACATCCAGTGTACCTCTTTGAAATAGAAATCAATTATTTTCATCTTAATACTAGCCAGAAGCTGTACTTCTACGTAACAAATGAACTAGAGGATCCTTCTGTTACTGCTCATTAAAAAGTTCACTGCAAATATTAAAAACTGAGAGAAGCCATGACTATGGCATTGCTACAAGAATAAGGCAGCATATTTCCATATGGACATGGTTATTCAAACTTTCATACGTTGGAGATTTTTACTGGCTCCAGCCCTCCTTGTCTTGTAGAAGTCTATTAATATTTCAACTGTAATGGCATCATGGGCTAATTCATTAATCTTGTTCTCACAAATCTTTTCTGTAACAGTATAAACAATTAGTGGAATTGGTACAATGGCGGACAGAATTTTAGTCAACCAGTTACAGAAGGCAAGGTAAACAAGATAAATCAATGAAAGTAATTTAAGTGTGACAATAGAGAATACATCATGAATAGAAAATAAAGAAGTTGTGTCAAGTGGGAATGATTATAATCTGGTTTTCCCTTGCAGAAAAATACCATATAAAATAAGACCTCCTTTTTTTCATAAAGAGATCAGAAAGCTGAAAGAATAGGAAGAAATGAAAATGAAAAATACTCAACTACTGAAATACTCAAACAAAGTTTCAGAGGAGGCACCACCAATGGAGCAACAGAGATTTAGTGGAAGAAATATAGAGCGGGGAAACTTTGTGCGCTTATAGGCAATGCATCAAAAACTATAGCAAAGGCCTAACAAAAAGTACTAGTCAGAACCTCCGTATGTGTTGTCTGATTTTCATCACATTAAGATGTCAGCCACTAAATGAAGGACACGAGCAATGCAATGCCAGTGAAAGCTTTCTCTTAAAAAAAAAGTCTATGTTCACAGCGCAAAACAATTTATTCCTCAACAAAGGATTGAATTAGAAGAAAACTAATGTGCGTACACTTGCAAGAACATAAGTATGCTTCCTAATCTCAGACTTTCTCTTCCCCCAAAGAGGGCTCCGAGAACAGCTGTGATGAAATGGGAGGTGGGATTTTGGAACATGCCCTAGGGGTAGGGGATGCACAGAAGAGCAGGGGGGGGAAACTGGTGCACAAGATAAACAGCCTGACAGCAACATTGCTGGTTAATGCCAACTTTACTAACACTGATTTTTCATGACTTTTCAGAATCCAGGTCAAAAGCAGACTCCCTTTGCTTCCTCAAATCCCTCAGTACTCTTTTTGCCCCACATGATTCCGTACAAACAATGTAATATTTTCTATCCTTAGAATCAATGAACTCTACCTAAAAGCTGCACATAACATGGTAGTGTCATCTCTTCCCATCTCCTGATGATTTGTGCCATTGTATTTGTGTTTACTGAAATATGAATACAATAAAGCTGGTAATTAAACCATCACAGCAGTGATGAGGCATCTTCAGTGTACACAACCATATTAAATAATGGTGCCTGTTATCTTACAGTATATATCTCCTATCACCCCTCTGAAGTCTGGCAGCATTGTGCTCATCATAAAAATCACACTAATTGACTTTCTAACATAACAGCTACATACAATTCGAAATGTCATTGGTCATAAGAAATAAATTATAAAAAGAAATTGGTAGCAGACTTTCGGTGAAATATATACTGATATTCACTTTTCAGTCCAGAAATTTTGACAAATACAAATAAAGATTTCATACTCCCATTTGAATAAATCATGATTCCTTGAAGGTTTTCTGTTCTAACCGGTGCGCTATCATTTCTCTGTATTGCACTTGATTTCTCCTAGTTTAAAGTATAAGTATGTACCACAAAACCTGACCTTACAATTAAAAAGACCCAAGACCATGTTATCTTTTTTCCAAGCGAACATTATGTGTACTTTTTTATTGCAATAATGCCAGTACTTGCATGATTTTCTACTTATTCTATGAATGCAATGCATTAGCAAGTTGTAAATAAGTTTCCACTATGC
The DNA here is from genome assembly GCF_000708025.1 of Charadrius vociferus. Classification (NCBI taxonomy): domain Eukaryota; kingdom Metazoa; phylum Chordata; class Aves; order Charadriiformes; family Charadriidae; genus Charadrius; species Charadrius vociferus. The sequence continues at coordinate 520,800 of NW_009661369.1, forward strand.
ATGAAAAAATATTACATATCAGAAATCTGGAGCTTGTACCCTAAGAGTGGACAAAAGCATGACTGGCTCCTTCCTCCCCTGTTTCCTTGACCTAATTTCCCCTTTGCTTTCTCAGAAGGCAGCATCTACTTTCTTCAGTTCATTGGTGAGAGGCATCCTGACTACTACTTTTCCTTTTTCTAGGTCAGGGTACTTGACAAAGGGTAGGAAGTTCCTATCCTATCGAGGGATAGAAAGTTAATGTTAGCTTAAGTCCTATATTCCTCTGAAATGGAAATAGTTCGTTAATAGTTTAGTTAATAAGGAAGCTCACCTGTTTAACGTTGACTAGCTTTACTGAGAATGCCCAAGCTGAATATTTGAAAGGCTTGGAAAACCCAGTTATTGTCAACGAAATGCTCCCTTTGAAATGTTAAGATCCTGACCCAATACGTGTATATGCTGAAAGTCCCCAAACAGAAATGGATACAAAATCTGGGAAAACACTGTATTTTTCCATAAACATTTAATGGAAAATTTCAAGATTCTGACAGAAAATACTAAACTGTGTTAATAATGAAAGCAAATGTGATTATAGCCTTAGCTGCCACCTCAGCTTATTATAGAACACAGAGTTACACTGCAGGAGGGATGAAAAAAAAAAAAAGATTCTTTACTTCAGTAAGCATATTTACTCTTAACATATAAATGAAAAATTCAAAACAGTTTTGACATTATGGTTTGTGCAAGTTTCACATGGCTTTAAATTACACAATCTACACAAATTTGTGAGCTTGGTGTCAAATTTACAGGATGGGCAGGCTACAGTATTACTAGTTGCGATGAACCCAACATATCCCAACATCCACAGCTTTCACACGGTTGCCTCGGGCTAACCTGCTCTGCTTAGTATCCATTTGCTTCCTGTTGCCTCAGACATCAGGTCCAGGCTTTTTCTTGTTAAGAGTTTGTCTCTGGTTTCCTGACTTACAAAAATATCAATTCTCATCCAAACCTCAAATGATTTAGCTTGTATCCCACTTAGCTCCATTTTAACTCCCAGCCCTATTTGCAATTCCATGCACTGGCTCAAGGAGATAAACCTGGGGTTCTTTTTTCTTCATCCTCAAAGTTCAAACCCCTCATTGCATCACCCTGCAGCCAGGTCTTCTTGTATCACCAGAATTTAGGTACAACCAGGGATCAAATATTGTGAGCTGGGGTGGCTCTGTAACTTAAAAAGCTGGATGATATAGATACTCAGGGATCACAGTACACACATACCCAAATGGCTCTGCAGGGTCTCAGGCTGGCATTAGGCTAGGCTGGTACACACAGCCAAAAGCAAGCAGGAACCTGCCCAGGCATTTGCACGTCTCTGCTATGTTCTAGCTTCCATGATTTTTGCTTAGATGTAGGGCAATACTTCAGTTTGTTTTGTGTACTCATGCCAATCCATGAGTAGCTGAGAATTGTCGAAGAGCTAAAACATACTGCACTGAAATTTAGTGATGCTACTAAAATCCTACTCTTCATTCCTGGCACCTGTTCAAATTTTTGCATTTTAATTTTTCTTCTGGTATAATTCCCACTGCTAGATTTCCACAAATAGTAATGTAAGAGACCTTTCTTGGAGAAAAGACTAGATCCATTAGGAATACTACATATAGATAATATAAACTATGTGTGTCCGAATTTGACATTTAAAAAGAAAGCTTTGTTGAGTTACAGAACATGCAGAGTTGCCCGAGAGATTCCTGTTAACTAGCATAAATGTTGTTAAACTTAAAAATAAAATCAATCAATCAGGGCTGAAAACAAGTTTAAGAAGTCTTACGAGAAATTATCACCATGTAAAATCACGTAATGTGAATAAAAAGTATCTTTCCAAGATTGATTCTAGTATCAACAACATAAAAAGTACTGTATTTGAAGTCTGACAGTAACATCACATATTAAAGATAACCGTGTCCTTTATGATGATACTTCATGATTAGGAGAACTGTGAATGAGCTATCTTTTTCTCACTTCTTAAGGGAAGCAAAAACATTATGACAGCTAAATAACAATATTTAGTACATGATGGCCAAGCTGCTAGAATAGAAAGTCTTGTGAAAATATAATATATAGCTTTCTACAATAAACTATAAATAAGATTATTCCAAAGCCTATTTAAACATATTAATGGCTGTATAAAATTCCAATCACTGCTTGTAACATCTTTTGAACAAGTATTACTGCATTTTTAAGCCCAATGTGCAATAGGGAACTAATAATATGACAAGGATACTATAGACTTTGGGAGTCGGGAATTTAGCAGGTTTCACGCTGTCAAGGAAGGGAAATAAAGATGCAAGATTACTTTAGTCAGTAAGTTTACCTGATTCTAGTTTCTGTATTAGACACAAGGGCAAATTTCAAGTTCCTATTTCTTACTTGTTCTAAAAATAGAATTATTTCCCTCTCATCTCCAGTTTCTATAAGAAAAATGAAGTTTATTGTCTTAATGCTTGCCAATGCAGAATCTCCACATTTTCTGCTTTTAGATAAGACTATTTTTTCCCAGTGTATAGCCAGGTCAAGCAATTTAAGCCTGAGCATCTGTTTACTTCTTCGCTAAGAATTAGGGGTCGCTTCTTTCTGAACGGGTGCAAAATGGACAAAAGCACAGCTTCCTGCCCTCAAAACTGGTTAACCATTATGGCTTGGGAAACTGTGTAGCTGGAGAAACACAAGGTTGTGTCCAAGCTAACATGTCCTGCCTCTCAATACCACTCATATTAGCTCAGATACAGCAGCCTCCCAACCAAGATGTATAGTGAGTGATAAGACAGGTCGGAATCTCAGGGCTGCATGCATGCAACTGTGTATAATTATATTGTCTAGCAGTCTTGCTACAGTTTAATCTCTAACACTACCTTTAAATTGCTGGATCTGGAAGCGCCTCCTAACTTCTGGATCTGGGTATAAACCCTGCCTATTTTATGAATTGACGTGGATGATCACTGCCCATTTATCACAATCTTTCTCAAGTGCCCTGGTTTTCATCAAATAAAGAGCTGGGCATACAGAGACTCTGGAAAAAGGTCCTTGTCCCATCTCTACCCTGCTGCCCTGTTTAGACTATGGAGAGAAAGTGTAATGTGGGGTGCTCGCAGGGTTTCCCTAGAAGTTAGGCACAGACTATGCCAACTTTGTGCTACATCAAAGCTGCAAAGCTATTTTCTCAATTAGGACTTTTAGCTGCAATAAAGCTTGGTTAAAAATATACTTTTTCTCCTAAGATGAAGCGGGCAACGATGAGCAGCACCAAGCCTCCTCACAAACAGGTTACATAGGCAATGAAACAAGTATGTGAACTGAGGTAAAAAGGCTAAATGCTGTAGAATAACAGAAATTACGGAGTAATCTTTTAGTGGCTTCTGAAAGAATTTTTTACCTCTTCACACATTCGTCACATGAAAGGTACTGCATTGGATTGATTGTAACCCACAAAGTTCTTATCTTTTGGGAAAAAAAAATGCCCAAGGAACAAAGAAATTCTTGCAATCCATATGAATAATTCTTACCAGACAGATCATATCACTAGCTTGTTCTTGGCTAGTGAGCCTAAAGTACAGTCTACCTCATGTTAGCTTAAACATCAAAATGTTTACATAGTCCTGCAGCGGAAGTGCTAGATCATGGGCCTGTTAAGGTTACTCCCTAGTGTTAAGTATCCTTTTAAACAGCCTTTAAAAGGTCTATAAAGTAAAGTGTTGGACATTGGCAGGTGGAAGAACAGCTAATATCTCTGTGTGTCCAGAAGGAGTGGGTATTTAACACCTTATTATTTTTGCAGTAGCCACTTGGGGAGACAAGACTTGTGTAATACCTCACTCCTGCCAGGTACAGTGAGATGGCACCTTACAGAGGCATGGGGCCAAGGAAGGAAGATAATTAAAATTTCTACAGGACCTTCTGCTTTTTTTAAGGTTGCTTGTGAAACAGTTTATTTTGACTGTCTGATAACGACATCTTGTCCTGAGACATTAGAGAACATATTGAAATAAGCATACGATTCATGACAATGTTAGCATAAATGCTTTTACTGGTTCAATCAACTGTGGTATTGTTTCAGAAAATGAAAAAGAGTCACCCTAGAAAATAAACTATTTGGACATGAAACAGTTAGAAATGTTATAAGAAATTATCCAGTGAGATTTTGCAAGTGTCAGTAATGAAGTTTAGGCAACCTAAAAAATCTGCATTGCTTTCTGCCAAAGCCTTTTGAGACCACAAATTTATTATCATTTATTGAGACTCAGCCTAGAAAACTTTTACAGGGGTAATACATTCATGCTTTTCCCACATACCCACCAAATTTCACTGTCATTTACATCAGATCTTACTCTGATACATTTGTAGGGCTAAATCAGACCTTTGATTTTTAGCCAGTTTGGCCATAAAAGAAAGACCTTTATCTCAGCTTAAAATAGGATTCAGGTTAGCTTCTGTAATAGAAAATAATTGTTTCCAACAGCTTTCCTTGTGTTAATTATATCAAAATGGTGTACCCAGCATGTCATATAAATGCTGTTAACCCAGGGTAGTTTTAATGTTATGCATTACATTTAGTCTTCTGCCATTATTTCAGGGAAATCCAGAGTGGTTGTGCGTTTTCAGATATTTCTACAATCCAGTCTATATTTCTAATCACAACTACCACTGGGGAGCTCCCATATTATTCTAATGAAACACCATTTAAATCAAGAGAGATGAAGCAGTGTAAAGTTGAAGGAGGTGTTTCAGGCTTTCATCCATTTATTCTATTGAAATTGGCTCTCAAAAGGGCGTTACATTAAAGTCTTAAAGTCTCTGTCTACTGAGGAAAGGAAATCTTTGTGTTATCCTTAGCAAACTAGAGATAAAATGCCATTTAGGTATTGTGCAAAACAGGACACCTTCAAAGCCTCATGTGAACATTATTATGCTGAATGTTTAGGTTTTCACTGGAATGTGTCAGGCACAAGCTCAATAAGCCCCCAAAATACAAAATGCTTGAACCACAAGTTATGAAATAAACAGACGTAGGAAAAGCAATCACTAGAGAAAACACTGACTGGAAAGTAAAAAGAATTTTGCAAACATGTGACAAGAAAGCTGTTGAAGAGAATATATGAACCTAATTCCTTCACAATAGTGTTTTGAAAGTACAGAACCATCACACTGTAGCTATTTCATACTCTAATCTTCAATCTGATAAAGAACTTAGCCCAGAAATTACACCACTATAGTTTTCGGAGACCTCAACACCAGACACACTGTCCTACAGGAAACAAACAAACAAACAAAAAAAAACCCCAAAACCCTAACTTTCTTCTGTAGAGCCTGTGTCAAAAAAAACGCAAACTCACTTATCAGTACTTTTTATAGTCCAGTGCTGTCTTTGTAAAAGAGTTTCATAAACACACCAGAATGTGCCATTTGTCTATATTATGATCTTTCTTGATTTAGAGTAAACACACACTCAAGAAGAGTCTTCCTGAAGTGGTGGCAGTTAGTTTAGTAGAAATATATAACCAAAAGCCAGTAGAATTTACACTGCATTTAGATAGTCTTTTCCCACTCGCAGATCTCAAAACTTCAAAGGTGAACATTTTGAAAATTTCCACTTGCCAGACGGGCTACCCAAAGTGCACAAGGACTAGCCAATTAGTCCGCTGACGTCAAGCAAGCTGGAGGCAGCTTTAGCTACATAATTGATTCCCATCTTGAGCTTATATTATTGGTGCTTGCTCCTTTTTACATCTTAAATGGGCAAGTGCTCTCCCAAAATAATACTCCATGAGAAAAGATTTAACAGTGCTCCCTTTTACAGTTCACAACAGAAATTATATTAGCTATGCCTATTTTACTAATGAACTGTTTCTTTTGATGGGAAGTATTCAGTTTTGTTTTGCAAAAAAAACATTCAACATTTATAATAAAATGATTTAAACTATAGTGACTACTGATTAGAAGTTGAAGAAGTTTTTATGACACTTCAGACTTCTGGAAGACATATATATTTACCAGAATATTCAAGCAATTCCTCAACTAAATTTCAGTCTTCAATTATCTATTAAAAAAAATAAAAAAACCCCAAAACACTCACATAGGCTACGTGGAAAGGCATTTACACAGTGGTTTCAATTTTGCTAGATAATGATATAACACTCCGCACATCACAGAAGATAATGAGTTTCTAGCTTTCACCAAAACTCCATGAGCTTAAATCAGGCTTTTGCTTCTCTACCTAAGATCTTAACCATCGACTATGAGCAAAGAAAACTTCTTAAAGGTAGATGGGCAATGAGCATTGAAAAATGTTTATAATACAAACATATCACACAGTCTTGAAAAGACTCTAAGAACACTTATCCTTGGCTATGGTAAGCGGCTATCAGGGAGGGAAAACAAAATAGTTTGCTGTTCTTCAGAACTAATAAACTTTATGTGGGAAAATATCATTATTAATGTATTTGATGTATTAATGTATTTGCCAGGTTCTTTACAGTTTTTACAAACAACATGGCGTGAAATGACTTACAGGAAAACACAACCCAGTTTTCACTTTCCTTCAAAACCTGAAAATATACCTTCTGTTCCTTCAGTTTTGTTGAAGGGTTTTGCCTGTTCTTCAGTTCCTGCTATTTGTAATGAGCCTGAAAATTGTGCTTTAATTCATATGGGCAGTTATTGTACCCATGTAAAGACGAGCCAAAATCAATGAGGGGAGTACAGGGGGATGTCTACATAGTTGCAGAGATCTCTTCTTGGAGCTTCAACAGAAGGAAGATCAAAGCACATTCAGGTGTCTTCAACTTCTCACAAACAAATAGTTCAAATTATTATTCTATGATTATTGGATGAATCAGTATTATATTTCCAACTAATGTCTTCACTATTCTATAAAGATGGCTGGTTAAATATTTAAAGGTACAGTACAGAAGTTCAGTTCCCTTCCTTACCACAATTTTCTTCCATATCACAATTCGTGAGCTTGAATACTACCAACGGTCAAGTTTTCAAAAGCATCCCATCAGAATAGTTAAGATCCAGATGTCATAGTGCTTAGATTTTACCTTTGCTTGTAATACCCAAGCTACTTGGGAGCCTAGCTGCTCATAGATAGATGGTCTTTGGCTAATCTAGCATAGGGATTTCCCATGTAACCACCTGGTCCTATGCAAGTTACTGCTCTGTCAAAGAGACAAAAGCACACGTGCTCCCTCAGCTCAGTGTTGCCATAGTCCAGCACCTTTATTTCAATCGCAGATGAAGGTTGACTTAAGCCAGAAAGTCCACGGTTGCATTTCACAGCTCTTGTTCAGCCTCTGCCACATCTGCTACGGTACCAACAGAGAACACTGGAGAATTGGGGTGGCATTAATGTCAAGCATCTGTCTGTTCCACAGCATAGATATCTAAGATTAAGCCTCTGTGTTGACTAAAGGATTGAAGAAAGCATGCAAAAGGACTCTCAAAGAATGGATGCTTACCAAATATAACCACAGCTGGCAACATTAACCTATTGATGTTGTTGTGTCAGATATACAGAAAATGGAACAGTTGGTGTATTCATGCCACCTTAATAGAGAAATGAAAATAGACAGAAGACTAAACATAAGGCAGAAAAATGTATATACTAGTTCCTTAGGAGAAACAATTCGATCAATTACAGGTGTATTACCCTTTTAAACAAAAATATGCCATTGGATTATCTACTTATGCCTAGTTTGAGTATGTATTAGGTCATCCTTGTTGTGGTTTGAGACAATTTCAGACTCCAAATTCATGTTAAAGGACGAAAAAACTCCTAGGGTGTTTTAGTTTTACACAGAAGTACATTATGCATATATATGCATATATATGCAATATACTGCACCTTGCATAAAACCAAGTGATCTTACACAACTCAGATGAGATCTGCACCATGGAATGGATGCCAGCATAAACCGTTTTACACCTGCAGTTTGACCCTTTTTTCACTCCTTCCATTTAATCTGCTTATGCTAGTAATAGTTAAAATTTATGGGCATAAAATTAGAAAAAATAATCCAGAACAACACACAGCACTAAGCCCGTGTTACGAACAGCTGGGTGCACAGTACCACTGTTTTAAACCTACTGTTAAAAAAACGTCAACACAGCTGTCGGCAGGTAAATTCAGCTGTTGAAAAACAGTGAAACTTCAGGGCAGATTTTTAAATCCATTGGAGCAGAAGACAGAAATCAGAGACCCACAGCTTGAGGAAGACGTGGCCTGCAAGTCCACAGACTTCTGCAATCTAAGTGTAAAACTTATTTAAGAAATGTTAATGTCAGAAAAAAAAAACATTTAGTCTTCAAGACAAGCACAAATTTAATGCAACATTAACGCTAGATTGAAGAACTGAGAGGAGTTGTTGGTCACTGCAAATGTTTTGCTTAATCGGTAACTCCTTCTTTTCTTTGCTTTCACATCACAACAGATCAATAAGGTTTCCTAGGATGAACCTTACTAAGGCTAAACCAATATGAAAAAAGAAAGGATCATTATCAAGGTGTCCTGTTTTAGCTGGGATAAAGTTAATTTTGTTCCTAGTAACTGCTGTGTTTTAGAATCAGTATGAGAATAATGTTGATACATATTTTAGTTGTTGCTACATAATGCCTATATTAAGTCAAGGACTTTTTCATCTTCCTGTAGAAGCTGAGAGGGAGCATAGACAGGACAAGCTGACCAAAGGAATATTCCATACCATGGATGTCATGCTCAGTATGTAAGTTTGAGTTGGCCAGGGGGCAGAAATCCATGATTGCTAATAGGGACAGGCTGGGCAATAAATCATCGAGTGGTGAGCAATTGAATTGCCTTATCCATTTACCGTTATTATTATTTTCTCTTCTGTTACTGTTCTATTAAACTGTCTTTATCTCAACCCGTGGCAGGGTTTTTGTTTGTTTTTTCTCCATATCCTACTGCAGAAGAAGGGGAGTGAATGAATGGTTGCATGGTCCTAGTTGCCAGCTGGGGTTAAACCACAACACGAGGATAGCAGCAATAGTAGTCATAGTACAAACCATAGTAAGAATAAAGTTCTTAAAGGAAATTAATAAAACTATTATTAAGAGTAACGGCAAAAGAATAAACAAAAATGCACCAAGGCTCTCAGACCACTATAAGTGCTACAGCTCTTCTCTGCATCTTGGTTTTGTCCTGTACAATGGTTCAGCTTCAGCTGGAAGCATTTCATTAACTTGTGTTTCCTAGATGAGAAAAAAATGCCAAAGAGTTCTAATGATAATATTACTAAATATAGTAACATTTCATTGTATAACTGAAATGGTATCAATATCATGGCGTCCAGCTAACATAACATAACATAACATAACATAACATAACATAACATAACAATTTGTTGATGCCAAATAGCAGCACAACCTGAAGCTGTTTTCTCTCTTTAATTAAAAGATTTCTCCTTACTTGGTCTTGGGCTAACACATTAGTGTAACAGGAGTTTTGTATAAACTTGGCCACATAAGAGAGACCAACAAAAATAAAATTCTGTGTCACATGTAGTCCTGATTTGAGCTTTGTGATCGGTCACTACAAGGCAAAAGACTTCAAATAACGTCTGTTGGAAAAAAAACCCAAGGGTGGAGGTGTAATGGTGATTTAACAGCCACCACGTCTCAGCAGTGTGGTACTTCTCGCATGAGTTCACAGAGATATATATGGTCTGAGTATATTCGTTGTTTTATGTTTGAAGATGCTATTAAGTGGGAAATGACAAACTAGGGAATTTTGGCACCTTGGCAGAGAGGGTGGCGCAGGTCTGTAACAACTGAACAAGAGAACAGCCACTCTGACCATGGTTTACATGAAGTCTGTGGAAGCAGGTTCTGCGGGAGAAAAGGCACCACAGCATTTATAGTGTATAATCACTTCAGCACAACCTCAGTGATAATGTTCTGTGACTAGTTTTGCAAGTCCTGTGAGAAACAGACAAGAAGAAGCAAAAACGGTGATGAAAAAAAGGCAAGTCTGCTCCTGTCCAACTCCTAAACTCTGGTGTACCGCTAGTATCTGCAGAGCCCCTCTAAGGCTGCAGGTTGTTCAGCCAGAACCAAAATCCAGTTCACTGCTTATTGTGTATCTAGATGCACCTGTCAATTATGTACAGACAGGGGGGTTATATACACTTTGCTGAGTGTGTGTGCAGCACTTGCGGACACATCCAGCCTACAAGGCTTCAGCCACTTCTATGCTTTAAGAACAGGGTTCACACTTTGTACTTTTTCTTTCCTTTTTTTGGGGGGGAGGAAGGGGTATAAGAGGGGGAAAAGTGGGGGCTTAAATTAAATACTAGCAAACATAAAATATTACCAAGTCTAGAATAGTGTCATTTAGAAATATTTCTTCTATGCAAGAGTAATTAGGCATTACTAGTAAATTAAAAAGAAGTAATAATTACACATAGCAGCAGAGGACCTGGTAACTCCTTCACTAGGTATTGAGAGAAGCATGCTAATGAGCCATGCCTACAGTATGACATAAGCATACTGAACCTGATTGATCATATGTGCGACCACCTTGCAGAGGCAGTTTATCACTGTTGCATCACTAAGTTCCTTCATAGAGCAGCAAAGACCAGAAGAAAGATTTGGCAAAAAAAAAATGATACTATTCTGTTTACACAACTGGTAAGTATGGCAATGCTTGACTTGGAAGGGTTGGGATTAATGGGTGAACTGGGAATTTTGTATTCCCACTCAGCAGGCTGAAGTCATTACTTGTGTGGGCCATTTTTTCACATCTCTCTAAGAACATTTTCCAGCGTACAGGTTTTGCAATACTGCACTGTGCCCACGTCTAGAAGAATGGCAGTGATAACTTCAAAGCAATGCGGACGGCAGCATTTCAGAACAGAGTTTAGGAAAACCTCCTGGTAAGCCAGAAACCTTGTCATAGTGCAAGGTCAAAGAAATAGTATTAGAGGCAGATACTGTTCCTCTCCCCCAGTGCTGAAAACCCAAAAGTATGCAGGAGGTCTCCCCTGTTGCCTGTATGTGATCTCCCTTTCTGCTTCCACTGCACCCTGCATCCACCATGTGCTGATTATTACCACACAAGTCAGCTATTAGGAGGTGCACAGCATTTCACAAAGGCTTTTGAAGACAGGTGTGTTCACTGAGAATGCACATGTTCAAGCATCCTGAACATAACTGAAACCTGGCTCAAATTCTTTACAACAAACCTCAATTTCTGCACAGACTCCCCAAAACAAAGAGGAGGAGTTTTGTGCTATTACTCTTCTTTGGGCAGTTACTTTGACTTTTTCTAGGAAAGTTCATTGAATTTTGTTTGCTTCAAGAACAAGCTCAGTGAAAGACTAGAAACTAAAAATGTATAATGTTTATCTAAGACAGATAAGCAAAACTCATATTTGTGACAAGCAATGACCGCATCTGCAAGAACGTGCAGGTACTTGCTCCACTTTTACTTGAAAAGCTACAACTGCATGCTGGACGTTTGGCATCAATTTTGATCTTACCTTGACACAAACTACAAGACTAACAAGAGGAGGTCTTGCAGGCATTATGCCTAGATTTATGTGAGAGCAATGAGCAAACTTGCATTTCATGATCTACCTAGCCGTATCCAAACATGAAATAGAATAGATACAGCAATAACATTCACCCCAAATTCCACAAATTCTACAAGATTAAGGATGCCTAAGTGTTAACTTCTTAATTAGTATTTTAACTGCTAATAAATAGTTGCAGAAAAAGGACTATTAAGTAACTATGTGTTGATCAACAGGTAGAATTATATCTGCAAATTGCAACTAGAGTTGCCTGGATTAAGTTATAAACTACTATGTGCTACTTATAAAGCACAGAAGGTGCTAGCAAGCATTTCTTTTCAATAGGTCTTTTGAACAGTGCAATTAACTCATTAACATTTATGTTTAGAACTGAAATAAAAGAGGTGATTGACACAGAACTCAAGAATTATTCAATTCAGAAAGTCTTTTGTCACAAAAATAGCAACAGAGAGACAGATTCTGGAATCTGCTTAGAAGTCAGTGTGAAAAAAAAGGCTTTTTTTTAATGATGAAGCAAAGCATCAGATTATACATGCTAAAATTAAGAGGTTTGTTGTTGCTGTTGTTTTTTTTCTTTTTTTTTGTTTAGTATTGCCTTTCAGAGTACCACATGCATAATAATCACCAATTATTCTTACCCATTCACAAACAGAGAATTTGGGGACAACAGTAACATTATCAAAAGTATATTTGTAATGCTTAAAGCATTTCAGAAGCTTAAGTTCCTTCTTATAACCATACAGAAGACAGGTGATATGCTTGATAAATATTCAATAGATATGACTTGGTGTCACCTGACACTATGGAGACAGACAGGTTCTTTTGGGGATCCTGGGCAGAATGATGACGGCACTAAATTGTAGTTATGATTAAAGCTTTCTTTTTTTTAAACACAATTTTATGATTAGAGTAGCATAGAATTTTATGATTAGAGTATCACACGAGTTTGTCACATCTTAGCTTATGGTTCTTAATCACCTGGACCCTCTGCAGATTGGATCAAATCTTAACACTTGTCTTACCACATTAATGTACAAATCATAATCTAGACTCAAACACATTTAAAAGAATATGAGTTATTCTTTCAGTCCTCAGAGGAAGCAGATGATGGTGGAAGCATTCCTGACTACCAGGGAATCATGGGGTTCCCATGAAGTCCCACTTAGGACTCGTAGCTACTTGATTTTGTATACAGTGCTCTGTGTGTTGTTACACTTCCCAGTTCTGTGACGAGGTCACCACTACCTGGATGGCTGGGTGCTTGGGACCTTCAAGGCTGGTAAGGAGGGAAGAAGTCAGCCTAGTGCCTAGGAACCTTGAGGCCGAGAGGGAGGGGAAGAAGAAATCTGCCTGGTGCAGAGGACCTTCAGGGCCTGATGAGGAGTGGAAATGGGACTGATACATGATGCTCTCAGTCAGAGAGAATGGCCATTTGCCTTATAAAATGGTGTTAGTTATGTTAACCACATTACCAGGGGTCAGGAGCAAGGTTACCTGTCACACTTGGATGTCCAAGTGTTAGAATCAGTGGAAAAAATAGTTGGTCTTGAAACAAAATTAAGATTCCATCTCCCAGGGAAAATCCCTCATAGTCAATATAGGGTCAGGTTGCACTCCTACAGTAGCACAATGCATTTAGAACTCTGCAACTAATTGCATAGTTTTGACAGAAATGATGCCAGCTATCCCCTCTCTGACGAATCTCTTGTCTAAAATGTAGTATAAAGCCCTGAGGCTTTGGAAAGCATCTTGGGGACGTGCTACAAGTACCTATCTTGTCACAGGGCAGGTAACCCATGTTTCAGGCTGTCCCCATTTTGTCTTATTCTCTGGTTGGAAGGAAATACCTCTCCAGAACTTCTGTTACCACCTACAGCCAGGCTAGTACAACCCACTTATGGGAGTCCTAAAAATTTTTCAGAGCCCAAGCTGATGGAGGATAGACTTGGAAGAATTTTATTGGTCCACACCTGAATTATGGATTTGTCACTTACAGTGTTCAGTATAAACAAGACTAATAAAGTTTAACAGAAGAGAGACGTAAAAGATAAAACAGTGCATTAACTGAAAAATAGATTTATGTCAACAAGTCAAAATTACTAATAGAGGAAAACATAAATTATAACTACAGAAAAATAAGAAAATGCAGTACTAAAATTATCCATAATGATAATAAGGATACTTGTAAGTTGCTCCAGTGCTTTGGCTATTTTGAAGTTAGATAATTGGCCTAATTAAAATTCAATTAAAAAGAAGAAGAGCAGCAGCACTGCCTTCTTCTGTCCTGCTAGTATTATTTCTAATTAAACATGACCAAGACTGATGTGGCTTATGTATAATCTGTAGCTATATGTATGTATTAGGCATGTGCAAGCAAAAATACCAGATTGGGCCCTTCTCAGGGGACCTAAATGGGGGAACATCTAGCTTGGGGGTGGTAAGTAGCAAAAGATAGGAACCCAGCTGCTCAGCCTTTCAAAGGCAGCAGATGGCTTTTTACAAAAGCACAACTTTGTGTACTTAGAGATGATTTTTGGTAAGAGGTTAGTCACCAAACACATTAGGCAATGCTGTGGAGTTTTCTCTTGGGATTTAAAAATGTAACTCATTTTGCATTCATGTAAGCATTAGACTTTAAATGATTGTGTTAGCTTTAAAAAAAAAAAATATATATATTTCTACTTGTTAAGAAAAAATCATTTTTGAGAACATAATGCGTTTCTGGAGTTCTTTTCCCACTTCATAGGTTAAGTATGAAGCCTATGGGGGGGACAGCTCTTTACTATGATTTTTAAACATTGCTCACTTACACATTTCAGTAACTTAAACAGTTTGAAAGAATCTAAATTCTGCGTCAGGGAAGTCTTCGCTATGCAGAAATGACCAGCACCTTTCATCTACCAAGAGCTGTCTCCCTTAGGATGCTTGAAGAGTAACATAAGACAGAGCATAGGAGCAAAAAGAAACTGGAGAATGATCCCTTAGCTATTTCCTCCATTTGGTTTTTTGCTACAGTAAACACAATTATCTTATGAGCCCATAGAGAAGTGAATGCAGAGTTTTTTCTTAAGTGAAATCGTGTATAGTGTGCGCTGAGACTGCGAGTACTACTCACTACTAACACTATGCTGCAACAAGGTTCACAGTAATCATGCCACTTCTTTTTCCTTTATCAGTAAATTCTTTCTGTCAGCATGAATGAATGCACTCAGGCATGGGAGAAATATGTTTTTATTGTATTCATTATGAATATACAAGATTTCTGGCATGATATGACTTTTGAGAGACATGCAATAAATACAAATGAAGATGACTACTTAACTCGAAAAGACATTTGCAGATGCTGAATCCTAGTCACTTTCAGCATTGTAATATTTAGTCCATGAATGAAGATCTGAAACCTTTCTGGGCACAGGAAAGATTGGAATTTCTATATCATAAAATTTAAATTTTACCTAGCATAAGTGCAGCCTGATATTGCAGGGGTCTCCGCATATGTCCAGATGCACTGCCAAGAAATGAGGTCTAGTTGCCGCTTCCCCTTTCTGCTGCTTTGGCAACATTGACATGGACTAAAATGCAAAACTGGGGAAAGAGATTTAGTCTCAGTGCCTGTAGTACAAATTCCTTGTAGCAACCCAAGTAATATACATAATAAGCTAAAAGAAGACTGTGACACATGCAATTACAGCAGATGAGACCAGAGACTTCAGCAGAGGATCAGAGTGCCCCGGGGTATTGAGTATAAAGAAGTCTGTCTATTAAATGGTTCATACTTTGCTATGAAAAAGTGTAATTGTCCAGACATTTTAATTTGACTGCGCTGTGCTAAAACCTTGACTTTCTTCGGAGAAGTGTGTGGTTTTCTTTAAAGCTCTAAGTGCTGAAATTGTGTGCTCAAGAAATGTTATGGAATATATTTTGTGGGTGAGGAAAGGGGAAGCAGCTCTTTTTCTGTTTGCACATATTTCTATCATCATTTCATTCTTTTCTTGGAAATAGATAAACCTGACAACTGCAGGAAGGTGGTTGTTTAGTGTTTTTTTATTTCTTTATGCTTTCTGTAGAGTTGCTGAATATTTGCTTGTCAACACTGGTGGTGAAACGCATTGTTCAAAAACAATGCAGAAAGAAAAATATATCTTAAAGCAAGAACCAGAACTTAAAATACATAAAAAAGTTGTTGCAGCATAGTGTTTCCCAGTGCAGTAGTACTCACAGTCTCAGCACACACTAGATGTGATTTCTCGTAAGAAAAATCTCTGTATTCACTTCTCTATGGGTTCATAAGATAATTGTGTTTACTGTAGCAAAAAAAAAAAAAAAAGAGGAAATAGCTAAATTTAGTCTTAACATAAAGAAAATATGCCTAGGAGAGGTTGTAATATAATCTGTTCCTCAGGGGAATTAGAGAAATCCTATTTATTACAGAAGTCTAAGACCGAAGTAGATGAACATGAAAAGAACCTTAAGGCCAAAGGCTCTGCCACCACCTAAGTGTATATTTCAGTATTTCCAGGGCTGGATAGAGTGAAACAGTGCTTGAGGCATACTTGAGGCGTGTGCACAAAAGCCAGTCGATGATTTTTTCTTTTGCAAAATGGTCAGAAGGTCTCACACAGGACATGCATGCTTTAATAGTACAGTATTTGAATATCTCACTGAATTAATAGACTTCTTGAAAAATGTGAAGTCTGCATGTAAATTCTATGGAAAATCAGGGCTTATAATATCATGTTTAGAGCTGATCCTAAGAAGAGATTAGAATAGGATAAGAACTGTATCCTGCCGAATTTTAGGACTGTCCATTTCAATCCCGGAAAATAAAGGTACCAGGCTTAAGCAAATACTTCAGAAATTTCCATAATATGCAGTTCACTTCAGTTCAGAGAAAAATAGAAATTGCTTGAAGTGTTCCTGCAATGTTTATCCCACACCTATTTACATGACAGAGATAACAATGATCAGATTTCCATTAGATCAGGAGAACTGTGGCTTAATTAAATACTAATTTAATCTTTTGTGAATTTAAAAGTATTTCTATTATAAAAATGTATTCAACTTCTGTCTAACACTTTCCCATTTGTCTAAGTGTGATCTACAAGTGATATATATTCCATCAGGTTTGTGTGGATTTGAAGCTGTCTAAAGCAAATCTGGAGTGGCAAAAACCAGTAGAGCATCTGTTAACCATACCGGAGGGCTGGAATTTCAGGGGATACAAAAAGATAGCAGATACACTTTGTCATTCTAGAAAAAAAAAAGTGGTGAATGGCCCCAAAATGTACAGAACTGTTACTTGGAGATAACAAAATGTACTAGGTAGGTAAAAGCACATGGGATATTTTTAAATGAACTCACTTAGAGGTATCATAGTAAGGGGGAGGGAAATGGTGAATAGTGGGAGAAAATGTGTATTTCTTTGAGTAATACACTTATATCTGTAAAATGGTAAGTCCAATTCAGAGTAGGAAAACAGCTAGCGGGTTGAAGCTGGTGGGGGTTTGGGAGATGTTTTGTTCAGAATATTTTCCAGCTGTTGTGTGCCCACTGAGCAGCAGAGAACACCTGGAAGGGATTTCGGAACTTCTGTTCTTATGTTTTTGATTTAAAGTTACCATTTGCTGAACATTTGTTGCTCTAGTCTACAGCAAGTAAGTGTTTCAACTAGCTTGCTTATTTCGTGATTTGTTTTGCTGCTTATCCCTGTACTTTGATGATAGTCACCCCCCCTTTGCCCCCAAAATGTTCAAATAATTTGAGTGATCTCAGGATCTGCAGCATCCTAAAAAGTGCACAGCGGAGTCTCAGATCACTTTTGCTCAGCAGAAGTGTCTCTCTTCCATCCTACTGAGCTTAATTAATACAGAATGAAAAAAAACTTCCAGTTGAACAACAGTTTAAGAACCTAAATTTTTAATATAACAAACCTTTAGCAACAGAGAAAACAAAGTTTGAAGGATCTATGAAAGTCAGTTGTATGCTGCAAGAGTACAGGTACAGATTACAGAAATATATATTTAGCTTTTTCTAAAGAAAAAGGAAGGTGAGCAAAAAGCCCATGTGAAGTCATTCCTGTGTTTGTTAATTACATATCTGTGCAACTAAAGCAATATTAATTGTGTAAAAACATCTAATAGTTGTCTTTTATTCTCAGTAGGCTGGAAGCATTAATTTCTTTCTTTCGTACACTGGATTTTTATGAAATCTTTCAAGCTGTTTTCTCAATGCAATAACCTCTTAACTGTGACTTCATATGGGCTGAAATCTAACATTATATTCACATAAAAGGCTTTAGGCACAGTTATATTTAAATCCAATTTCACAAGAGTCGCACAAGAGTCTCTTACACATGTAAACTGGAAATGCAGATTCTCCCAGCTGGGAAGCTGAACCAGTGTCATACATAGGAATGTACCAAAACATGGAAAACTCAGCAGAAGATTACCACAGAGAAGTTCTCTTGCTTAGCAAGCTGAAGCAAGTTTATCGTTAAGTCCCCTGGCCTGAGCAATCAATAGGAAGAGCAAGTAAGTGCAGAAAATATATGTGTAGCTATCTATGCACTGATTTTGCAGAATGCTTAAGAACAGCAATGGCATTTGGAGTAAAATAAAGAAGTAACATCAGAACTAGCAATATTAGGAAAAATGTTTGCTATTGTTGCTAAAAATGCTTATAGTTTTAAGCTTTTTAAAGATAAAGAAGCTTGTACTGACAAAACTTCAAGGGATTAAAACTACAAATATGTATTAGGGGATGTATGTTGTAATCCTATTAGGTCAAATGTTATTATTGATGTTATTTGTTATTATTCCTATTACAGCAATTCCTAGGAAACCTGTCAAAAGTGAGGTGACACTGTGCCAGACATTGTTCAAATGTATAGAATGACATGACCTTGCCCTGAGACCTTTCACAATCTAATTTAAGTCAAGGCCCAACAAATGGATGCAACCGCTAAGAAAGGAAGGTGAAAGCAGCAATGAATGCTACTGGACAGCCATCATGCAATATTTGGATTAGCTTTTTTCCTGTAAGCAAGGTTGTGTTTCTATAGGACACTAATTTCTGTGGTTTTACGATGATATTCAATTATTTGTGACTTGCCTGCGCTGACTATAGCGTGCATGTTTTTTATCTCTGTGATAACTTCTGTTTTTATTTTACCTGGGACAACCTTTGAGAAGCTGCCACACAGGAAGAAAACAGGGGTATCTGATGTCATAAATCTAAAACACCTTTAGGGAAAAAGAATTTACCCAAGAAAAGTGAAGTTTTGTTCATTTACACAGTAGACATTCATAAACAATATTAAAATTGGCATGAAGAAAGTCTCAATGGAAACTCGTGTGTATAAGCATGAGACGGAAAGCAGAATAAAGGCTTAAAGGAATGGCTGGATAATAAGGGACACTGTTCCCAAGACACCATTTTCATCAGCAAAATAAATGGAGGAACGTGTTCTTGATGTCAAAAGCAAAAAGCCTGCAGTCTGAAGAGCAGACAACTCATCACCAAAAAAGCCAGCGCCCTGGCACTGGCAGGGTGGCAGCACGTCACATACACCACTCATTTCCTTGCGTGCCTGCCAGGAGGACAGGCAAGAGATGTGTGTTTCACACATCTGACAAAACAGGAAAAACAGACAATGGACAGTGGCACAGCTTAGGATTTGTGGCAGCTCAAGTAAGCAAGATCTGAAGAGAAGATCTACTCCAAAAGAGCTAACAGATCCTGAAGGAGAAGAAAGATCTGTCCAAAGATTCGTTTGCCATCAGCATTCGAGAGGAGCTCCAGAAACGCAGAAAGGACTTGACAGACAGCGCCCACTGTCTTCTGTGTTGTGCATAAGTGATGTTGGTGAGACCACTTGGACACATGCATGCTGTAGCTTCTGAGTATATGAGTAAGAGACCATGAAATCAGAAAATCAACTTGCTTTGAAACCTTGAAAATAAATGCATCTTTCCAATCCATAAGATCTTGCATTGAGCTTTATTATGCTAATACCACTACAAAACAGTTGTCAATACAGTAGCTAAAATCAACACCAATAAAACAGTCAAGATACTTGATGTGTGCTCTAGCAGCTGAAAATTGTATAAGAATAGAAACATATTTTTGTAGTAGTCATCAAAGACAAAGCTGGTTACCAAGTGGGTTTCAAGGGGAACCCCTTCTAGTGAAGACATCTGTAGGAAATTTTAATATCAAAATTTCCACACCTTTAAGCTACCCTGGGTATTACTGAACAAGTGTATTGTATTATTTTCAGTAATATGTTGGGGCAAAACAGGTTACTTTATAATATCTGCTGTGAATTGCCCACATATATGAAATTGTATAGCACGTGGACTGCAACAAGCATTTGGTTCAAAAGAATTTGAAAAGTAAAATACATTGTTAGGTGGTTTCTAACGGAGAAAAAAAAATAGAAAAAAGCCAAGTACTGCTAATGCTGTTGAACCTGTTAAAGCTGCAGAACTATTGCACTTTCCTTTGACCTTGTACCCCTGTATCCCAGTGCATGAAGCATTGCTATATCGTGTAAAAGGCCACTGCCTTTGTGTTAGCTTCACACTGCCTCTGGACTGAGGGCTGTCAGGCTTGCTTGGTCTGAGCTCACACTGGCTAGTCTGGGTCTTTGTTTTAGCTTGTTTGGCTGTAAAAGCAGTTTTTTCCTGATGACCAGGTGGCTAAGCCTAATTTGATCAACATTTGCTTATCTTTGTAGTGTATGACCCTATTTTCTCTATGCAACGTAGTAACAAGTAGTTATTCTACACAGAATGAAATATTTATGTCCCTAGCTTAACGATGTACTGTATAGGAACACAGGCCTGGTATGACTGCAGAGACCTTGAAACTGGGGACACAAGACACAATGTAGAAGAGTATAGACAACAGACGACAAGGGAAAGGACACGAGATGACAGTGAAGGCCCCAGGGCTATAACGAACTCACCCATAGTCAGGTAAAGAAATGCAAATCTTTTAGAGCAGAAAAAGGGGGATACGCAGAAGTGCAAGTACATCAGTTGAAACTGTATTCCGACATTTTCCTCCCTGTAATAATATTCTTTTTTTGTATTTTCTTTTCCTGTAATAATTAGATCTAGAATAATAACTTTTCACTATAGTGCTGGTTTTAATTATACTATCAATAATTTCTTGGTTTTATATGTTTTTGGTTTTATATGTAAGATGCATTTACTTTTTGCCAATGACAAGATTTTGAGCAAAACAATGTCTCCAGGGAAAAATCGAGTTTGCTATGTATTTGTTCCCTTTTAGTGTAGCGCATGGACTTATATCAGTGAAAACACCATCCTCCCAAAACCTAGGACATAAAAAAATGTTTGCCGTATAGTGCCCACCTCTCCGTAAATGAAATTTCTTAAGTTCTACTCTGGATTATGGGATTTAATTTCTTGGCTCTCTACATATGAAAAAAAACTAAAGATACTGGCCAAGGTTAAGTCCATAATAATTCCTTTAAGCTATCTATCTACTTCATTGGAACAACGCTGGATTTAGATTGACACAACAAAGATCAGAGTCTGTCTCAATGACTTACCATTTCCAGTTGAATAATGGTATCAGTGACAGCGAAAGGGCAAAGGGCCCAGGTTACATAGAATATATTTCAGATCTGTTGGTATGGATTAGCAAGGATGGGATTGTGACTGGAGGGCTTAATACTTCCTCAGTACGGCACAGAACTGTCTGCCAGTCCTCGGATGGCATCCTTTAAATATAGGGAGTGAAAGAGCACAGCTTAAAGTAAATACTGTTCAAGTACTATTAATTCTCCTGTCTGATGTTGAAATAAGTATTATATTCTAGTTCAATTGCATGCCTAGATTTTGCTGGCCTACTGACCTATAGAGCTTTGGAAAAGAAAGGAGGTTTCTACAAAAGTCCTCTGACATAGGAGTTTACATTTTCTTTCATTAAAAAGAAACTTTTTCAATATGAGTTCTTCAGAATATCCTGTCTCCAGCCTCTGACAATGCCTAGAGACATAAAGGGGTAAATAAAACAGTTTACTAAAAATCAGATTCATTTTAATTCAAATAAAAGACAAATTTATGAAAATTAACTGTTGTCTAGTCTACTGGCATCCATTATAGTATTAAATATATAATAACCACAGCTTTATTCCAATCTGTCTACTGTCAGTACCAGTTTCTGATAATAAGAGCTGTATCTGTCACTCAAAACACAGTCAAAGTGGCTGTTCTGGTCTCTGGACAGCCGCTTTTGCTGGCAGAATGGTTCTGGCTCTTATATTTGCCCCCTCGTTTTTGGTTTGTGTTTGGTTTGTTGGTTTGTTGGTTTTTTTTTAAGTACTAAGTTAGGCAGAACCATAGACAAGGGCAAGTAAGTTATATTATGTGCAAAATGCGCTTGGGTATTCTCACGGTCTGAGCAGATATTCTTCCATGGACTATGGGTGTCCGTCTTTAAATACACATTTCTTCCTCAGAGAATGCACACCTGGCAGCTTCAGTAGCTGTCTTTTAAACTTCATGGGGAGGAATTTATTCTTATTGGTTTGGTTTTGTGTGTTTTTTTCTGTCCTAATGGATTCTGGTGACGTAGCAATTGCAGACATCCTCCAACCTTCCAGAGTCCTGTGAAGACTAGAACAATAATCCCACTTTAACAATTTCTGCAAGTGACATATCCTCCTTATGAAACTTCACAGATTTAAGGTTTGTGTTTTGTTTGGTTTTGTTGCTTCTGTGGTTTGGTTTTTTTGTTGGTGTTTTGTGTTTTTTTTTCCAAAAAGGAGTTTATTTAACATATTCTGTTTCAGTTTTCATGTTAAATCTGAGTACCCTCTTATCTGCATGAGACCACACTTAACAGTCACATAGGTACCACCTCTACCTCTGACAGATCAGATCTCGGACATGAGTCTATGGTAGTATAAGTTATTTAAATTTTTAAAGCAATCTTTTTTGACCCAATGCAATTTACCATGATGTTTGTCAACTTTAATTCAATTCTTTCATACCTGTACCTGTCACCAAGTTACTTGAAAATCTACCTTGAAACTCTTCTTTTCTTAGATCTTATATTTATTAAGAAAACCTTATATTTATTAAGCTTTTATTCAAGTCTAATATATTAACGTAAAAAAATCAATAAAAATGTCAAAAATATCAACTGCAATATATGAACATACTAGGGAATTTGCTAAGAATGTATCAGGCATGGATGAATAATAAGCAGACTCAATTTCAGCCCTTTTCATTCACACTGAAGTGGATGCTAGAAACATGATTGAAAAAAATGAGGTGATTGAAATCTATCCCTTAATCAGAAACAACCAAAAAATAGGAAAACAAGTGAAATATAAAATATTTTATGTACTTTCATGAGATAGAAAGTTAAATATTGTGTAAATAATGTGAGTGTCCTAGTTTTGTTGCTAATTTACCACCACCACATAATGATGTCCACTAAAGAAAAAAACATAGTGTAAAACAAAAATGCAAGAGCACAATGCTAGGTTTTCAGTGTGGGTAGCTTTTAATGAAATATTTTAAGTACAGAAGGGCTGTCTCTGAGTGTTTCCCTATTTTCCAGCTACACACAGAATGTTTCATCGCAGACATCTGAAAAAGTCTAGCAAAAACAAATCTATAACATATTTTCTATTCCTACTTTCAAAGACTTTACACCTACCTACCAAGCCCTGTACACTTGCAACACCTGAAACTGAAAATATTTCAACATATCCTCAAACCTATAAACAATTTTTCAGATGTTGTCTACTTAAAAACAAAACAAAACAAAACAAAACAACAACAACAACAAAAACCCACCTACTGTGGGAAGTAAAGAAATGTGAAGACAAGTGAGTGAAATGAGAAGATGAAGAAAAAAATCAGAATGAATAGAAAACCAGATAATGTCCATGTTCATAAAAACTAAAGTTTTTAACCTTCTTAGTAAGTGACAATGGGATGTACCTGGAATTAGTATCTTGTCTGAAGACCACCACAAAAAAACGTATTTCACAAGGTGTGTTCTACCTGTAGCTCAGCGGCCACTAGATGTGTCCCACACTCACAAAGGTGGAGCGCTGACAGCCTGATTGTTTCCCTCCAGCTCAGAGCAGCACTCTATCTCTGCACACTGCTTACTGCTACGCCCCAGGACTGGCAGTGAAACCCGTGACCCTTCTTGGTATCTCTTGCAAAGGGTAACATCTTACAGCAACCAGGTACTTGCTTGGGGGAATGAGAAGGTTGAATGAGTCAGTGTAGCCCAGAACCACTGTGAGAATTGCAGAACATCATCTCTCAGCCAGCTGGGAAGTGACAATTTCATTAAAATATTTTAGGGAGCCCAGTCTGAGTTTTTTCTCCCCTTCTACAGCTGTTGTAAGATTACCAGTGAGAACTGGCTGCGAAAAAGCAGACTCAGAAACCAAGAGGGGACGAGGATTTTCGTCCATCGGGGTTGTTGCCCTGCATCTGGAACGCATACATGCAAGAGGAAACAGGCTATGTGTCACTCAAAAGCCCAAATAGGAGTTCCACGAGTCCTCCAATTTTCCTTCTTAGGAAGTTAGTGTTGATACATTTAGTCACAGAAAACTAGGTGAGGAAAAGCCCTTACATGTGCTGAAGTCCTCATCTGAACCGCAAGCCAGCTGTTCGGTGCACTGCCCACAGCTACATTTAGTCCAGGGCTTTGTTGTACCGAGTCTTCCTGAGCCAATTAATCTTGACATTTTGCACACTCTCTAATTAAAATGCAAATGAAGGGTTGAATTATGTAAAAAAAAACAGATTATGCAGGTTAATTAAGAGGAAAACATACCTAGACCCCAAGTTTACTGTTAAGTGGATTTTAAACGTAATCTGCTGACACAGCTGAATATGGAGTCTGGACACAGTATGGTGCTTCAGTGGAAAGGCCCTTTATCTACAGCAAATGTTGGGAGGTCCCCAAGGGAGTACTTCTATAATTGTTCATCTGCACTTAGAAGTTTGGGATAAATTAGTGAGGAAGTATTTTTTTATTCCTGCCTTTAGAATTCTGCCTCATTCTTCTAACACACACAACACTATGGCTCAGATTGGCTGTCTACAAGTTTGTCCTGGAATAATACATTTATAGTAATTGTACTGCTTGTAGCTGCACTGTATCCATCCCTTCTCTAATTTTCAATACTAATAATCAGTCCTGAGTTACTGGACACTCGAGAGCCCAGTCTGTCCCTCAGACCACTTATCTGATCTCTCCTCCACAAGAGAAAATGAGAAAAAAAAACAGCCAGAAGAAAGCAGGTACAATAAATAGAATGACCTTTCCTGAACATATACACTGGTGGGAAAGAAGAGATGATATGAAGGTATGTGTTCAAAACTTGGAGAGGAACAAAAATAAAATGCATGGGAAATAGAGCTTTGTCAGCCCTTTTCCAAGGTAGTATTTCCCTGTCCTTGAAGTAATCTATTTATAAACACTGTGTCACGTTTAATTTTTAAATGTGCATTTGGAATTACAATGATGTTCCTGATGTGCTTTTAGTAAGCAAATGCAATTAGACCTTTTAAAAACGAGTTACAACAAAACCAGCCCTCCAGAATTCATACAAATGTACTTCCACTTTCCATTTTCTGGGTATAAGATGACAAGCTTAAAAAGGATTAGTCAAGGCAGGGAAAAGAGTGCAGTCTGCAGGGAACTTTGAGAAAGGAGTTCAGGATTGCAGGAGGAAAGATCTGAGAAAATGTTCCAACACTCCAGCCGGTGTGAATGTTAGCTTTAATTGCAGAAACTCCGTTCATAGACTGTCAGCTGAAGAGTCATTTCATGTGTTTTATGCATTACATTAAAAGAGGAGAAATAAGATCATTGTTGAAATACCTGATTTGAACCTGATTCCTAGTTTTACTGCAGATTTCCTGTATAAGATGGACAATCAATTCCAACCCAGATTTTTAAAGCCAGTTAACACACAGCTGTATCAATGCACAGACAGGTGCTTTTGGAAACACAAAGACACCATCTGCATCTTTAGGTTGCTAAACGCTTGAAAATCTGGCTCGCTATTTCACTGAGCTGCAGAACCATCTGTAAAATAGGAAATAATCAGGTTCCCTTTTTCGTAGCTTTTGTCCATTTAGATCTGTTTTTTCATTAGTCCTGCATTTTCAGTGTGTATATGTCTCTAGTATGAGAGTAATTTTATTTTAGTTGGGGCATCTAGTCACTACAGAAGCAAAAATATATTCACTGAGCAAAAATTACTGTTACTGCACCCCATCATATTAGTATATTGTAAAAGAAATTCAAAAGCACTGCCAAGTGAATCTTCTTGCATAAAAAACCCCAACCAACCAACCAAAAAAAACCCACCAAACAAACTAAAAAAAAAGAGAGAATAATATGATTCTAATACTTGTTATTGGAATTGCTGCTTCGGCCTAAACTTGGAAAACAAGCAGAAAATTAGTATGGCGTGGGAGGATAGGGCCATAATTAATAGCAATTCATTTTGTCTTCTGGACTACTTAGACAAGTACTTCAGTTCTTATTGAGCAAATAACTCCATTAGCAAGGGAACAGGAAGAGTTCTTAAAAATGAGAACAGTTATTTTCTAGCTTCCCAGCTGCTTAGTGTAATAAGCAGGATTTAACTTTCTTTCAATGACTTCTACGACTCTTCTTTTCACCAATAGTGAGAACCTAGACCAACAGGCTGATATCTTTCCTCACATTTGCAAATCGCATTCACAACTAACATATATTTTCCATGTATATCTAAATCCTCTTTAGTGTGTTCAGGCTAAAAATTTAAGACACGATATCAGGGAATCTCCATGTTCATTAGTTTTCTGCAATAATAAACAACACTATATATATAGGAACATCTATATCATATATCTGAACAGTGAAGGAAGTGAAAGCTCACATTCCTTGAGAAAATTCTGTTGATAAAATTCAGAAGGTATTGTATTTTGTAACTGGAATTGTTTGCATATTTGCCCTCTTATGATCATTGCTGATGTATTTTTAACCACTTCTTGTGTTTAGGGGCAGGGAGGGTATGAAGAAGGCGGCTAAGGGCTAGCAGCGAGATATTACCTGAACAAATATCTGAACCAGTAAGATGACAGGTGAAAAAATAGCTGAAACTGAACCATACCTGAACAAAATAATAGGATGGTCAAAATTTGCAAGAAAATAGTTTTTCCCAGATCTTTGGAGACGAGAAAAGTACATGCTCAGAAGGATGATAAAGGTGACTGGTGTATTAACAAAGCCCTTTACAGCAGAACCTATAGTATAATACAACTTGGAGATATATTACCTGTCTATTTCTACACTAAGGTGAATGTAAATATTAGGTGAGGTAAAGAATTACTTAGGCTAATGAACACATAGGATACAAAAATAAATGTGTAAAGTGCTCCTCAATTTACGGCATTTATAGTTGTGAGAGGAGTCATGTTCCAGAATGTCATGTTAGCCTTTGAGTGATTTTAAACTGGGATGCCACTTGTCTCCATCAGCAGAAATCTGGATTCAGTGATCCACAAAGCCGCTGCAGTCCTGGGCCCTGTGTGCTGCAGTAACTTGGACTCCATAATGTGTTCTGACTAAATCTTGAAGAGCACTCAATAAGGGTCAGAAAATTGCAGTAGGAAATCTTTTGACATTTCCTGTTTTTGCTTAGATCTGTATTTTTCTAATACTCTGTAATGTGAAAAACAATTGGCTTTGGAAATTATTTTGCAAAGTCTGTTGCCATTTGTTTCAGTTATTACATGTCACTAGATGATAAACTAGAGCTCCTGGAGGTGCGGAGCAGAAGAAGTAAAGCAGAATTTTTAGCTGAATTTCAGCTGGGGGAATTAATCCAAAATCTGAAGTTATCAAACATACCAAGCAGATCACCACTGGACACATACTTAAATTTGAGCAGTGTGCTTAACCTCACAGGTAAGTCACTGGGCAATTCAGCAATATAAACCACAAAACCTCTACTTCTAGCAACCAGCTCTCTCAATAGGCTGGGCTTTCTGAGCAGCCCTGAGTAGCTCACTGCATAGTGCAGGAGCGAAAACAGAGATTTGCAAGTTTTCTTGTAATGTAATGGCATAAACTCTCGAGCACGGTACAACTCTCCTCTGCTCACGCTGCCAGGGAACTGGTGGTATGAACTCTGCTGGTGAAAACCCAGCAGTGAAGCGCTACCCCATGCAGTGTGAGGCACTCTTTATCAAACACCACCACATTCTGTTGGAGAAACATTTCATCTTCTCTGATCTCAAAACATTTCTCTGGTGTTAGAGGGCATCATTTTGCTATTATATCCAAACATGAGCTGTGGAAACAGGGAGCTGGTTTTCCTGGGTTTATTGCTTGTATGTTTATCTATTTATTTATTTCAAAGAAAAAAAAGATGTGGATTTTTCCTCAGGGAAAAGAAAGGACTTTAATAGGTTTCTTCACTAGAGACTTCCCAGTAGATACGAATTTCATTAATTTGAGCAACAAATTGTGTCTAGTTTGATGATGGGGGAATAATCCCCTATGTCTTTGGATCACAGCTAAGGAGATGACAAACACCATTATAACACTAGGATTTCTCATAAAAATACTGTTTCCCAGCACCCAGTTTCCAGATCCCAGATTCCTCCATTCCCAGTTAACTCCTCTCCCAGCTTCTCAGAAAACTACTACTGCTGACAAGTATTACTTATTCATGTTCTAGTTCTCTCCATGTCTGATGTGGTAGCATTAGACAGATGCAACAGTTCTGAGAAGGTGATGAAAATAAAAATAGATTTGCATCTTGTTTCCATCGATGTGAGAAAAATCTCAGTGCAGTGCAGGAAT
>NW_009661369.1:549323-608014 GCF_000708025.1 Charadrius vociferus
ATGCCATATAGACTACCTTAGAGATATCAATTCTTATCAGTGGAAGTTCAAAAACATTCAAAACTCAAATACATTTGGTGTCTGTAAAGGAGAAATGTTGCTGAAAACCAGACACTAAATTTCAGGAAAAGCCATGAGAGAATGAGATCTGGCCTGCAAGTTCTTACTAAAGAGATGTTGAGTGAGAAGACAATACAATTTGTTTTAAACAGACAATCCCTTTACACTAGTGATTTCTTCATATTAATTTTCAGTAATATATATATGTGATAATATGTATATAAAATCAAAGAAAAGTAATAGCTCATATGTGTGGAGATTATATTTTGCATCCCATGAGAGTTCAGTGCGTTGACATTTTACTCTGGTCATTACTAGAGACATGTCAGATATACTAAGAAACTATCTTTCCTCTGAAAAAATTCTGTGGCTTTATTATTACTTTGCTTACAGCTGAAGCAGCCTGGCTTCTGACTACGAACAAGAAGATGATGACTGCATTAATAAATCCATTCAGAGCCAACCCAGGGCCTGACACTGTGCTGTAATTACACATAGGTGATGTCACCATTCTTCAGAAGTTTCTCTTTGTCCTGCTAATGTTGATCGCAAGCATTACCAAATATTACGTTTGCTTTGTCAAAAGCATAAAAAAGAAGATTTAACAGAAGGGAATAAGATTCTATGTGATTAAATTTGGTACAAGGAGAGAAAATGGCTTTCATTCCCATAACAATCCTCCTTGCAGCAGGGATTCTCAGGTCTGTGGAAATCTTTTGGCCTGGAATTTTAACAGTCACTAAGTGACTTATGTCCTCAGTGTCCACAGATATTCACTGGCTGTTAGCACTTTAATAAAATTGCTAGCTTCAAAAGCCTGGTTTATTTCTCAGCTTCCTGCAGGCTGACAGCAGAGATGACATACTCCATGCAATTAACTCCAAGACCAAATATGAGTATACAATGTGCACAGAAATACTGTACTAAAAGAACAGCAAAAGAAATACTAAAATTAAGGTTATGTGTTCAAGGTGTTACTCAAGCTTCCCTCCTTCCCTGACACAAGGATTATTGATGAAGTTAGGACTCCATCAGTATGTGATGAACTCTGAGCTAATGAATAATGGGTTCCATTTTGCTTTTGTCATAGGACCCTGACATATTTAGGGCACAATGGGATTCCGTGATTGATTGAGTCTGCTCAGTGAAGAAGATTATTCTCTGTAAGTTCTTGGCATAGGCACCTCTTTACATGTCCCTGTCCTTTCAAGTACTCAAGTCTGAGAACATACAGTTCTTTGCCATAGTTTTGTTGTTCATGTGAGCAAACATAGAAGCATCTCTAGTTTTTTAAATAAGGAAATCAAACCTAAAAATTGTAATGGAAAAGCTTACTTTAGGAAACGCAAACAAATGAACAAACAAACAGAAACGGACCACAGTGAAAGGAAGTTCAAAGCCACATTGAGAAGGAGAGAAGGTTGTCTTAGAGAAGGTGCCTGATGTTTCATGTATGCATCCATAGATAAAGTCCAGTGACAGTGGGACCGGCCCTGAAAAGATCTTGGATCAGATTGCATGAGTCCCTGCAATGAAAAGAATCAGAAAGTTGTATTGTCTCTAATGCAGTGTTAGATTGAGCATACTTTTGGTACCCCTTGACATAGCAGCTATCTATCTTCAACACTAACATTGCTGCATGACTGGAGAACATCAGCTGTTTTGAGTACCATAGCATTGCTGTGAGACAGGACAATGATTTTACTCCTGTTCTATAGCATATATCAAAAGGAAGACTCTTTAACCTCAAATGAAGATGACATATTCATTTTGGTCATCTTAACCTAGTCATATCAATCTACAAAAAGATAACCAAAATCATACAGGGGGCAACGCAGTAGCAGGCTTGAACCTATGTGAATGCCTTCAAAACTAGACAGTTCCCACATATTCTCAGATTGTGAATAACTCAGCTACTTCACACATTCACCTGCCTTTCTTTTTCTAGAAATAGTTTGTACATAATATTATGCCTTTTACTGCTCATTAAATGTATTTATTGAGTACAAAGTTAGCCGTATGTAATCAATACCACGAATATAACCATGAAATTAACTGATCAAATATCAGGAGGTCTCTAACGCTTTCTAATTGATGTCGTAAATCTCTGTTCTGTTGAATTGTTCTTTTCCACAGAAGAGTATAGCTGGAGAAGTACTGCTTGGTCCAAAAAGTACAGCTGAAGAACCCACTGTGTATTAGTGTATCAAGTTGCTTTGGAACATCAGTTGTAACATTCCCAAATGCTGAAAACCAGAAAGACTTCACATATAGAATGAACTCTAAGTAAATATTTCAGTGTAGCTCCGTCAGCTTTGGATTGACAAAGTGTTGTAACACAAGAGAGGATGTGAACATGAACAAAAGCACATGCTTAAAGAACCCTTCCCCATACCTTACCATTTTTTTTAATTTGCTGTACACTCTTAAAGCCTGGCTTCCCTAATCAAAACGTAAGATTTAATAAAAGCTGCAGCTGAACAGAACAAAATTACAGCACTCTCTAATATCGTAAACATAATTAACTTTGAATTATGTGAATTAACCATGCCTGACAAATTATCATTCAGCTCTGAAATTAAATTCTTTCATACCATTAGATTTGTTTGTTAAGCTCAAGTAGGCAAAAGTAGTATTTAATAAAGCAATAACGATGCTTTGCTGGGTATTTTTGAGATATATATGGATTTTTCCAAAATAAATCATGGAAGTGCTATTATTAGCTCATTTGCAAATATTATATAATGGTAGATCTGCATAATAATATTACAGAAAAGTTTTCTGTTACTACAGGTTACTTTGTGTCTATTAAAACTTTTTTTTTTGTGATTGCCTCTTTACCTTGATCTGGTAATATCACTATTTAGCTATGCCTACAATGCGCAGCATAACTATGTTCAAGACAGCACAGCTCTCCACTCTTGAAGTGCTTATAACCTGAAATAACTGGGCAACTTTTTACAACTTTAGAGTTATTTATAACAGTGTACTGCATTGAATTGTAGTCCTATAGTGGTTGGCTACATCATTTTTCACCCTCCTCCTTCAGACTGACAGTTTGATTGATGGTTATCATGTTCCTCCTTCTTTTTCACTAAACTAGAGCTCATGAGAGAGAAACTTTGCGATGTTTTGGAAACTTAGATCTCGGAAGGATGAAACCAGGACAAACAACAGGGTAAGAATTGTAATATATCTTCTGAAGGCTTTGATAAACCTTTTAGGTTTCCTTACTAAGCCTAACACCAGTTCAACCCAACAAGAAAAGTGCTGTCTTAAGCTAAGGGGACATGAAAGGTAGATAGTGTTTCAGAGTAAGCTTTTCCGTATTCATTCAATAATGATCCTGTAGAAAGAACAGAGGCAGATGAGCAGAAAATGTTAATTGGTGGTATTACAAATGTAATACCTCTTCACTGTGGAAGAGTTTAAGATACCAGACTCAAATTAGTAAATTTATTATCCTGACAGACTACTGATATCCACACAGAAATCTGAAAGCAAATACTGGCAAAACAATTTCTGACAGCAACCAAAAAAAAAAAAAACCCATACAGCTTCATATTTCAAAAGCTCTTTGTGTTCTTGGATTTTGTTGCATAAAGTCTTGGGAGATTCACAATTATTAGCTCTATTACCCAAGAACTGATGAATCCACATCCCTGTCCCCCATGTGTGATAATCAAGTCCTTTTAGCCCCTCATTTCTGACTAATATCACTGCTTCCAATTCTGTAGTTAAGAGAGACTTCCAGGAGAGTTTGTCTGGAGCTGCATTGTTCCCAGCAGAGGTTTGGGAAGGGTTTCTGATGCAAGTATTTATAAGTTCCTTTTTGGATCTTTTCTACACTAACTGACATTAAAGGGTAAGGGTGGGGACAAGCACTGGCTGTGTTTTCTCCATCAGTGATACCTTCAGGAATGAATGGCGAGGCTCTCTTTGCATATTGCTACTGCTCAGTAGCATGGGAAGGAGTTACTTAAACCCTCATGAGGCTGCAGACCCCACAGAGTATCCCAGAGGGTGCCGCCATGAGGACATTCATAATTTATGTCTGTCAAGTTAGGCAACATGCAGGTAAAGTGACTTCTGTTATAGCACTTTGTGTAGAATTGTAAATCTGTTACAGTTTTGACACCATTTGATCTACTTTTCCAAGCATTATGTAGAAGGGCTGTTTTGATGGAGCAATGATGAAAAGCAGTCTGTGCTTTTCATTTAAGAGTTTTGGCTCTGACTTTTTTTCAGGGTGCAGTAATGAGCAGAGAAAGATACTGTGCAGCTTAAAACTGAAAGAACTACACTTTTTGCTACATGTTTTTCCCTCCACCTAACCCTGGAAGCCTCTTTCAGTTTTTCCTCTTTATTCTTGTCTAGTAGATGATTATTTAAGATGATCAACCTGAGGAAACTGCCTTAATCAAGCTGAAGTCTAGGGGAAGAAAGAATAAGCCTAAAAAAATCCAAGAGGCAAGCGAAATAGTATGTTCTTTTTCATATTTGTTTGTAATCAATCTGGAAACAGCAACAGTGAAGTCTGAGATACATGGCAGAAGAATGACCTATTTCCACACATTCAGATTTCCATTTTCAGAATTAATTTAGGTTAGCTAAAGCAAGAAATATTCATTAATATTCTAAATGATGGAATATATTAGCCATAAATAATTGGGACATAATATCAAGAACTTACCTATTTCAATGGGTCCAAATAACAGAATTTCATGTAGGCAAACAGAAGCATATACAGCTTAGTTACCAGATAATTATGTTGCGCCTTTTAAAGTTTCACACTTGTTGGTTCTTCCTGAAGTAAGGACAGTTTATGTTCACAACAATGTTTAAGGAAAATAACATATGTATCTTGTTACTGCTGTTGCTTCACTTCAAGTAAAACCCACCTACACTAACACTCCCACTCCCATCTGAATTAAAAGAATAATTTAAGCTTTCTGTTAGAAGGGAAGGTAGGGAACTGTAATTTGGAGTGATCATCAGATAACACAGAAGGACACCAGTATCAATGGGTTAGGTTAGACAGAACAGATCCTGAGCCCTTTTGTGATTTGATTTACTCTATGCTTATGGATACCATCAGAGACATGCTGAAAGTATTTTGTCAAAGACAGATAACATTCCAGTCTGAAGCAGATCAATGGATTAAAGTTATTACTGATATAATCTTGTGCCTCAGGTAAGAAAGAGAAAAAGGTGAATGTCTAATTGCAGGAACACTCACCCATGTTAATACTGAAGGAAAACACCAATAATGGAATATTTCAGAGCAAAGTGGTCAATGAAAAAGTGTTTCCAAACTTCTAAATAAGACATCCCTTAACTAATACATAAGATGTCTTTCTAAAAATTTAATTACTAAACTGTCTTAAGTTGTAACATAAATTCACATAACGCATACTGATGTAATGTCTTACTAATAACTAGAGATATATTTCTAGTATGGGTATATAAATAGTGTGTGGATTTTTCTTACTAACACAGGAATGTAAATTTTTTTTTTTTCTCTGCCATTTCATTTACTTCTTTAATAAAATTTTCCTGTAGCTGGCTAAAGTCCAGACCTTTGTAAAGTTGTATATAAAGAGTATAGAGTTGCAGAGCTTTCATATTCAGGAAGAAATGTTTTAAAATCCTTGCTAAACTAGTTTCCTTAAAACTACCTGCAGCCTTTCTTACATCTATTCCTTGGTACAGAATAGTCAAAAAATAGAATGCATACCTTGCCTTGCTTTGCTTTCTTTTTTTTTTATTTTTGGATCGCATTGTTTATACAAAGCTAAAACTACAGTCAGGTGGGGAGATGCAGTTAGAAGTTCCCTCTCCGATCTCAAAAGGGATTTGTGAGTTTGTCACACAGGCGTCAAGCAGTTTAAATTGAATACACTGTCCTGAAATTAATTGTTCACAAAGAAGCCTTGTTTATCTTTGGACCTTTTTTTTTTTTTTTCCCCCTTTCCAGGTTGTGTAAGAGGAACAGAGGCCATGAGAAACTCTCAATTTCCTTAAACTGCTTTTGTGGTAAAATCACCAGCAGTTCGTGGGTAGGATAACTAACTCCTATACCTTCTTTAGAGACTTTGGTGTAGAAATCTGAAAGGCAGGAAGACGGGGTCTCTTGGATATTCAGAATAGTAAATGATTCTCTAGCACAGAATGTATTTACAGTCTTTTGAAACGCAGCTCTCAACTGGGGCAATGAGCTGGTAAGTCACTTTGTTGAGAGTATAAGAGAACTTCTACAGATACTAAGGTCCCAAGTAGATGAAGGAGTCAGATAACTTAGGTCTTTTGTGTCCAATTTCTCAGAACAGTTTCACAGCTCAAGAACTTTGCTCGGCAACTGGGGCCTGAATTTTGAGTTTCATTCTTCCTGAAGAAAAGTCAACCTACTTTTCCAGTAATCTGCTCTGTCCACCAGAATGGGACATCTTGAGTGAAAGCAATGCTTTTTTTTGTTTGTTTTCTTGAGATGGATCATCTCTGCAGGACATGGATGCTGAAGTCAAACTCAGAGTAGGAGCTGACAAAATTAAACCATGCTCTGACGTATCTAGATGTCTAAGCCATGTGTATGGTAACAGCTGTTCCCCGGTCTGGTTTTGTCCCTTGATGACCCACAGTAAAGTGTGTGAATAACCGCAGGAGCAGAGATAAACTATGAACAACTCAAGAATACCAGGTCAAGCACAAGTACCGTAAAACTATAATTGCTCACTCCTAATGCTCTTCTGGTCCCCTAATATGTGTTGTCCACCAGGAGGGTGAACTACTGTCACTTGCACCATGATACTTGAACAGATTCTTTGGAAACTGCCTTTCTGGTCTAGGAAAGTAGGCAAACTGAATTGTTGTTTAGGACCTGTGTCAGGATGGTGATAAGACTCTCTTGGGCAGGATTTATAGTAGAAGAGATTACATCTTTTGTGCTCCCTAATATCCTGTACAGATTCTTGAGGGATCGCACAAGACTTACTGACTTGGAAGCAGTAATAATGGAAAATATTGTCAAATGTCAGTTAATGATATTCTCCTCTCACCAGAAATTCAAATATCTAAAAACCAGGTGAAAAATGAGGTATGGCTTAACACTGGAACAAAATAGATAAGTTGTGGGGGAAAGTGTCAACTCCAGAGGGGGAGGATATTGAAGAATAGACAAAAAAAAGTTTTTAAAAGCTTAATTTTGACAAAACTGGAAAAAATATTTCAAATAGTATAGCAAAGACCAAATGTTTATGCACACTAAAGCTGTAAACAATTGATCAGGATCAGAAAGAATTATTAGCATAGTTCTGAGTAATTTGAAATCTTCTAGTGAAAAATTAGGATCAACAAGGTCTTGCAGAAGTGCTACAGATTTTCCTTTTTCTCACAAAAAAATGTTCATCTGAAAGCTTACACTCAGAGGTAGAAAGCATCTTGTAATTAATAGCATGCAAGTCTTGCTAAGCACACACAAGTTCAACTTGCATCTCACTGCTGAATGGCATTTTTGGAATATTTTCCTAGTTACATTCAGAGCAAAACAGTTCACAAAAATGCTCAGATCAGAGTGCATTGACACAAACAAAGCAGTAGCAAATTGGAGCTAATAGTCTATTAAACAGCAGCTAAACTCCAGCCAAGACAAATTTTGAGTATTCTGTTCTGAATAGAGCCTGTCACACATTTCTGGCTTTTTGTTCAATCATGGTTTATTTTTAAATGATCTTCCAAATAGTAGTCAGATTTATATATGTCAGACCACAAAACAGAACAAAACACCATGTGCGTGTGCATGCTAATGAACTATAATTACATAATTATTAGTATTATGCAAAAAAGAAAAGCAGATGTCTTTTTTTTTTTTTTTAAATAAGAAGGCATTTCTGAAAGCAACTATAAGCTAACCTTGTGTGAAATGGATAGAGGGCATCTCATACATCACTGATGCCTGTAGAACATCAATAAGGACTGCTTTGCAACAATAAGTCAGGATTTTCCCTTAAGGTAAGAAAAAGAATACACGGGACTTGAAGGAGACTTATTTAACCCTACCTAGCTATGAAGTCTCAAATCCCAAAGTGTGGAAAGAAAAAGAGATCAGAATTAAGACAGGAAATTCAGCATCAACACATCATTACAACAAGCAGAAATGTTGTAGAAGAAGCTCCAAAATGGCTGTAAAACTTAAGAAAAAACTGCAGTGACATATAGCTTAATATGTTTTCTCCCACAACAAGCAGTCAAAGACACTTAAGGAAAGATTGTAAGAATTGTGCATGGACTGGATGGTAGTGCTGACATAACCTCCCACTTTCTGGAAATCGAGTGTTTAGGAACTATTAGATTTCTCTCTTCAGAAGAAGTGTCTTGTTTCTGGTAAAACCTCCTCAAGCTTTCCTTCATTTAAATTGCAGCTTGGGGAACATCTAAAGACCTATATGTTTATACATCAGTATGTGACCCCAAGGAAGCTTTGGTGATATGATCTACTTTTATTTTATGAAAAACTTTATTTATCCCTTGTCCACCCTCAAAGTTTGACATTTTCAAGATTGTTATTACCATACAAATCAGGCCTTCAACACTGTGTTTGTCTTTAGTTTATGATGTCCCCATTTTACCTCTTCCCAGTTCTCAAAACAGGACACCAGTTATTCCTCCTCTCTTGTCTCCTTACCAAGATTTTGTACGACTTACGCTCTGCCCCACATCTCAAATCATATCCTTGCAGAAATAGCTTAGGGGTGGTGACTGGAGCACAGGTGTGTTGTTACTGTTGAACAGCTCATCTATAAACCTAAAGTGGATGATCCATTTGGCCCAGAGCACCTACTGCACACTTTACGGTAGTTACTTAAGTTATGATAGATCAACTGATATCAAGTGACTTCATGGTGAATGGGATGGAGAATAATACATTACTGAGTATAAGAGAGAAATACCATGCACTCAGAGAATGAAAACAAGTTCATTAGACCTTCTTTACCTCCAGAAATCAAGATTCACTATTGTTCTGCTGCCAGTAACTGGCAAATTCATCATTGTCTCTGGAGGTAGTTCACAGAGTGGACAGCAACTAAGAATCGTTGCTTTTTTTGCTTTAGTTCAATACATAGCCCTCCCCTTCTTTGCAGTCACTTTCTTTTGTGAGTGCAAATATGAATGATTTTTTTCTTCTTTTAAAAGAAAGGGTGTTATACGCAGTTTTATGAGTCAGATGCTGCCATTTTCATATTCTTTTAGTGCAGTGATTTGGTTTCTGCATAACACCATCCTGATGCCTGATTTTAACCTCTATCTGTTGGTCTGACACCCTAATTGTACCCTGACATTCTGTCATCCTGGTCCCCTACTGTTCCTACCCATCGCTTCTTCCAAAAAATTTTGCTCTTCCTCCACCCTGTCCCCCAAGCCTCAGGGGTTTTTTTTGGTTGAGCATTTTCTTGCATTTTCATAACAATTTAACAGGGAATACCTGACATGGGAAATTAAACTCTTGGAAAACTATTGGCAGCTTGGTCTTGAATACTGTCTTGAGCAATCTTAAACATAGGAAACCCTACTTTTAGTGCATGTTACTCCTATTTCCCTTTTCACCTATTAGAGAATGTGTAGGGTTGTTTTTTTTTCCTTAGATGTAGTTATCTCAGATTTGCAATGTAAGTAAATAAATAACCCAGACCCACAGCTGGTATAAACTCAAAATATCTCACTGATGATAGCGTAGCTGTTCCCATTAATACAAAGTGGAGGCCCACATCACTGATTTTCTAATTGTTTTATAGACTTGAGAGATTAAATCCAAAAATTTATATACTCTGAGGCTGCCATTTCAGTGTTCTCTCTCCATGTAATATATTGAAGTTTCCTAGTGAGTTTATGTGCAGATCATTTCAGCTGTAAATAAGCAGAGGTTTCCCAGAGGGCCTACTTGCATAGTATTTCAAACGTGAAACACATTAATTGGCCTATCAATAATGGACTGTCTCATCTATCTAATACAGAAAAAAATCCAATACCAAACATTTGCCTCATTTTTCAATAATCTGGACTCTTAGTACCCAATACACGAATATTCATTTTTCATCCAAAATAACATTTTGAACTGGTGAAAAAACATAAACTCACCCCGAAGTGCTTAGGAAACGCATGCTTCTCAAAAAAAAAAAAAATCATCATAATATAAATACTGACATTTGAAGCTTGAATAATGGCAAGGCAACAAAGCAGGGACAGGAGTTTCCTGTTCTATCAGCTGAAATCAGAGGTTATTTTGCTGATTTTTGAGGAACATTATACCTTCAGAAATGTAAGAAGAAAAGTGTACTCAAGGGAGACCTGTCTGTTCTTCACCCCTTCTGGATCATATTTCAGATGAAAGGGTTTAATTGAGAATCACTTTTTATGTGTGACAAGTTCCATGATACAATTAGTTACATATTAAAATTACACTTTTGGAATCATTATGGCCCCTTGATTCTTCATTATTTCAAACTTGCGACGTACTTAAGATTATGTGGAAAAAAAATAACCACATCTGTTTAGTCTTTACGTACTTCATATATGAGCAATATTTAGCTGTCACAATTCTTGCAAATCCTGGTCCTTCCTACTATTGAATTTCTCATAAATATGTCTTCCTGTGGCTAGAATGAAAACCTAAATAAAAAGGAAGAAAATGGACATCCCAGCTTTTTTTTTTTTTTTAATATTTGTCAACAAGTAAATGTCAGACTCCAGATGACTGGGCTAATATTTATGCACATTTCCCAATCATTTAGAAAGTTGAGATCTCAAAGTATTTCCATGATTTTTGATATAAAAGTCAAGACTAGATTAGCATAATGCTTCACTCGTGTCAAAAATCTTAAAGTGATGTTCACGTCGTGCTTGTTTTTCCATTAATTAACACACAAAGTAATTAATTTCTTCTTTAAAGTTTTGACTAAACTTTAAAAGCAAATTGGTCTGTTGGTCAAGTGACTTGTGGAATTGGAAGAAAAAGACTGTATACCCTTAGTAAAGATACAAACACATTTTAAATGTAAATGGTATGTTGGCTTTTTTTTGCATTTATATTACTTCTTTCGAATGAGGTCCAGCTCTATTTTCGAACCAGAAAGCACCATTTCCTAATGAGAAATTTCTTCATTCAGTTACATTCAGTTTGAACACCTGTTGTAAATTTGGATAATTTAAGATATCTTGCCCAGCTTCCAGCTGCCACTCCAGAGGTGCCTGGTTCTCACAGTAGACCTATGTGACCTCTGCTGGTCTCACATCAATATGTCAGGTATCCTAGGGTGTCTGCAGCAGTTCTTTCTTTGAGCCACTGAACCAAGCTTCTCATGTCGGAAAGTATGAATTCACTGTAAGTTACCTTTCAGTACAACAGAGTGTATATTCACATATTTAATTAGCAGAATCCTTTGCCTTTCGCTTCCCTTTATTTAAACTCATCTAATGAGAGATTACGAAAATTTGTCTATTATAGCTACTGCTTTTTATGTTATGTCTGAATAGTGATTTCTGCTATTGTATTATCTCTATGGAGATATTATCCCAGATTCTTAAAAGGTATTTTGGACAATGATTAGGTACTTCTGGTAAGCCAAGTTTAAGTGAATAGCACTGAACATGTAACTGAAAATAATTATACATCGGTGATTTATAATATCGCATTTTTCAGTACTTTTCTTGCACACTATTCACACTTCACATTTTTTTTGTTGACTTGTTGAGCTACTGTCCCACAGTGAGCTAATATTTTGACTATGTGATGTGCCATGATGTTGAGGTATCTGCCCAAGCAATAAGTTGTAGCTTTTAAGACACACAATTCAGAAGATTTTTCCTCATGTACCTGGTTCTGCCTTCTAGGCTGGTCCAGAAGGAGAATCTTTTAATAATCTTTTCCAAGGTTTGTTTCTATGGAAGGGTTTTTTGTTGTGTTTTGGGGGTTTTTGTTTTGTTTGGTTTTTTTTCCCCAGCAATCTTAGCATTCTATCTTACCGAGTTTCTGTTCTATGCCAGTATTTTAATTTCCATTCTATGACTAATGAATTTTTCATTAACCTCAATAACCATGAAATTCTGATCGTACTGTCTTAAGCAGTGTCTAATTCTACAAGAAGCCCCATTAACTTATACGAGATTAGCTGGAAAGCAAAGTTA
Source organism: Charadrius vociferus (assembly GCF_000708025.1). Taxonomy (NCBI): domain Eukaryota; kingdom Metazoa; phylum Chordata; class Aves; order Charadriiformes; family Charadriidae; genus Charadrius; species Charadrius vociferus. Next base: position 561,561 of record NW_009661369.1, read on the forward strand.
TTATTCAAAATAAGTAAAATCTGACTTTAAATGCATACCAGAACCACATTCATGGTCATTTTACTATAGCACAGCAGATTAACAGTTTCAAATGCATAACTCCCAGACTTTCACTCACATCTACATAGTTTCAGGAGTTGTTTGGGGAGGGCAAATTGTGAGATAAAAGCAGAAAAAATTAATATTCAATCTGTGATTTTCCTCATTTGATAAGCCACTAAATAAAAATAAAATAAATAAATAATAAAAAGAAAAAAAAAAGATATGTCTGCACACTGTGGAAAGTTCATACAGAAAGAACTGGTATAACTACCCACATAACTGCATGCAAATCCATTAAGTACTGTCTATAAAGTATTAGGCTCAATAAAATTGTTGTCAAACGTTACCAATGAGCTTTTTGCTCAGAGTGCTCGCATACTGACAAGACTAATGTAGCAAAGACAGACATTTAAAGGAACGGAAATTCTTGAAAGTCCAGGTAAGCCTCAAAGGTCTTCCATTATGGAAAGGAAAAAGTGCATTTGTAACTGATGTACCACAAAAGTATTATGAACACTTGCACGTACTTGAACAAAATGCAGCATAACGAGAGTCAAAAATCAAATTGTTTTTCCTTCTGCAAATTCATCACTTCCAAATACTGATAACGATTCATTTTTTTTCCGCTTCTTCTTTTGTCCAGACATGCAAAAATGTGGAGCAGAAGCCATGTAAAAGTTTATTGTCTGATACCTCTGCCACTGCTGCAACTGAAAAAAAAGCTGTGTCCAGAGTTAAGTCCCACTTGTTGTCATCTAACTGAAGTTAGGATAGCTATGTAGAGATGCCATAGCACACAGAAGATGTGAAGATGTTACCTACTTTAAATGTCAGTCTGCTTGGCAACACTCATTTATATTCTTTTGTCTTTTCCACTGTCATGAGACACATTTCCACCTGAAAAAAAAAAAAAATGGCATGAGGATTAGACAAAAATAACACACTGCTAAATGACCTTTTTGCAGTGACCACTTTTTTTTCAGGAACTATGTGAACAACATTGTTCGTCACCTCCAGTAACTGAACAAATAAGTCCAGATTCAGACTGCTTAAATTCTACTTACATCCCTGTATGCATACAGTTAATTTTACTCTCCAGGGAAGTCACTTGTCTCTTTGATGATGTGCATCCATACAAGGCTGTCTGGAGTAGGTTCTGCAGGGAGCTGCTCTTTAGCCCATGTCGAACTTTTCTTTAAAGTTATTTTTTCACTCCCAAAAGATGCTGATAATGAGCAGGGAGCTGCCCTTGAGCCAGCCAAATAGTATACTTATAGATGTGGAATTTAGTCTGTTTGAATTTGACTGCTATAATGGCCACAAGGACAAAATCCATTAATGATAACAATATTATGCAAAAAATACATCTTTTATGGTTACCTAAAGAATCATTCATGCAAAATATACTATTGATTTGTGCCACAAAAATGAAGCATACAGCTTTTTTTTTTTAATTCTTCTCTGGGGTGGGAAGACTGGATTAAATACTTATACAAAATAAGTCAAAGAAACTAGAACTGACCAACAATAAACAAATAAAATAAGTGACTTTGCTGTTTACAACACTCTGGTTAGAAACTGGTGGTAATTTTCAAGGGATGAAATCATCCACAAGTCTAGGTGCCACCCTAAAACCAAGGAAAGGTGTAATTTTCTCCTCTATGGGGACACAGCAGCAAATCCAATTTTAAAGTGGCAGTTGTAGCCTAACATGCAAGAATGCACTCACTTTTCACCAGCACTGTTGCTTTCTAAACCTGCCCTTTCCTTTCCTCATTTTCTTGGGCATATCACATAATTGTCCAACTATATCTGACTGAAATGTAAAGAAATAAAATGTATTTTTTCCCAGTACTTGTAAAAGCAGGTAATAGCCACAGATTTCAGGCAGATCTCCATGGGTAGTGGAACACAGATCCCCCAGAGAGCTGCAACGACACTAGCACCAGAATGCAAATATGTATTAGACATGATAATCTGCATGATGCTCATCACAGGACATGGATATTTGAGGGAAGAACAAAAAGCCATTGTCTGATTAACCCACTTTTTCACACATCAAAGAAGTCTTCCCTAGTATTTTCCTCATTATGAAACTATTGTCTGTAAACTTCCAATAAATTTCGTAGAAAGCACTTAGGGTTTATAGAATCCTAAGATGACATACAACAACTTAGATGCTTCCATGTGAAGTTATCAATATCATGTGGAAATGCCAGTTTCTGTTTTCATCTAGCATCTATTCTTGATTATCTATATTTTTTGCTACTATAATTTAAGTAATATGCTATCCAACCTTTCAAATGTTTCCTTTAAGAGGAATGGTGCAATTCATACAAAAAAATTCAATGCTGACTCTTTGGTATCTGTGTACTCCCCTAACAATCAATCTCATGGACTTATGTCTCTATTTATAAGAAATCTCTGGATTTTCATTTGTTTGGGGGAAGAGTGAAATGTGGGCTTTCTTTGCACCTTTTATAATAACTTCCACAACTCTTTACATGGTACAGCCATTCTTCTCATTTATTCAAGCAGAAAAGCTTTTATCCAAGAAAATGTGTGTACTGAACAAGAATAGAAGAATTAAAGGTATAAGCTAGAGGAGGAATCTTTCTTCCTTTGCCTTGAAGCTTGATGTTTCACCACTGCTCAGCTCCCAGCCCTTTTCCAGTGTACAGAAACAGGACTGTCAGCTACCGCTGAAGGTCATTTCACTGTATTCTGTTTTTCCTCTTTTACTGAGTGGTATGTTTTTCTGATTATAATATTTTTCCTATTAAGTCCTAGAACAGCAGAATTAATAGAAGTCTCAGCCAAACACCATTGAGTATTAGTGCAAGACTGGTTGTTTAGGAAAATAAAATAAAAATTCTTGGTTTTATACAACATAATTGAATGCCAAGTCCTAAGTGTAGTTTTTAAATGGTAAAGTTGAGGCACATTATGTTAAATAACAGTGTTTGATGTTGGAAAGCTAAAAGGAGTCAGAAATACTTTACAAATGCTCTGAATAACCCGATTTAACTGATGACTGTATCACAAGCTGTATTGCCTGAGCCAAAGAAGAATTTGTGATGAAGAGTTTTGTCAGAAGCCAACAGAAAGATGTACATGCACACAATGGCATATCTTACAGGTTTCAGACAAATTCACAAAACTCAAAGACGTTGCAAAGAAGTGAATGTCCAGGCACCCTCCTGGGATTCTCCTTCATGGCAGCAGAAGTCAGGCAATCAAAACAGTCTGGTTTACACATACCGTTTTTATTCAGAGCTTATCTGCCTTCCATGGAGACAGACTTCACAGTTCAAATGTTCTCTGCCTCAGTAGAAGGCCTTTAAAAATCCAACATAATGAAAAGAGTGGTAAGAAAAAGAATAAAAACTGAGAGGTACAAATTGGATGTAAAATCTGCTGATTCTCTTAGCAGTATATCAAGGACAGAAGGAAAATAATGCATTCTTTTTTTAAGTAAAATATGGAAAAACCTTGCAGCATTCAACATAACTTATATTACTGGGAATTTTTAAGTTGTATTTAAGGAAGGTTCAACTGGGAAATGGAGAATGGAGCTCTGTCAAGAAAGGTATTTTTTCCTACACTGTGGCTAATTCAGAAGAAAAGGACAATTAATGTTTATGGATCCATATCCTAAAGGAGAAAGCATGTGTGAAACAAACAGATCAAAGCAGAAAATGAGGACTGGAAAGAAGTTACCTCTCATATGGAACTTCAGCCCAGGGATGAGTACTAGAGGTTTCAGGTTGCCACCATTAAAACATCAATGAACTTTTTAAATATTACACAAGACAATTTCTTAACTAAAAACAAGGGAAGAAACCTGTGTAAATATTCATCTGTCTTCCAGCTGTCAGTCTCAGATGAACTAACAGAATGGTCAATCTGAAAGTTATTTATAAAGAATTAAAGATCAAAATATAATTAATGCATTTGAAAAATAGATCCTGTCTAACTAAATTGATTTCATCCCTTTATTAAACATTTTTCTCAAACACAGGTAATAGCTAAATGTAAATTACTACATGACATTTTGGTAAACAAATTATAAAGATGCACAGTTTCAATATGGCACAAGAAGATCTTATCTGGATGGTCCCTTGCAAGCAACTTCAAGTGATTTATCATTAGATGATTTATTAGAGACAGGTCTACTAAAGTCCAAGACATTTATTTGCCATACACCATCCATTTTTCTTCAGTAACCTCAAAAAACAAATGAATAAAAGTCAATACTGACTGAGTTTGTGCATAGTATGAAACACTGGCACAAGAGCTGGGAGCAAGCAAATAACGTACTCAGGTTGACCTCATCGAGAGGCAAGGTGGACTATTTCTTAGTTAATTCATTGCTGAAGATATTGTCAGAAGCCCAGTAGGAGGTTAGTTATGGTTCAGTTGAATATTTTACCTTAAATGTAGCACCACTGGCTAAGAAGGAGATGTGAGGTGGAAGTTCAGTGATCACAGGCAACACAGGATTTGCATACAAGGTCCTGGCCAGATCCAGACAGATGAATGATGGGAGGCTGAGGTAGTGGCTGAAAGCCAAAGCTCATCTTCTCAGTTATTGTATGGCTATCACAAGGTCACTGTTCTACACGTTTATCACAAAGTTCCTTATCTCAGTTTCATCTACACTGCAGAAAGGCTTTGAACTGGTTCTTCTTCTACAACCTAGCACACATGACAGCTGGGAACAAAGAATGTAATACACATGTTCTTTGTAGATCGAAGGAAAATAGTAGTCTGTTTTGCTCAAGTGAAAGTTCTCAGTCTGAAGATAAGCCAAGAATGCTAACCTTGGAGTGGCAGTGTCACAACTTTTTTCTTTTTTTTTTTTTTCCCCCACTGCCCATTTCTGTTAATCAGATATAATGAAGAATATTGGAGACAATTAAAACAGTTATGACAGTTATTAAAGAATTTGAAAAGATACTTTGAAGACTCAAGGAGAGCAAGGAGATGACAGAAATCAGGGCGTATTTGTAGTCTTCAAATGTGAGAAACAATATCTTCTTCAGTTTAGTAAACGAAATGAACATGAAGATATCTGGATAAAATACAGTACTGTTACAAAAATATGAAAACCACTTTCCTGAAAATTCTTCTCATGGAAGATATTGATTTACTGCCTTGTCAGCTTCCCAGCAAGGAAGAAGGGAGTGCTTAATAGATAGCATTCTCAAATATTCTCAGAAATAAGTACATGCGTATGGGTGTGCTCACCATTGCAAAAATTCAGAAGTCAAAAATATTAAATTACTTAGTATTTCTAGGTTGACATCCAGCATCCCAAAGAATCACTGCAAGAATTGAATGAGTACATTTGACATTTTCTTTCTTCTGCATGACTACATCTGAGAAATTGTACCAGTATGGTGCCTTTCAGTTGAGTTCAGTGACAAGACAGATTACTAGAAATTATAATTATTTTTTTATTTAGTGTTAATAAAGAATTGCAACTACTTTGGAAGCTTATTCTTACAAGTAGAAGGAAAATAGGTCAGTTTTCAATAATGTGACTTATTAATGTGTCTTAATTTTTTTATTCATATTATTTGAGTATAATTTATATTTATTAAAAGCTGCTACATAAGCAAACTATTTTAACTTTAAAAATCACAGAATCACAGAATGGTCAGAGTTGGAAGGGTCCTCTGAAGATCATCTAGTCCAACCCCCCTGTCAAAGCAGGGTTACCTACAGCAGGTTGCACAGGATGGTATCTAGGCGGGTTTTGAATGTCTCTAGAGTCAGAGACACCACTCTGGGCACCCTGTTCCAGTGCTCTGCTATGCTCAAAGTAAAGAAGTCCTTCTCCATGTTTAGATGGAACTTCCTATGTTCAAGTTTGTGCCCATTACCTCTTGTCCTTTCACTGGGCACCACTGAAAAAAGACTGTTCCCATCCCCCTGGCACCCTCCCTTTAAGTATTTATAAGCATTGATAAGGTCCTGCCTCAGTCTTCTTTTCTCCAGACTAAAAAGATACAAGTCCCTCAGTCTTTCCTCATAAGAAAGACGCTCCAATCCCTTAATCATCTCTGTAGCCCTTTGCTGGACCCTCTCCAGTAGTTCCCTGTCTTTCTTGAACTGGGGAGCCCAGAACTGGGCGCAGTATCCTGTTGTCCACCAGGACTCCCAGGTCCCTTTCCACAGAGCTGCTCTCGAGGAGGTCAGCCCCCAACCTGTACTGATGCATGGTGGTGTTCCTCCCCAGATGCAGGACCCTACACTTACTCTTGTTGAATTTGATTAGGTTCCTCTCTGCCCAACTCTCCAGCCTGTCCAGGTCACATTGAATGGCAGCACAGCCTTCTAGTGTGTCAGTCCTCCTTCCCAGTTTTGTGTCACCAGCAAACTTGCTGAGGGTACACTATGTCTCCTTGTCCAGGTCATTGATGAGTATGTTGAACAGGACTGGACCAAGTATTGACCCCTGGGGAATACCACTTGTTACAGACCTCCAACTAGACTCTGCACCGTTAATCACAGCTTTCTGATCTCTATCTGCCAGCCAGTTTTCAATCCACTGCACTGTCCATTCATCTACCCCACACTTCCTAAGCTTGCCTATAAGGATGATGTGGGACACAGTGTCGAAAGCCTTGCTGAAGTCAAGATAGAAAACATCCACTGCTCTCCCCTCATCCACCCATCCAGTCATGCCATTGTGGAAGGCTATCATATTAGTCAGACATGACTTTCCCTTGGTGAATCCATGTTGACTACTTCTGATAAACTTTTCCTCCAGATGCTCTGAGATGATACACAGAATATGTAATAACTTCTTAAAAAAATGTTGTTCAGGTTTTAATATGTCTTGAAGGCACATTAATATTCATGGGTTTGAATTTGACTGAAAGGCTTTATTTGATTTTTTTTGTTTGGATTTGTTTTTCCCCCAGCATCATTCAGGACTATGTTAAGGGTAAAAAACTGAACTCTGAATTAACGACCACATTAACTACATCTAGCTCCATTTTCACCTCTAACATGTTTGTAATAAAACAGCTTTTTCAACAAATAAAAGTGATGAGATTCATTGCTGTGTTGTGTTTAAAACCATTGCCTCTGACCTCTGTAGCACAAGTATTCCAGAGGAGGAAAAATGACATCATTTTAAGAATACAATTATTTTTATACCTGTCTCTAAAAATATGTTAAAAAGTAAATTTACATGACTCATTCTTTTGCATGACCATTTTTCAGAGCCTTTTTCAGAAGCTGGAATGTGGCCTCTCCCTGTTACAGATTAATCGCACATTAATTAAAATGAATACACAATTCTGGGGAAAAAAAAAAAGATTAACACCTTGAACATGTTGCAAAAGTGGAACTTTAATTTCAAATACAACTAAGAATATCTAGAAATACAACAAAAATTGGGGTCTTTTGCAGTCAGTACTTCAACTGGCTGTATTTTTTTTGTGTGTCCTAGGAAGGCCAGACTTCATTTGTGTGAGAGTTGTACATGAGGGGTGAAGGCTACTGAAGTGGGTACATGGAGAAACAAAGCAGTGCGGTGCACTTCAGTTAATCAGGATGCACTTAACAGGGAAATTTGCTTAATTAAGATGTTTCCCAAGGAAGCAATTTAAGACTAATGATACCTAATAGCAATAACTGCCATTTAATGGGGATGGTAATTCCACTTAATAGGGATACCATCAGATAATTATGGCCAGGTCTAAGCTACTAACTTTTGTTGGCAAAGCTTTACCTGTCAGGCATCTGAAGAGATGTAGTCCTTGATCAAAAACTACAGGGAAGCAGAAACACCATATGCAAACTTTGGTACTGCAGATCTGTGCTTTCACAGTTTATCCTATGTTGATCAATAGGAAGCTGCTGCCCTGCTGATTAAAAAAAAATTAATAATAATTCTGGTATATTTACACATTGTCTTTACTTTTTTATATATATATTTCTAGTTTATATCTGGCAAAATGATCCTGAGGTCTTTGTGTGTTCATCTCACAACACATTGTACCTGCTTTATTAGTTGGATTTATGCACACAACATGTTAGGATATGAATCCAAGTAAAAACTTAGAACAAAATAATATTGTTGAATTAAAACTTTCTAACCTTTTGTTCCAAGTTTATGTTGGTATTTAGTTATGTTCTTCTTTTCCTTTTTTCCCTTGGTTTGTTTTTGTGGTTTATTTTTTTGGTTGGTTGGGGGCTTTTTTTGGTGTTGCAAAGTTACTCCATGCTGGAGACAGCTTTTAGCTCATGAGTGCAACCAAAATCAATGATGGTGCTCTGATGCACAGGTTACCCAAGCTGGGGTCTCCAAATTCTGTTCGTTACAGTCAAAGAGTGGTTGACCAACAGTGTGGCAGACTCACTGCAGCCTCCTGGAGAGCAGTATTACTCATGAGGATCCTCCCTGTACAGGATGCTCTTACTCTGCCACTGTGTCCTCATTAATAAGGTCTGGTGTAATTTATCTTAGCTCATTCACAGACTCCTTGGGTATCATTACAAACAAAAGAGTTTCCCTTTGCTAACCCTTCTTAGGCAAGACACTTTCATAAATTCCCCTTTCATTCAGTGCTCCTACACTTGCTAGTGTTGTTTGTCAGCCTCCCAGGATGAGAGATCAACAAATGCAGAGCGCAGGAAGTAGGAGCTATATCCCTAATACCCACAGATCAGCATCTTTATGACAGTAAACTCCTGAAAGCATGAAAAAAGTTCACTGAAAAATAGCTACATGAAACACAGGGAGAAACCTGCAAAGCTTGACAAATATTTGTTATTTACTTTCAGGTCACCAAAGATCATCTAAAAACTTTTTGGGATATTTTTCATAACTGCAGTCTCCTCTGAGCTGGGTATAATTTGTCTAAGAGATAAAGAAAAGGTGGAAGGGTGGCTCTGTATGCTGGAGGAATGCAGTCTTCCAGCAAGTTATATTATTGTAGTGAGGACAAACATGTATAGTTCACTACCTCAGGCACCAAAGAGTCACAAGAGGACAACTGAAGAAAATAATTCAAAAGTCTGTGAAACACTGACTCAAGGAAATAGAGTGAACAACTGACATCTAGCAGTTTATACAGCAAAGTTAGATTTTTGTTCTCATCAACCTGTATGCAAAGAAGCTATGATTTATGCAGTCTATTGAAGGAACTATTTAATAGGATATATTTCAGTCCTTGCATTGCTAGCAAATTGTTCCCACAGTAACTGTTTCTAATATTTCTGCTCTAATATGTAGGAATACTGTACTGGCTTTCTAATGGAATCATACCCAAAGCAACTTCCCAGAGATACTCCTACAGTAACTTTCAACATAGCTTCGCATATCCTTCAAATAAGATATATACAATCAAGTATTTCTATGTCAATACGTATGTATATACATGTACGTGTGCATTTTGTATGGATGATGTGTTCTTGAAAGAGCAGTCAAAAAGAGGCCAAAAAAAAAAAAATCAATGAAGGAATCACAAATGATATTAAATAGGCCCTGGCATAAATGTCAAGAAGAACTCAATGTTGTTCTTATGAATTTGGCCAGAATACCACACATCTCTCATTACACGATTGACTGTTTTACTGTCTGACTGAACTCAGCTGTGCTGTGTTGTCCTTTAGATGGACACCACCCTGAAATTTTGGTTCTTCCTGGCAATGAGAGAAGCTCACAGGTAGTAAGTATCTTCCAATCAGTACAATTTAAAGAACACATTTATGACTAACTATTCTAAAATATATGTTGTAAAAAGATCAAATTTTGGAGCATGAAAACATGATTCATTTTTTTACAACAAGCCAGCTAAATAAAATCCCTGTTATTACCGAGGGGGAAAAAAAAAATATTCTTCCTATCTACAAATAAACAGAAGCACTGCTGCTGCTGTTTTCCCAGTTACACTGTATGCCTTTTGGCCTGCCATGTATATGACCTCAGTTGAAACTGTGTTGAGACTTCATATTCACTTGTCTTACACAAGCAAAGAAGGTTTTTCCATGTTACTGCTGGTAGAAGTTTTACACTCAGGAGTCAGCATTATTCTCCGTAATATGGTGCGAAAAATAAGAAATTATGTTTAATATAAACAATTGGAGACAAAGAATGATGAGACAGAGTAGAGGAATCTCAGACAGGAAAAGAAAAAAATAATAAAGGATGGGAGTCCTGATTTCCAAGCTATTTACACATGTATTCTGTGCACATATTTTTTTAAATAGACCACACTGTATCTAGTTATGAAAAAATATAAAGGTTTCTGCTGCCTCAGGAAACAAGAAAAGAAAAAAAATCTGGATAAACAAGAAGATGCAGAAAAGCTTTCCCATGTTCTAGATATAACATGTTATCTTGTGCCTTTTCATAAATTTTTAGGCACAAGATTATTAAACCAGTCACGTGATTTTTTAAGATGTTAAAAAAAACCCCAAACAACCATATCGTCAAGACAGTCCCATCCAATATTTAACTGGAATGATTTACAGGAATATTTCTCTAACAACAAACTATATTCTAGAATTGCCTGCAGAATGTCTCACCCCAGAAGACACAGAAGGGCTTTCTCATTCAACGTGTTCCCAACAGCAAGCATCTCTAATGAGTAGCATCTCCAGGTCTTTCACCCCAAGGTCAGATATCAGTGGAGACATGACCCCCAGCACAGTATTCAAGAGGCAGAAAGTCCCAGTTTCTAGCTCTGTATCCAGTGGCTGCTTGTTTTGATACAAAAACCTCTGCTGACCACAAATCATGGATAGCCTTAATTCTCAATAAGAAGTAAGGTTTCCACTTTGACTACCAGAACACTGAATAGGAGGGGACTGGAGCCTCCCACAGTGGATAATTTATTATGACCAGGAAAATTTCTATAGAAAGGGCTCTACAATCTCCTGCATCAGTCAGTTTCTAGGAAAAGGATCTGGGAAACACTCCAAAGGGAAGAAAAAGGCAAGGCAGAATTATTCAGTATAAACGACTCTCCATTCACTGGTGTTCTCAGAGTTCCCTTTTGCATCTAAGGAAGGTTGGCTCTGTCTTCTGAGGTCAGAACCTGTCCCTGTAGTTTACAATATGATTGGGATGAGCAAAAAACTCCAACTACTGTGAGTGAGATGTGCAATTTCACAATTTTTTTTACATCATATCATGACACAGTTTTTAATATCTTGTGCCTGAATCAGTCCAACATAGGTGCAGCCGCTTTAGTGTTAGAGTTTGGATCCAGCATGCATTTGTGAAGCAAATTTCTTGATCATCCCTATTTCCTGTGTTTCCTCTGGTTCCACAATATGAATCAGTCTTGGAGTGCATGAACTCGATACATTTCTGATGAGATGTAAATGGAAGGATGAGCTTCAGATGTGCATCTAGGTTACTTCCACTGCTACTTCAGTCTACTGGATCAGATTGGCGGTCATCTGAAAATAAAATTTAAAAAAAAACAAAACCAAACCAAAAACCAAACAAAAACCACACACTGATAAAAAAACAATCCCACATTGCATATAGTGTACATATAAACTCATCGGTAGCATTGGTTTCACTCTGAAGGATTGTTCCCATTGACATGTGCTACATGGTAATACACATGTAGCAAATTAGTCCAGAATTAGGCATGCTTTAAAGCTATTAAATTGCCATGTAATATATTAGAACTATAAAGAAACTGAAGTCCTAGCCATAAAACTTAAATTATGAAAGACAGAATAAAAGATTCTTAACTATTTTAGAATACTGAATTTAGCAATTGATTCCTGGGAGATAGAAAAGAACCAATCATCATAAATTACTAACTTGTGGAAAATCCAAGAACATAAGCTTATACATCACATCACCTCCAGGAACATTATAGGAGTAGATAAAATATTATTTCAATGCATATCAATATATTATCAAGCATAATATGCAAAATGCAGAAAATCCCAGCACTCATCAATTCTTATTTGGTGTAATTACATGTAAAATATCTAAATAAGTTTGAATCATTCAAGCCACTGGTGTTCTCCATGACCAACCACTTCTAACAAACATATATGATCAGTGACAGTTCTGCTTTTTTAACAGTGAGCTTGTAGAATTATCTGCAGAGACAAAAGCAGTAATAAGAAGAGAATGAAGTATGCCCTGTGGGGTATTACTAGTCAGTACATTCATTAGGCAGTTCTTATGATGCCATAAATGCTTTAGTCATAAGAACCAAACATAAAATCCCAGACTTTCTAATACTCCAATAGGGACTACTTTGCTTTTTGTAATATACTGTTCTGCTTTTCGGAAAAACATGGCAGTAGCTATTTCTTTACTGATGCAACTGATTTTGCTTTGGACCATGCTCAGAACATTACAGGTTTATGTATTTTATTAAAGCTTTTTATACATTAGATTGACATTTAAATCATTCACTTAATCAAAGCGGTGTTAAAAAAATCTCGTGACATCATAAGGGAAGAAAATTTTGAAAGACATTATAAAATTGCTTTCTGTAACAGTTTGGACTTGTTTTGCATACAGTGTGGTATGAAATTAAACTGCTCCCATATTTTGCAAAGACAATACAAAAAATATCTCAGCCTGCAAGCATAAATGGGAAAATATATCTGGCTCACAAGCAAGTAGGTTCCTACCTTGTCTAAGCAACAGGCAAGCAGTGACTGAGGGGATGATTATAAAAAGTGCCCTCATCTACCTGTGAGAAAGAACATGTAATGGACCAAGCTTGCATGGATGGTCACAAACACTCATTTGTTTTCCTAGTAAAGCTAAAGTCCAGAAGAAATGTTTATGTATTTGGTTATGGTTTACTCACACACTATAGGCTCAGAATTGACTAATACACAGGACATTTCCAATATTGCTTTAAGGTGCATATCCATATCTTATTCAGTTTCCAGTTAAAACAAAACAAACAAAAAAGACTGAACAATTTAAATGGATGAGAAGTGTGTAGACTTTGGAAACAGATGAAATAAAAATAAAAATATAAAATATAAATATATAAAATAGATTTTTAAAATTAATTACTAGTGAAAAAAAACATCTCTAGTGTATCTATGTCCTCATCCCTATATAGCTTTTGGAATCAGTGTATAAAATCTACAAGCCCTGGACCTCCAGACATGTTCCTAGTTCATGTAAGATGATGTAAACCCTAACTCTAGTTAACTGAGTACTTTCAAGTCAGATGGGAACAAAGTTTAAATCAGATAAGAAATGGCAACCTTCTCAGTATCATTAATACAAAACCACAATGATAGATTCACCAGAATTTTTCCCTCCAGATCTACAAGATACACCATTACAGGTCAATTATTAGCTTAGTGGAGTGCTTACCTTACAAGTAAAGCTGAAACAGCATTCAGCTGTATCCAGAAATGAACATCTAGCTAAGCCAATTTTTCACAGAAGACATATTCCTCCCCCCCCGCCCAGTCTGACTTCTTTGTGACTTTGTGACTGTGCCTTCTTTGCTAGCCCCAGCTCCCATTATCTCAGATTTTAAGTCCCATACACCACTACCTTCCATTATCATTTCAAAAGGAATTCATGAATCTACCCAAATACTACTAGTTCTTAAATATATAAGGTATCCTTTTGACTGAGTTGCTTTGCTGTGTGAAGTCTTGCATGTAGACTTACAGAGCATTAGGAAAGATGTCCTGTTGTGAGGAATGACAAATACACAATGTAAAGAATGTCTACCGCAGTCTCACATATTTTGACCACCCAGAACAAAACTTTGGTGCACTGCTAAACACAAGCAAATTCAACAGTAAATTGCTGTGTTCAGATTGGACACATGCATCACAGATGAGTATAACAATGAAAACAAGTTTAACAAATGCTTTTCAAGCCCATGAGAATGACTCCAAACGCAGAATTATAGTTCAGCAAAATGGTGAGTCTGAGACTATTGTATTCTGTGATCTTTAACAAACAGGTTGGTGAAATGAAGAGTTTAATCCCAAATCTTTGTGGCGACTAGTTAACAATGTTTCCAGCTATTACTCTGTGGTCTCAGTATGTCTGATCAAATGACATCTCTATCTGTAACAAAATGCTTGACATAAAATATTGAAACTAGAGAAGCAGGAGTCAGAACTTCAACCCATGTATAAGTGGGTTGGCAAATGAGAGGGTTTTTTTTCACATTTCTCTTTATGATGAAATCGTTCTCTTTGAAAAATGAAATTTGGGGTAACAGGAGGATGAGGAAGGTAGGATGTGATAGATTGGCTTTAAGTCTTGTTCCATTGTGGACAAAGACTAAATTCCAATTCTGCCATTGAAGCTACTGTTTCTTATAGGTTCAAAGACCTAGAGATCCCTGTAGTTCCAGGTACATAAAATACACCAATATTTCAGTCAACTGTTCTGAGTTGTAAAGTAAGGGTGAGAAACCTATCAGCAAAGTGGTAAATTAACAGGTTAAGCTATTCGGTATTTTGAGCATTGGCATTTTCTCCATTGCTCAGTCCTTGAAGAGATGGGAGTTGGTTTGTGGATTGGTGTCTGCAAAAACTGTGTTAACATCATTTACACTTTGCTGAGAATTTTAGGGTTTGATTTGGGAATAATTGTCTATAGGACTTTAGTCCAGATTTTGCCTTTACATTGTATGTTCTAAGTACACAAATGGCAAACAGTCATGAAAATGTGCAATATATGTTGTTTGTCATAAATTTGTCATGTTTGTCAGCACTTTCAACTGTCAGATAATTACAGATAGATTGCCCTATGGAGTATTTTTATTTTGGCCTTGTTGTATCTATCTATGTGTTTGTTCTTAGACTTGCTAATAACACTTTATTTTTAGTGAATGAAGAGAAAATCACAAATCTAGCAAAACTTGGTAAAGTCAGTAAAGCCCCAAAGACTCTGAATGATCTATTCGTTTGTGTATATATTTTTTTATGTTGTCAAATACCATTTCTAATGCTCAAGATTTTTATCTAAATTGTAAAATTGGTAAGTCAAACTTTTTTTGGGTTTTACTGTTAATTAAGAATAAGGTCTTCTTTCACATTGGGGCTAGACATTTAATTAAACTATGATCTGAGAAAAGATAAGCTGGGCTTAGGAGAAGCACCCCAATTCCTGGGAATGCAACAGTGTCTATAATAAAAACAGTAGTTTAAATGCTGCAGAGATTGAGGCTTAGAAGAATCAAAGTATTTGGAGGTGTTTTGATTTAGGACACCGATTCTTTATTTATGTTCATAATGGGAGTCAAAAGACCTGCTACTGTGATCTCATTTAGTAGGCTGTTGGCCTAATTGAAAAATGGACAATAAGCAACTTATATTAGCTTTGGCACTGTATTTGGGCTTGTTGGTTGAATATCTCTTTATAAAATGTTCCTGGAAGACAGACAGGGCTGTGTGTTCAGAAAATGCTGCTGAGTGGATTGATCCTTGAATTGAGAATCACAGTACTGGTGGCAATTATCTCCTTTGAAGAAGTTTACATGAGTCTGTATTGACTTCTGAGATCCTGCAACATTAGTCTCTGATCTCCCTTCTAGACCCATCCCTTCAAATGGGCACTCCCTTGAGTCTGGGAGGGTGGATGGTAATATATCCCAAGATAGCAAGCCTTGATTTCCCTGATTTATGCATTAGGCACTTTTTCAAGTATATTAAAAAAAAAAACACCAAAAAGCTACCAGGTTTGCAGATCATAAAGTTATTCAATGTGTGTGCTTTTTTTCCTCCTTTCTAATCAATTGCTTCTGTTACATTTTTGTATCATTTAAATTCAGAGTTGGAGTATTTTGTTTGGATAGTTCATATTTTTGTTTTTCTTTCAGGAGGCAGAAAGCATCTTTCATTGCTTTGAGGGGTTCTACATCAATTGGTGGCAGAAGTTAAAATAAATAAAGTGATATTAGGTAAATTTTGTTAACCCTGGAATTTACCATGTTCATTAGAATATGGAAGACTAATAATCCCTATACAGAAAGAGTAGTTTTAGAATTTACAATAGCTTTGAATAAACACATAGAAAAAGTATTGTGGTGCCTGTTGCAGGATGGAGCAGTTGATGCCCGATTCCAGGGCCTTCTCCAATAATCATGTTTTCTTTGGCCTGCAAAAGATGCATCACACAGACAATTGCCCCCAAGAGACATTAAGTTAATATTCTCAACTGCTGTAGGAATCAGAAACTGTCTTGTTTCTGTTACTTATTTCTCCCATGTTCCTGTATATTGAGTAGACTGTGTGTTCATCAGAGATGTAGGTATCTTGTTGAGGTCTTAACAGATTTTAGCCGGACATGACATGGATTTATACTTCCATTCTTTTGCTCCAAGGATGGCATCTTGCATTAATATTCTTTGCTGGTTGAACTTCATAGGCCAGACTTTCTAAGTGGTTTTGGGTTTTTTTTGAAAACATCAGAAGGAAAAGGTGCTGTAATTCAGTTGTCATTGAGCAGATATTTTATATGAAGGGCTATTTTGAGGAACAGAGTATTATGAAACTTTGCTCAAACTTTATTCTTATGGTAAGTATTTTTTCTAAGATTCAGCAAACACATTGAAAACTGAATAGTTTCAGTATGTTTCACTAGTCATACCAAAACTGATCAATTTTACAGAAACTCCTTTTTGAACATGGGAAATATTGTAGTATCTTTGGGATTGCTCGCATTATTTATCATCCTAGCCTTCTCCTCTGTCCTTTACCTCTCCCAGAAATCTGCTTTCACATGGAGTTGAGATTTTTAACATGCAAGCATGACATGGATCGACTTATCAGTTCTTCCAACATTGTAAATCTGGAATGAGGTATTAAAAAAAAAAAAGAAATCCCTACAATGTGTGTAATAGTGCCTTCACAGTGGAGGGTGTCAGCATATTATAGACCAGTAGTCATCACTCAAGATCCATGTACTACCGGTACCTTGAAGAAAGCATGAAATTACGTGTATCTGTGATATTCTGATTTTGAATATTTTTTTGAATACTTCCAAAGGCAAGGTGATTGTAGATTGCCACTCTTTGTTTCATACTTCTGTTTTATGGTTGTAAGAGAGATCTAAGCAGTTTCTACTCTGTTATATAACATAAGTCATAAATAGTTAAATATCAATATAGGAATTATATTCTTTTTTATGATATATCTATTTTTAGATATATATAAATATAAACATATGCCTATATGTTTATCTACATATGTACCTGCACATAAACACTGTTTTCAGACCGGATTACCCATGGCCATTCATTCCTAGCTAAATGATACAAACTATTTCTTTTTCTTATGTTCATTTACTGTGGATAAAATAAATGCCAAGTTCTATGTCTAAGTTCTGTATTTTTGAAGTTTGGCCAATTGACTCTAGTGATTATTTCACTTCAATAAGTCTCTTTAAAGTCAGTAATAATTGAGATATTTCTTCACCCACACTCTAACTAACGTGATATGGTCACTCACCAATTCAGTTTTTTTATTTGGAGGATTTTCATTATTTTTGTCCCTTAGGAGCCTGGCAAACAGTTAGATACAGTCAATATTTGGCAGGATTAAGAGGAAAAGAACCTGGATTTAGTAAGTCTCTAGCAAAATTCTGGAAGGTAACTGCCTTGTCTTGAATTTAAGGTTTAATCCAATTGAGAGTCAAAATTCAGCTTGAAGCCAGAACAACAAATTCCCTGGAAATGCTTTAAAGCATTTTGTACAGAGTTAAAAGGAGAAATTCTCAGTGATGTGAAAAGAGAATGGAGAGAGTGTAAGAAATATAGTAATACATATTTTGTGCTTGATTTTACCAGAACATTAATTCCAAGATGATAGAAGAAATAAAGAGAGAAGGAGGTTGTTAATCAGAGCTTAAGCAGTAAGACCTGGTTTAAGCCATTTAAAATGTTAGTCATTTGGCTTGATTAATTTTACCTACAAGAAAAATAAATATAGCAATATGGCAAGGTATCTTTTTTGCATGTGAAAATTACGATATGGAAGATAATAGGACCACCCAAGGTGAAGAAAAGGCATTATTGTCAGTGGACATTTTTGTATATGAACATGACATTGAAAATTAAGAGCAAAGTACAAATGAATTAGAAAAAGGATAGGTGATGGAATGAAGTCAAATGGATCAAAAAGAAAAATGGGGTTATCACATGAGACAAGGAGACAAACAAAACCAAAATTTGGAATGGTATCGGTGTACTAAGAAAAAGAAAATTAACAGCTGTATTTTCAGACATTGATCAAGACTTAATATTGGCATGTGTCCAGTATGAAATTAGCAATAAATAGGAGAAGGAATAGAATCTAAAATCACCACATTGCATTCGAACAAAAATAAAATTGTGTAACAATGTATTATGAGCCAAATTAGAAATGTCTCCTCTATTCAATATTTTCATATTTAAACTTGCAGTTTTCAACTATTTATAGACTTTACAGAGTTTAACTATTCTTGCTCCAATTTCCCATGCCAGGTGTCTGCCTTGAGGCGACTTTACTTCATGAGGTTTCCGTAAATACATTCTGGCCATTTCTGAGAATGAGAAAATATGTTGTCTTGCTATTAATAACAAATTCTTACAGCTATTTCATTTCAAAAGTTTAACTTTTTTAGGCTCTGGTCTTCCATGCTACCCACTGAAATTTAGCAGAGCTGTTTTTCTGCAAGTGATGTCGTCTTTTTTTTCATGAAAAAACAATCACATTTGGAATTGTCATAAGGTTTTGGGGAAGCACTTAAACTAATAAGGAAACTCTGACAGGGAAAATTTAGTTGAAAAACTACAAATGCTGACTGGGATTTCTGACTATTGCAAAGCTGAGTGAAAAGGAATACCTGAAATTAGATAAGACTTTGACTTGATGAGCCAGAAAACTTAAAATGAAAGCCTGTAAAAGAAAGAGCTGAAAGGGGGAACATGCTGAAGAGGAAAGGAGACAGAGCCAAAAGCTGAGTGAAGAAGGTATAACAGTAATATCAGGATGGATACAGGGGTTAGACACTGGGACTATTGGGCAGAGGCATTCAAGGTACCAAAGGCAGGAAAAAGGCACCTGTTAAGTACAGGAGAGAAGAAACAGTGGAATAGAAGTAGCTAGATCCACAGGCTATTGTATAACTTACCTATACATAACTGAAGAGAGGCCTGTACATCCTTCTAATCAGTCTCCCTGTGCTTTTTTTCATGTGTGGTTTTCTGGATGGTTTTCTTTCCTGCCTGCGCTATAAAGGTTTTAAAGGTAAATGGAGTATTGTAAAAAGATGACAAAAGCAACAGAAAAGGCAAAAGACAAAAAATGAAGTAATGTTATTGATGAAAACTAGAAAGAGTAACAAAGAAGGGTAGTAAAAGAAGAACCAGATGAGAAGGAACAGGAGACAAGAAGGGAAGGGAAGTAGGGATTGAAGTAAGTTAAATCTGAGGGGAAAAAATGAAAAGAGTAGTCATTAAACTCACATAATAGTTTAGGTTGGAAAAGAGTTTGGGAGATTATCTAGTCTAATATCTGCTGAAAACAAGTCTAACTTTGACGTTACAGCAAGTTACTCACTGCTGTGTCCAGTTCAGTTTTTTAAATCTCCAACAATGGAGGTTGGAGGTCCAAAATCTCTCTGGGCATTTGTTCCTGGGCTTAACCATGTTCATTGTGAAAATATCTTTTTCCTTATATCAAGCAAGGATTTCCTCTGGGGAGATTGCTTCTTGTCCTTGTGCTAAGGAAGGACCTCTAAGACAGGTATGGCTTTCTTTTCTCCATAAATCCTCTCTAGGCAGAGGGTATTTATCCCCTTTCCTCTTCTCTCCTCTAATACCACGTGCTCCAGCCTTTTAATCATCTCAGGAGCCTTTTGCTGCATTTGCATTATCTCCCTTGTACTGTGGGGACCAATGCTGGACATAGTACTACAGACAAGGCCTCATGAATTCCAAGTAGGGGATTGTGGGAAACTTCTTGGAGAACAACGGACACGTACTGAAGGTCAACATGAAGGAGGAAATCATGCGCTGATACTGAAACTACTGCTACTCCCCAACAGATGCGGAATGTGTATTAATTAAAAGACTGACTTGGCAGAAATAGTAACAAAGTGTAGATAATAAGTTACAGCTGCATTTAACCAATAATAGTTTGTGTGTATAAGTCTAGAAACCAATGAGCACAAGCCGCAGATCTAGCCCACGTTGTATTAAAAAGTATATAATGGCTTAAGTATTTTAATAAAGTGGCTTCAGCATTGATCATATTGGTCTGCGTCTGGGTCTGTCTGCAGAGGATAATAATATGTCATAGAATAATTTATTACTGGGGTTATTTCAATGAAAAAGTGTTGGACAGGGAGTTCTGGACCAATGCCAATATCACCGGAACTCACAATCAAAATTACTAAATAATCACAATGAAGAGACCCTGAATCTGAAGGTCGGTCCAAACAAAAATGACAAAAACTATGTTTAAAATGTCAGAAACAGTCTGTGAATGATTCATAAACCAAATACAAAAAAAAGTTTTAAACTAATGTAACTTTTGGTTTGGTGAATCCTATTTAAATAACTGTGAGGAAAAGGAAAGAAGTTAATTTGTCTTTTAGACTCTAGGCTGAGTCTGCAGAATCTATGTAATAAGAAACATAGGCTAAATGGAAAAAGAAATTAGCAAGGAGCAATGGAGAGGAACAGTCCTTCCCTCTCTTCCTTTGAAACGCATATTAGAGTAGTTTTGAGCTGCAAATTACTGGGTCAGAAATTAACTTGGAACCCCACAATGTTGTTTCTTACAAAATCACTTTTTAGATTGGGGTTCTAATTCAAGCATCCCTTACCAGTAGTGGCATAAAAATGAACCATGTCAAAAATAATGGCAGAGCTGAAGTCGTCCTGTTGAGCAGCAGGTAAGCAAGCCGTATGTTTCGACATATCTCCACAATGGTAGTGGACGTTTAAAGTGTATGACAACTCTGTATTTAGAAAAAAAATGGACCTAAATTTCACAGAATGTTCAAAAAGAAGAATTGTGTGGTGCTACTGGCTCGCACTCCAAGATGCCAGCTGGCTTTTGACTCTTCCTTTCCTACTTCTGGTTCATCGTCCAGTGATGGTAGTGTCACATTTCAAAGGAATAATACTCGTTCAGGGCTTTGAAAAACTGAATAGATCTCCCCTGGCCATGACCCACCAACAGAACTCTAATTTCCAGAAATGCATCTCCAAATACATCTTTTTTACATATTTGTAAAATTACTAGAATCTAATACTTCTTGAAAGACAAGTGACAGCAAGCACTGAAGCTGAACGTGATGTGACAAACATGGCAGCACACTGTGGTGAAACAATTCAAGCTTGTAATTAATTTCTATCTTTAAATTCCCATCAGTAATGCTTAGTTGGAAGATTCTGACAGGGTGGAGCTATCAAGAGAGAGATTTTCTGTTGCAAAGGTTGCAATACTGTTTGCATATTTACTATGAAGGCCACCAGATAATGATTCAAAACAATGAGCAAGAAAAACCTTTACAGACCTGTGTGTTTAATGAAATCTCAACAGTATTAATATTCCTTATGAAAATTGTTTGATATTACTGAGGCAGAAATCACCTTCGTGTTTCAAGTCAATGTAAAGCAGAAAAATCACCTTGTAACATTCAATTCAGAGATATAGAAAGAATCCATAAATAGGTCACTGTGAACGTTGTTCTAGGGATTTCCTTTATGAATCTCATCAGGCTGCAACAAGGCTTAAGTGAAAGGATTGTGAAAAAGGAGGCAAATATACTGGCAGACATGGAATTTCAATTTTCTATCTGTTCCACAAGAGGCCAGCTATGAATGACTCCCAATATGATTTTCCTTTGAACACAATCCTGCTCCCAATGCCTTAGTACAATAGGGAAGAATGTCAAATCAACATCTTGCTCCAGGTGTCAAATATTCCATGGCAATACTAAGTGAAAGAGATTAATTAAGTAAAAATTCCATTTTATTTTCCTGTTAGTAACTTCTGGGCTAGAATTTCTTATTTGTTTTAAATGTCATAATTCAGCAAAGTGAAGAAACTTTATATGTATACATCTAAATATATACATATGTCTCTGTGTGTTTATATATTTATACACACATATACATATAAACGTGTACAGAATCTACTTTTCTTTAAAAAAAAAACAACAAACAAACAAGTACCCATTTAAAAGCTCATTTTATTTGTTCAACACTAAAGATGTGAGGAAATATTTAAAGTTTCCATTAACTTTTTTTTTTTTTTTTGCATAAGAATGTGGACATCAGAGCCCATATACATCCAAATAACAGGTAGAATAAATGAAGTACAGACTTTCTTATGATCAGAAAGATGATCATAAACTCCTTTGAGCTTCTTTGATCTTGAAGCATCTTTGTTTTACATGTTTTCCAATCTCTCTATTCCGATAGAGGTTTCAGAATTACACTAATGATGGCTGTTTATCAAACATGGAACTGTTACAGTAGCCAAAAATTAATGAGGTCTAGGACAATCCAGCTCTGTGTCTGTGATTTTCCTGGGCAGGGAAGCTAGGGGAGACTTTCTCCAGTATTTGGTGTGAACTGTTGTGCACGTAGGTTTTTATGCTGCACACAACGTAGCTCGATGGAGCCTACAAACCCAAGAAACATCCACCTTAGGAAAAAATGAGGCTTTTACTTTTTTACTTTTTTCACCATTGCATATAAAGGGAGTCGTCATAACAAGCTCTGATCTAGACATTGCGGTAAAAGTAGTTTAAGTAAATTTTATAGCTTAAGCTACCACAAAATTGTTCATGCAGGATGTCACCTACTCTGTCACACAGTACCTTCCTTTCTCTTACCCATTTACATTTTGGAATAGCTCAGATTACTTGCCTCTACTGCTCTGTTAGAAGGTTACTTCAGAGAGGCGTTATCAATTATTTCCTCTCTCTATTCTCAACCAATGCATAGCTGTTTATGCAATATATTCTTGAGCACCATCTGCTGGTACTTCTTCCACATTTGAAATACCTACATCTATACAGACTGAAAGCATGCTTGTAATGTTTCCTCTAGAGTGAATAATCTGGTATTCAGCCCCCTTGGTGCATGAAGAAATGTGGTGTTTATGCAAGTGATCTGGCCTGATTCTGAAAGGAATGCTAATCTTGGCTGGAGAAGGGGGAGAGACAACATTTCTTAATACACAATTGTTACAAGAAGAAAAAAGCTGAAAATTAGCATCTCTCTACTCATCTCCTGTCGTGTAGTGGAATTAATCTTCTATTTCATACTACCTGTGTAGCCAAAAAGTAACTACAATTTAAAGGTCACATTATTAAGAACACCTGAGGTTGCATTTCAAATAGGTATAGTTTATTTCAGGGAAACAAGCATTAAATACTTTGCCAACTGTGAAGGAAATTATTATGCCAGCTTTATAGCAAGAGAAGTGATATGCCTGTAAAAATTGCCCATCTCAACCTGTTGACAAGTCTAGTTAAAATGTGCTCTTAGTATAACAGCCAGTGCTGCCCCAGAAGACCTCTATTAGTAATTTATGCATTCTTATTTCAGAAGGGGAGGGAGTCTATGTTGAGAAAGGAGTAACACACTTAAAATTCTGTCTTAGAGCTGCGAGCAAGAACTTTGATTTATTAAAACTGAAATAAATTCAAGCACCTAATTTGGAGACCTCGGCATTTGTACAACTTGTTACTCTCATTTCAGATGCCTGTGACATTGAAACTAAGCTGGCTGTTTTCTCATCCCTGCAGCTCTGTTCTCACACTGGAAGTGTGAGACTACAAAGCCAGGGTGAAAAATTACTTGTGATTAAATTTTTTGGATGGCTGCCCCTGCCATATTTGACTGTGGTTTAAGAAGAAGCTTCATTTCTTGTTCGGCACAATGGCATCTGAATCCTGAGATCACTTATTAAATGCTATAATAGTGTTCTTACTAATAGTAAAGACACTTTCTTACAGGATCTAGTATGACATATTCAAACCACTT
The DNA here is from genome assembly GCF_000708025.1 of Charadrius vociferus. Lineage (NCBI taxonomy): Eukaryota > Metazoa > Chordata > Aves > Charadriiformes > Charadriidae > Charadrius > Charadrius vociferus. Next base: position 585,587 of record NW_009661369.1, read on the forward strand.
TCTGCAGTCTTAGTATAGAAGAATCTAAGGGTTAAACCAAAACTCCACCTTTCTCAGTAATTGACAGGAGATTTAAAAAGCTGAAACAGGATGTGAAGGGAATGGTACAGCTTAAAGTTTTTGAGAACTGGAAGCTGCATCTTCTCTGCTCTTTGTATTTCTTATAGAAATATTTTCCATAAGTTTGCCTAGTTGGTTTTTGAATCTTTTGGCCTCCACAACTTTTCTTGGCAATGAAATCAAAAGTGTAGTTACATGTAGGTAAAAAACCTACTACCTTTCATTTATTTTAAATCTTCTGCTTGACAATTTCATCTGATTCCTTTTCCACTCTTCTATTATGAACCACTGAATGAAAACTTCATATTTGTTCTTTCCAGACCATTCATAATTTCTCTGATTTCTGTGATATACCCATTTCACATGATTCCATATAAAGAATACCATTACACATCAGATAATTCTTGTCCCCTTTCCTGCAGAACCTCTGGTGGAACCTTCCCTGCCTGTACTGTATTGTGAGCTTTCTTTGCATGAAGTCCTGCTTGATGTGTGTTTTTGCATGTCTCTGACTTCCTGTGGGCTGCCGTATGACTGCAGAAGCATTGTGATTCTCCTTTTCATACCTATATTTGGATATCACATATTCACATGCACTGTTGTATAGTAAAACTGAACAGGTCAGCAGCAGTGCAGTTTACACACATGAATATCAGAAAGATGAGTTTCTTTTTTCCTGTCTTCTCTCATTCCACTTAATCTGACCTCTGTTGTACAAAACTTTTCTATCACTGGTATGTTTCGGCTCCAGTTGCTGGTCAGTGTGAGTTATACAAAGGTCCATGTTACCTGCAGACTAAATTTCAAGTATCATTACATTTAAAAGGCTGCTGACTACATCTGCAAATTTAATCTTCCACTAAGAGTTTGTCCTGGTTTCATTACGCCTACATTTCTGTTACTACATCTCTGTTGTAGTCCTATGATCTTTTGAACTTTGGTTGGTTAAAATTTAACAAAGCCAAAATTCATCTTTTATTCATCTTTTTGTTGTTCATAAAATCAATGTCATAGTTCAACATGGGCAGGGGCATAATATGTTCAACTGAAGTCCCAGTAAAACTGAGTGTCAGCTGCAAATAAGTCTTCCCCTACAGAAAAAAAAAAAAAAAAGGGAAAAGAAAAAGAAAAAAAGAAAGAAATGTAATTTAAAAAGGAAAATCAGGATGATTACTCCACAACCTGACTCAGGTACAGCACTCCACAGAGTGCACACAGCTACTGTAAAGCACCACGCATCCATTATCACTGGATTGAAGACTAATTTATTTTTAACTGACTGTCCTGTTTGTTCTGAGGCCACTGACAGCTGTAAGTCTATATTACACAGAGCAGAACACGGATGTTTTGATTTATTTATTGTGGCTTGTTTTCAGTAAGCTAGAAAAAAAGATGTAAAGGTAATTTTATATGTTTAACTAATTTGTAACGCTGATTGATAGCCATGCAACCAGGATCTCCTAAATGTGAAATTATGTCTCTCAGTGGAGTTTTAACCTGTAAATAAAGCAAAAAGCAATTAATGAATTAAATTTGTATTCTGTCCTGAGAGAATGAATCAGGTTTCTTAAATTCCATGTGTATACTCTTGTTCAAATGCAAATGAAAATAGGTTAGTTTACATAGCTCAAGAATTTATTTTTCTCTGGTTTTTATATTATATTCTGAAAAAATAATCCAAATCCCAAATATTTTAAAAAAACATTGAAAGACATTTATACAGAGTTATAGAGAACACTTAAATAGTTCTGCAAATTATCTCTTAAATGCAGATTTAGGATATTCATTGTTGTTTGCTGTCGGAGGATTAGGATATTTATTCTCTGTGAAACCTGATAGGTTTATATTGATAACTTCTTTCTGAAATTTTACAAAATGCCCCTAAACAAAAAAATGTTTATTCTATCTCAATTAGGATTTTTAGAAGATTTTTATCTGTTGTGATGAATGTCTAGCTGTCCCATGGCTAAAGAAATGGTCCCTGAGTTCTGTGTCCAGATGTGCCATGGACTTTATACTAGTAACTCTTGGAGGCAAAGCACTTACTGAACATTGTTCAGCAACATGTCACATCACAAGGATAAATTTGATAACTATAATTATCCTCACAATTCTCTTAGTTGTTTGGTTTTGCTCTGAAATGGATTAAGAATGCTTCTAGAGCGAGTGACAATAGAGAAAAGACCTAAGAATCAGGTTTTTATTGTTTCTCTCCTGTTTGTCACTGCCTCCCATTTCATAAACATTACCTGAGGGAAGTCTGGAGTCAGGTTTAGTCTGTCCTGACATATCAAGACAGAGAAGTGAAAATGTGGTTAATTGTCAGACATGTGGTGGCTGAGCTGGGACCACAAGAATGATCACAATCATGCAGACATATTTAGATTCAAACACACAGAAGCTGAGTAAATAACCTGCTTTTCAGCATATCTCCCATCTACTACAGGGGCATCAGGCATAATTCCATTTTTGATGCAGGGTCTATATTGTCATATAACTTGAAGTGCATGTAGTGCAGCAGGTGATGTTACTTGGGGTATCTTTCCTTTGTCCTGTTGTGATAAAACTCACCCTTAACATGAGTACAGCTCAGTTCTTCTTGATGAAAATAGTGGTCAACATACCCACTATTTTCATCAGCATAAATTGATCTATACTCTTCCTACCAACGATCATCATCCCTCCTGGTGTTTTCTGCAAAGTTTTATAGGATCTCTGGCAGGCTGCCCCTCACAAGACACTGCTATGATAGCAGGCCTAATGTCCTTTGGTTTTTGCATCTGTTGTAATAGGTAGAAAGACATCAAGTAATTGGCAAAGGGTCTCTTTCAGCTCTTGGGATGAGAAAGTATCTCTCGAAAACTGATTAAACAAAGTCTGGGGAGAGTTAGAACACCACTGGTAGAAGGACTGAAGTGTAACTGAAATGGTCACAGAATAATGTGAAGGGAAAAATACTCAGTTTCATTTCTCTTCAAGTGTCATGTTTATCTGTTTCCTAGTGATTTGTGGCTGGTGGTAACAACTTCTTGAGGCAGCTGACAGCTAGCAGAAGCAGGAGAAGCCTTCCACAGTTCCTGGCACTGATCAGGCCATTGACTAGGGGTTGAGCACAATAAAGTGGAGAGGCGGTATGAATCAGCAGCAAGATGTTCAGCACGGGCTGGGCATCCCTGATCTTTGTGTGCTGCAGCAGACGGTGGAGGTGTGGCCATTTCCCTCCTCAAACTCTCCTGAAGCAGCCACAGGAAAAGCAGGGTACAATTTCCTTCGTGACACAGTCAGTAATGGCTGATGTATCTTTTAGGATGTGTGATTAGAAGCTCATCTGCCCAGGCATGAAGGAGCAGAAAGGCACAGCACCAGGCAGAGGAAACCCAATAACCCAGTCAGGGACATAAGTCCCTTCCCCAGCCACCCCAGGGCATCCTAGGAAGGCATCGGCCCCACAGGCTCGGAGTGACATCCACCACTGTGAGTCAGTGGGACAGCCTGCCCTGAGATCATCTGCAGACTGAGGGGTCACTGCCAGGGAATATAGGCTCAATATGGGATGCTTCAGAATACTGCACAAGTCTCATTACAGAATGTTTAGGGAGGAATTAAAGGTGGGGAAAGGGATTGAAGTGGATTGTGGAAGAACTAGCATGGGAAAATAGAGGGGTGAGGGGATAAACGGAGCCAGCTGCGCTTCCCTGGCCATGCCCTGTTTGCAGTTGGTCCTGGATTATCTTTAATCTCCATTTTTACCTATTTTCCTGTGTGAAGGACTCTGTGTGCATGTGGGTGTGTGGGTGGGTGTGTGCACAGGGGGGTCTGAGTGCAGCCACTGGAGCAGGATCAGGGGTCATAGAGACCACCCAGCAGCACGTGGAGTGACTGGGAAGCGTGCACACTGTGGGCCAGCCTATGATTGTGTGTGAATCTGTGTCTAGGAAAGAGACAACTGGAGGAGCTGGCTACCAGAGGGACCAGGGTACCGTGGCCAACTGCCAAGGAGACCATGCAGCCTGGGGGTGGACTAACAGACCCCTTTGTGTGTGTGTGTTGTGTGTATCCGTGTGCGTCTATTGTGGGAAGCAGTGGGTGAGGATCCAGGGCAGCTGCTGGATGATCTGTGTGTCTAAACCTGGTTACACACAGTGCGTGTGCACGTGTGTGTGTAAGGGTCTGCATCAGTGGCTGGAGTGGGGCTGTGGCCTCAGGGGTTGGCATGACCAGATGCCAGCAGCTAGGGAGACTGGGAGCCAGGGACAGCTACTGGGCAGAATGAGTGTCTGAGCCCATTTGCTGGCGGATCCACATTGTATATTTGTGCTGTATACGTGTCTTTATGTGTGTGTGCCTGCAGGGAATACATGCTCAACCACACTACTGGTTGGAGCTGGAGGACTGGGGCTGCAGCAGCCCACCCCCTAAGTACATCCACCAAATACTTTTCACCAAGAAATAACAGAGACTCCTTCAGCCTTAGTAATTCACTCTACCTGGTGAGCCTGGAGGTCTGTGAACAGCTCCTTAGGGACACGTCTTCAGCCCAGATGAAGAAAATTCTGCATAGTGGCCTCTTCAGAGAAAAAAAACTTGGGTTTCTGTTCTGCTGCTTACCTTATCTATTTCCAAAAATCAATATTCTTGTCAAGAGAAGACCAGAAGCTATGGGATAAAATTAAGTAGGACATCTCCTTTTCCAATACTTTCTCCATTAGCAAGGGGAGCTTCCTTGAACTCCCCTCAGCTCACCAGCAACAAGTGCAGAACTCTAATCTCCAATAAATTGCTCCAAATCTTTACGCTTTTTGGGGAAGCAAGGAATTGTTCTGGACTGGTGAGACATCCTTACTTGACTGTAGATTTCCAATCTGTGGTAAATTCACATGGTCTAAATCAAGCCAAAAATAAAAACTAAAAAAAAAAGTGGAAATTCCATTACAATTTTATTGTATATACATTGCTTGAACATCCATTTCTGTTAGCTCTGGTCAGAAACAAGTTCCAAAAAATTCTTTACATCACGGCATAAAATCTTTGTATGTGGTTACAAATCTAGGAACTTCAGTGACAGAGACATTGCAACAGTTCATCTAGGAGATTTAAAGCAACTGGAACTTGAAATCAGAGCCAGTCCATGTGCTGGTTCTTCTTTAGCCTTTCCAACAGCTGGCTGCCTCAATAAGGTGTTGAAGAAATTACAGATCATTAGGGAAATCTCTGACATTTTCTCCTTCTTCAGGCATGGTCTAAGAGACTGATCACGTAAGCAGGCCTAGCCAATGAAGTATCACAATATTTTAAATTATTTTCCTGCAGTCATGAAAACAGGCTGCAGGTTGCAAAACATGGCTGAATATAGTAGAAAATATGTCTTCCATTGTCTAGGAGACTCTGAGACAACCTATTTCTCAATGGGAAAAAGAGTAAAGCATAGACACCCCAAACAGTACGACATATGCCTCTCTAGACCTCTGGGCACAATGTATACCTCTGAAGAACAAGTGCAGAATTACCAAGACTCAAAACAGGACAAAGACTTATGGTAAAGACATGACAGTCAGTGTCAGGTAACACCGCTTTCTTCAGGGACTCACTGGTATCAGCTTACACAGAGCTACATTAATCATTCCCTACCCAAAGTCTGGGACTTGACTGGATTCTGTAGGTTTTCATGGCAGTCATAGTATCCATTTGCAATGCAGCTTTAAATGATAATGACAGCAATGTTCCCATTTTTTATTTTCTTTGTCGTTTGACTTCCGATAAGTTCAAATAAGTATTGTCTTGAATGCGGTAAGAAGTCCAAGACACAAGTACTTTAATTTTCTCTTTATTGTTGTATTCTCATTGTCTTTGCAGCACCTTAGCATTGCGAAAGCAGAGTATTTTACATGTCTTACTGTAACTGTTAACCCACCTTGAAATTAATAGGACTTTTTTTCATTTTTTCTCTTTTGTGATGTATCAGTATCACTGATCTCAGCATGTCTTAGAGAATGGATTCCTGCTCTTCAAAACAGAACAAACATAAGCCATTCCTTCTCAGAGGTCCTCTATGATTTAACTACATCGAGAAAAACTGTGCATTTTAAGAATAGCTTCTAGATTACTCAAAACACAGTAATTTAAATTTATAATACCTCTAAACAAATAGGAATTTTAATAGTAACATTCATTCTTGAAAACTTTAAGCAATCATTATTTTGTACAAAGCACCAAATCCTGTCAGAGGCACCATACATTTTTCAAATCTTGTTGAAGCTACAGAAAAACCAGTCTTTTTCCAAATAGATGCAATCTGTTTGTTTCCTCTACGTTGTATACAGAGGATAATGCAAACCAGTTGTCTGAAAAATTTATGGCAATTAGTCTAACTGCTATCTAGGAGAGATCCTACAAACAGTGCAATGAAGGCCCACAGTAAAATTACTGATTATTTCTTTTATTGCACTATGAAAGCGACAGGCCAGCACTTTATGTGTGAAGATTTTGATTTTATGACATTTGTGATGTGCAAGTAGGTTGTAAAGGCTACATGTGGAGACAAAAGCACATTGAAAGGTTTTCTTTTTCCTTTTTCAATGGAACTTCACCTAACAATTCCACTCTCTGTGCTCCTTGTGTAGGTGTAGGAAAATCAAGAATTCAAGGCATTCCCATATGGTACAAGGCAATGTACATTCTTACTACTTTGTGCCTTGCCAAGGCAATTACACACCATGAATTGAGTTTCAAGGTTGGTCACCTCCTGCAATTCTATCAGAAGTGTTGGGGTATTTGTCATCTATTTTTTAAACCTAACTCCTACAGTCTAATAATTATATGAGAATCTCTGTTTTGATTTTGAAACATATGGCTTTTAGCTCACCAGACTGTAGCAAAAAGTCTGAGCAGTCAATCTCATTTTGGAACAGCAATACTAATTCGAGGAAAAGACTTGAAACTTACCAGTATGTCTGCCTTTAAGCACTGTGATTTGGGGAACAAAGTCCTCTTATTTTGAAAAAACAAAACAAAACAAAACAACCCCAACATTATTACTTGGTTCACAACACTGAGTTTTGCATAGACTGGGGAGTCCATGGAATGTTTGCATAGGCAAATGTTCACTAACGCAGGCACGTCATGACTGTAGTAGGACAAAGTAGACCATGACATGTACATTTCATGGCTCTATCATTTGCTTCTTGGAAATGTTTGCCATTCATAGAGTGGCAGCTGACTACAGGGCCCAGGCAAGTACTTCAGGGGTGGTTAAAAAGTGTCCATTCATCCAGAGAAGACCGAACACGACAGCTGTCTTCAGATAAAAAGATGGAAATAAATAATTCCTTTATCCCCTGGACATAGGAGTAATGGCCTGAATTTTCAAAAAAGGGGTATTTAACTTGTAGACATATACTATATAAAGAAATGGATGCAACACTGTGTTGCTGTCTCCAGTTATTTGATTTCACCTCTCTTCTAGGGAATATTGCCGCACAGCACGGGAGGCAGACTGGAAGTGTGAGACCTCCTCAGATCCATGGTATAGTCTAGCAGCTTGGTTCAAACTACCTCCTACAATAGCCCAACTTTATACCACCAATTTTTAGTAGTTACTTAATCCAGTCAGAGTCTCTTCTCTGATGCAGTTGCACTGATTTAATCAAAACAGTTTCTAAGCCAGTTTAGGGGTTTGGCAGATAAATCCTGGCAGATTTAGTTGCCCCCAGGAGTCTACTCAGTTCTGTTGTTGGAAATGTACCGGCCCCATAAAAAGACATTACTGGAGTTTCTGCTTTAACCTCCCCAGTTCCCACCTGTGTCCATCAGGCTGAACTGCTACAAGTCTGTCCTAAGTGATAACACCTTCAACTGCTGCAAGTAATCTGCTCAGGCTCCGAGTCTTTTAATAATTACACTAATGGTATCAGCAGCTCCAGACAGACACACTCAGATTGTATTTTCAGGCTTTGCTTTTGCTACATGGAAAGGCAGAAGGATCTTTCTTTTTGTCGCAAGAGACTGCTGATGCTCTGATCCTATCCTGCTGCTGTGAGAGCTTGGGCTCGGGATCCTACCTCTGAGGATGGGCCTCCCTGAGCCTGTGCACTTGACACAAGCCTCATGCACATGGTCTTGCCTCAGACTCTCCCAGACTGGGAGACGCTCGCTCACACCTTTGCAGTACAGTGCTGCAGTGCCTCTGCAGCTCTGTGACCTCTATAGCAAGTGCAAATGCCATTAAATCTCCTAATTTGGTGATCAGCTGTGCCTGGAATAGGAGGGTGGTGGAGGAGGAGAGCGCTCCCTGCTTTGTATTGCTCCTGAGCCCTGTAACTTCTCCGAGGGTTTCACACTAGAAGGGACCCAAGGGACATCCTCCAGATGCCACATAGTACTGTGCGTCCTCACCGTTGTATAACTTGGTGTGCTAGATCCATCACGTCCTTTAAAGCATGCCTCATCGCACATGGAAAATGAGGAAAATTGAGAGCTGGTAAGCATTTCATAGTCTTAAGCTGAAAACTGAGATACAAAGAGAGACTGTCTCCAACTCCCTTCTCAACAGATAAGAGTTCCCTTCAGTACTGCTGTGAAAAAATACATAAAGAACTATCAAAGATGGCATTTTATTCTATCTTCTTAGGCAGCCTTCAGAAATCAGAATGCACTGATTTTTTTAAACTTCAAAGTGACTCCAATTCTTTTAAGGCACACGTAAAAACAGGAATGGTAAAGGTATTGCCTTCATTAAAAGGCATCTGTTTTTCAGCTGTAGTACACTTGTTTTTAATTTCGAATGTTTGTGAGAATGCATTTGCATGGTGCTTCCTGACAAATGGACCTTTCCCTGTTCCAGCTGAAATGTTGTGTGCACTGGGGGATGGGAAAGGGAATCAATGGTTTGATTAAAATTTTAATTATTGTAGAAATCGTTGTTTTTGTACGAGCTTCCCTGTGCCCCACCCTTGGGCATTATTTGTTCCTCTTTAAAAGTACTCTGCAAAGACAGCTTTGGGGATTCGTTGTATTTTTATGCCAGCTCTTTAAGCAATGCTACGATTATTATATTCTGGTATGTGAGTGATTCAGTATTATCTCTTAGGCTTTTATGATCTTATTCCCCAATCAGCGCTTTTGTGTAACAAGCTAGTGAAATTAGAAATATGATTAGAAAAATGTGACTACATTATCTAAAACTTATACACACTTTTGTATTGCTTCAGCTTTTTAAGTCCCGAGGGAACTGACAGCGATTAGGATCTATTTCTAGTGAAGGTACAGTTGGGAATAAGGGTGGTTTGAATAAGTGAATCAACCTTATTATGACAGAAGCTACAATAGAGATGTGCATTAGAGTATATTGGATTCCACTTTTAAAACCACAGGAAACCTTTTCATAAGTACTCACATTTCTGACTGGACTAAGGAAATAGAGCACTACAAATAAAACAAAACAAAACAAAAAATATCTGAAAACCAGTAGTTCTTCCCAGCTCTGTTTTTACTGTAATACCTTACAGATAGTATCACACAGTCAAAACAATGTTTTTTCTTTGTGAGTGTAAGCAGGATTGGTATAAATCTTTAGCAACATTGTTATTTTCTTGCAAACTTCCAAACCCCCAGATTTAAAACTAATGTCTTTTTTGTGAAGGGTTCAAAAAATATGCTTTGTCCTTCTGTGGACTAAAGTGGAAAAAAGCATGAAAGAAACAGGATGCAATTTTTACTCTGCCTGTTTTTCTGTTACAAGCAGGCCAGGCCTCAGGGGAACACAAACAGGACCATATTCACATGTTTACATAATACTGTTCCCATGTTTTTAAAATGCTGGAATTATTTTAGCTAGCGTAAATTAACTTTCACATGGATGAGCGAGAAAAGCAAAAAGGAAAAAAAAAAAAAAAAGTCAGTGGAAGCAGGATTCGTAAAGGGTCCAGTGAGAAAGGCTTCTGGGATTAACGACTGAGCAAAATAGTCTGGAAAGGAGCGAGCACAACCTGGCATGGACATTAAGTCAGAAATGGGGCTCTGTGGGAGAAAAAGAGGTACATGATTTGTAACAGCATAAAACTGACCAAACCAGGTCAAGCCAAAGGTTCACCTAACTTTCTGGCCTGACAGTGGCTAATAGTGTCTCTAAGAAAACAATATAATAACAAATGCAAGTAAAGAACGATCTCACTGCTGGCACACCAGCAATCAACATTTTACCAGCAATATATCTTTATCATGGTGTTTAATAGCCACCAGTATATATACTGATGTAAATGTTATATATCTCTCTCTCTTCCATGTAGCTCTGAAATCTCTTTCCAAAACTAATTATCCTTTTGGCCCTCACAACACCCCAGAGTAGCAAGTTTCACAATGTATTTATTATCTCTTTCTCCATGCTGCAAAGGATTTCACTAACTTCCATCATATTCTTCCTCAATGGTCTCTTTCCTGAACTGAAGAAGTATCACCTGCTGACCCGCTTCTTTTGTGGAAGCCGTTTGTACCTCCACTTGCACTTCTCTGTTCCTTCCTTAGTTCTGCCATATTCATCTACAGTTGTAAGGACCAGAATCGCAGCATTCAAAAAGTGCCTGCCCTGTAGTGCAGTAGTGCCTTGATGATTTCTACTTTCTAAACAGGTTGCCAGCTAGGGTCAGGGAAATGAAAAGTAAGTGTGTAGATATTTGAGGAAGCTGAAGAAGAAGGAGGGAAGAGGAACCAGATGTGGCATATGGTATAGAATAACAAGGAAAAACAGAGATTCTTCTCCATTGTCAGTTATGAACATGTAAAGCATTTCATCATATCCAAAAATGTAATTTAACATATCATTTTATAACTTTTTACTCTGTATTATATGGACATTTAAAAATGATTACTAACCCAGATGTTTATTTCTTATCCAGGTAACTTGAAAAATGTGGTAAGGATGGTGAGAGGGCTTGTCTAGAATGAAAAAAAATTACAGTGATACACTGAGGGCTTTTCTAATGAGAGAAAATCCTCATATAATTTTATTTAATACAGTTCAAAAGCTAATTTTAATTCCTACCAGCGATAGGAAAGTAAACCTGTCACTTACCTGCAAGGACACTTATGCATAAGTGCGTAAGCCACAGACTGAAATCCAGCTCAGGGTGACAATAGCTCACTCATTAACTGATACTGTCGCTGTTTTGTAGCCCATGTGAAATAAATTAAGGGAGTTTCTCTCATTCCCAATTGACGGGTGCCTGAACCTTACATTTCTTTGTTCTAGATAGTGCAGCTGGTAGCTGACCTGTGATGGGGAAGTGTTTTTTTGTAACCTGGGAGTAAACTCACAGACAGACAGGCAGGGAGGATATTCAGTTCTTGACAGCTGTAGTGTCGAAAGGATTTGAGCTCACTCAGTCTGCAGCGTTTTTAGAGAAAAAGCGAAAAAACTAGTAGGGGCTTTGTGAAAACTAGTATTGCATTGTCCTATGGTGTGGTGACTCTAGGTTGGTCAGCACCTTCAGTAAGTACTAAACAACACTTTTAAAATGCACTAATTATTTAACTACTCTTTCAAATCTGTATTTTAAGCATGGTTGGGTTTCATTGCAGTAGAAAAATTTTCAAAATATTGATGACAGTCTTTTCTCATATAGAGAAATATATATATAAAAAATATACATATGTATGAACAATTATATCCACATTTTTCAAGAACCTTAACAATTTTTTATTAATTCATTTTAAACTGGCTCTTTATGTATAATGTATCATTGTTAATACCATACATGGCATACAGCAATGTCCAATTGGTTTGCATCACGAGTCTTGCTCCTTTGGCAATATCTAGATGAACCCCTTCAATTCCTAGTAAATATGACTCAAGCAGAGAAAAGGGATACTCTACTGCAAGACAAGCTACGTTTTTTGATACAACTGATACATACTGCACCATATATAATACCTTCCTTTATGCTTTAATTCTTCAGTAGTATATAACATTTTGTTTGGCTTATCTGTGTACATTAGCTCACTGGTTTAACCACACTTGTTCAAAGGATGAGTCATGAATATTTCATATTCCTGTGCAGTTACCTTTCCACAACATATGATAACTTTTCGTTTCTTTTTTCTTTTTTTTTTTTTTTTTGTAATGGAAAGACGGCGGTGTGAAGTACACTCATAACTCAGCCAGCCAGAGCTCCCTCATATATACTGTTTCATGTGTCCTATGGGTACGTAATGATTTCTGAAGAGTTTTCCTATCATTTTTAAGGAACTGTGTTAAAGCACTCAAAAACTTACATAGTAAGGAAACTGAGGGCTGCATTAGGCAGTTCATCTGTTCTCTAAATATTGTTATGTCTACAAATCCTGTTTTTTTCTGGGCTTCCACTGTGAAGTGCTGTCCCTGTGCAGACAAAGGCCATGTATATGAAACTATGTGAGTCTGCTCTCCTAAGGCTGCCTGTGGTAACGGGATTAGCGGAGAACCATTTTGCTATCTGTATTTTTCACAACCCACCTACCCTTTCTTTCCTAAGTTATTTATTACTACTTTTTTTTTTTTTTTTAATTTCACTCCTGCCTCCTTTTAAAAACCTGCTAATCCCAGGATATCTGTGTTTCCCTTGAGCATTCCTAGCACTTGCCTCAAAGTGCTTATTAAATTCATAAGGAAAGAAATATAGTTATATAAGAATATGTGAACATAATAAAAGAAGCAGCTGTTTTAAAATGTATCTCATAAACGCAGCTCTATTGAGAGGAGGAGGAGGGAGGAATGAGAGGAATCAGTGTATCAGCCCTGGGGAAAAAGTGGACTAAATTAAAAAGGCAATTAAGAAATGCTGAACCTCCACTGTGTCAATGGGCTTCTGTGGTAGATAAAAGTGCAACGAAGAAGAACATACTCGTGCCTATTGTTTTAGAACAATGAAGTGTGTCCTGCTTGTAATGCTGTTGTTTTAAGCATATCTCATAGCGTTGCCATTATTGTGTGTGAGCTCAGCAAACACAGACGATAGACAAGGCGTTTTTGGCAGAAGGACAAAGGATACTTTGCTTCAGCTAGTAACAAATTGCTTTCATTAAGAACAAATGGTCTTGGAGCATTTTTCCACTGTACGGTCTCCACAAGATGTCAAGCACAAATGGTAACCCAATGTTTTCTCTGAACAATGGAGTAAAACCTAGATGGAGGCAAGTACAGTTTACTTTGAATGGTTTGTATCCAGCTCGCTTTAGGACACGTGTAGTCTTTGTGTGGGTGGTCAAAAGAACTTGCAGTCTCCACCCTATGCATAAGTATGATTAGACTGCAACTTTTACAGTAACTGTTTTGGACTTGAATTGAGACTGACCATTTTAACAGGTAACACAGTTAGAATGGGGATTTGCTCAGGATACAACACCATTTAACAGTATCCTGATTCCCTTTCTTAATGTGCTTTAAGTGATGCCCTTAGTGATGTTATAGAGATGTTGTACAGCAGCACTTGGCTGTCCTGAGGCAAAATGTCTGTCAGCATTCCTGGTGGATCTATTATTTTTTTCAAAAGTGGGTAGTGTAACTTGATATTTTAAAATATATTGCCTCCCCATCCTCATGACAGAAGCATTCAGCTGATATGCAAACTCAGTTTCTGGTTAATAAGTTGTTACTGAACAGTTAGAAAATACATACTGTTTTTCTTTGTGGTTAGTCTCTCTCCTTCTGCCTGTTTTTTTGTTTGTTTAATTTGAAATAAAGATCTTCATGCTTAGAAATGAGAAAAGACTGTCACATTGCAACATGAAATGTGGCTTTGGGATGTTTCAATTTAGAAAGGACTGCAATATGGTATTTAAGATTTGAAAAATTGGTTTTGATTATGTGTTCTATCCTCTGTTTAGAATATTATTTCCTGGAGTATATTACCACATTACTTCTTGACTATGCATTTGTAAATCTTTATTTTGAAAGTTCAGTATCTCGGCTGTATAAAATCACTTTAGATTTCCATTCCAGATGCAAATGTTGTCTGATAAACCTAATCAAAATTGGTCAGGCAAGGGTATTTAAAAGTCTCACTGGTTCTGCAACACAGGTCTAACACAAACACCACAAGAAAAAAGATGGAAAAGTCAGATTCAGCAGCATCAAAGACTACATTTATCTTTCTTCCAACACCAGATCTGTAGAGCAAATTAGAACGGAAAAAAATGGTATGTTATGCACCAAAGTGTGCCTTCTGTGCTTCCGCTCACAACCTAACTGATGCACATTGAATAGCCTAGGGTTAAGTCCAGAGGTTCTTCAAGTGAATGTTACTCTTATATTTATCGTTTCCCACATTCCTCTGTAATAGCATATTTCGTAATTGCATTATTAATGACCCAGGGAAAAGCAAAAATAATCAATCATGTTGTCAGGAGAAAAGAAAGCAAAAGTACTTAACTTCATGAAGAACAAGGGGAAAAAAAATTTTAAAAAATCATATTACATTCAATCTCCATTGTGACTGCTGTATATAAGAAAGGGAGAAGAGAGCCTGACTTATTTTAATGGCAATGGGTTATGCTATGCCTCACCTATTGAAAAGATAGAAGCTGGATCTTTTTTTGAAATGTAGAGCTCAATAGAAATTTGTAAGAAAAGACAATGGTGGTGGATGAAGGCCAGAACATGCAAATGGGAATGAAATTTGAACCACTACAAGCTTCAAAAGATAGTCCAACACTTCTAGATGCTGTGAGAAGACACTGAATGATGTATACCCCTAAGATAACAGGGACTGGTTATCATGAATAAAAACCTAATAAAGTCCCCTGGAAATCAAATATTATATTGGCTTATTTTCCAAGCTTCTGGAGAATAACCTTTCACTATATTTGATATGAAACTACAGATGGAAGTCTCAGGAAGTCAGAGAAAAACCCCCAACTTGGGCATACCAAAAGCATTGACATTCATTCTACAATCTGAACTTGAAACACAAGGGCACATTGTTTTGGACAGAAAAAGGCAAAGCATTTCTTTCCATTTGTTTTCACTAGAGAAGAGCTGGGAAGTCTCCAGGATTATGTAACAGCTTGACATGAGTCGTGACAGTTGTGTGGTATGTCAACTTGAGGACATGTAGCTGCATGCAAACAGCTTTTGAATTGCAGCTGATTTTTATGAGGCCACTTATTGGCTTAGACTACACAGAGTCAGCAATCTGCCAACATGACTGGTATTATGTCCCTTGGGGACAAAGGAGTCTTCGAAGTCGTCAGAATAAACGCCTGTCTTTCATATGAAAGTGCCTTAGGAGAATAGAGTGGCTGAAACACTGGGGAGATGTCTCCTTTTCCTGCAGGGTGCAGGAGCTGGAGCAGAATAATTTCCTCGGGAGAACTGCTGGTTCCCATTCGGTAGGAGTGAAGCTGTGAAAAGGTTTTGTATTTTTGGTGTTTGGTTGTTTTTTTTTTTTTTATTTCTTTTTAAACACTTAAGAATCTAGGGAAGATTGAATTTATTTCAGCCAGAGATAGCTGGGCTGTGAAATCAAGCTCTCTTCGCAACCTTGACAATGCATGCTAAATTAGAGGTGATGCCTGGAACCTGCTTGGGCTCAGTAAGCCAAAAAAACAGAGTTCTGTACTGGGATAAAATCCCAAGCACCTGGTGACTTTCCAGTCAAGGGGAGTTTGGCCTTTGTCCTATGTTTTCAGTAGAGGGGACATCCATTTTCCTTGCTAGTCCATCCAAGTGTTACCTGCTGCCAAAGAATGTAGTCTCTGTTGAATGTACTCACTTCATGGGAACTGACCTCAATTCAGCTACTCAGAACATTAGCTGCTAAAAAAATGGAAAAATCATTGGAATATCTTCCCCCTGTAACATTCCCTGCTATAAACAGTAATTTCAGGCATTAAAGGCTGATGACAGATATGGTAGCAGTCCATTACTGCCTTTGTAAGGTGTGGAACCTAGCCAGAAGTTGTCTAAGAAATTAGAAAATAACTAATATTGACCTGCTATTACTTCATTAAGGGATGACTAGAGAAAGATTAGATGTTTGTTTAGATCATTTATTTCTGAGCAATACGCGATCAATGCATTGGAAGCTTACTAGGAATTTGTGACAGGGGGATGTCTCTTTTGTGTCCATGGTGATAATATTCAACTGCATTTCTTCCTATCTAGAAAAAATTTGTACAATTTTTATAATATGTATTTAATCAGTCATCCATTAAACACTATTTCAAGCTAAAGAGTGCTAACTCTCTAGAAATGAGAATTCATATCTACTGAGAATGAAATGTAATAAAGCTCCTCTACACTGTTCATAGGAAACTATGCTCTGAATACCCTTGAAAAAATTCAAAACATAATCATGGAGGCACTGGTCTGGGTTCTTACAGTCAGCATAGCTGGAATTTTCTTCCTGTATCTCTTAGACTTTTGCATTTGGCTGCCCTGTAAGAATTCATCTAAGCTTCCTGGACTTCTCTTTCTAAATAGAGAGTTGAAGATACACATGGCTGTCTCTCAACATTTTTTAGTTGGTCTGTTGCTCAAGGTGAATTGTGCTGATCTTCATTTATAATCATTGTCTTTGATCTTGCTGAGTGTTCAAAATATAAAGCAATGAGTCCAAAGCAGTGATGATGTTTCAGTCCTTGTTGTATTCAGAAACTCACTTGTAGCAACATGAAATGCCACTTTAGCTACCTAACTGGATATCAAAGTATGGAGGAAAAAAAAAAAAAAAAAAAAAAGTTGCACTATCAATTACTCTTATTGCATGTAAAATAAAACACACTTCTTTTTTTTTTCTTAATATATACTTAGATTATAGAGATTAAGGCGACAGCATGGACAGGTGTCATTGTATCGGTGTTCCTGAAAAACACATTATCTGTGTATCTGTATTCCTGAAAATATAGCAAGGTATTTCCACTCATCCTGAAAATATTTAAGTTACCAGGTCATCATCTGGAACACTGTCATCCTATGATTCCCTGGGAAGGAACATGAAATACAACTATGAGCCAGGTTATTTCAAAAGTACAGAATTATCACACTACTGCTCAATAACTCATATGTGGATGCCAAGATCTATGCCTGATAAACTTGATTATTATAATAATCTTCAGATGAAACATGGCACTGTCTGAAGTCAGATAATACAGATACCAATCAGAAGAAAGAAGTTTGAGCTCAAGAGGTTTTCTACACTCTTGCCTGAAATGTGATAAAGTATAAGAAAATTGTTATGTTTCAAAAATCCTGAAGGACTTCCCATTGCAAAGTGAATGAAAATAGGTGTCGGAGAGCATCCTACCTTGCCTTGGCAGCAGACATGAGCAGTATTCTCCAACAAGTAGGTAGCATTCAAATTCCCAAATCTGTGTGTGGCCATAAATGATAAGTACAATCTTGACATAAGCTGAAGGTACTTTTTTTTTCCTCCGACTTGCAGGCAACACTTTTGACTTTTTAAGGAGAAGTTAGAGAGTGACAATTCAGTTTTCTCTTAATATAATGATTTCACTAAGGATATGTCTAAGATGAATATGATTCACCAAGAACTAAGTAAACTGAGGATTATTATTGGTTATTAAATGGCATTTAGTCAAAATTGTTTAGTAGTAAGTAGCTTTCTTAAAGCTTTTAGAAACACTATTTTTGTGCAGATGTTGAAATCCTGAATTTTGGGTTGTAATAATGGCCCAAATTCCAGACAATCATTTCTTTTAACTAAATTATAGTAATTGAAAAATTATAATATTAAAGAAAACAATGTCAGTGTCATCACTCTTCTGCAAAACCCGATTTAAGATTTTAAAGGAACAAGAGATGGAATAAATGAAAACTGGAAAGCTTTTACCAGTAGAGTGGTGACTGAGGAAAGAATTTGTCCTGCATATTTGCATAGTGCATAAATAAAATGAAAGGCAGAAAATACTACTTCAGCTAATGTAAGTTTAGTTTTGCTTAGTGCTGCTGCCTCCAGAGTGCTTATTCTGCTGTTCACAGAACACCTATTTCTGAGAGTTTTTGACTTAATAGAAATAAAAGCTTAGGCAGCCAGAATAAAATGGAGGGGTTTTCTCATTGTGCGATATATATGCAAACATAGCTATTCAGAGCAAATGATGAACTCTTCTTGCTGAATCCATCTGTTTACGTCCCACAAAGGACATCTTTTTATGTCCAAGTCCATCTACATAACTGCATCCAGCCTCCTTGCTGTCGTCCCACTGGTGTGCATGACCCTCTCGGTGAGCTGTGCGATGCAGGTACCTGCATGCTTGCCTCTGCCATTTTCCTGCCAGCCAGAGTAATTCTCGTCTGAAAACTGCTGGACTCTGATAGCAAAGCTCCTGTGCCTGTGTGCAAAGATTATGCAACATTAGCTGGAGCGGGATAAAGGGATCCATGTACATCCAGCACTGCTTTGTCACAGGAAGTGCTAAGAAATAGCCTGGCACAGATGAAAAGTGCTGCTGAAGGCAGTGTTGCACAAGGGCAGTGATTATCTGGGAGATGTAGATGCAGCACAGTTGTTATTAGAGCAGATAGGAGTGCTACCGATGTGCTGCATAAATATGAAAAGCCGCTTTCTATTCTCCAGCAGATTTCCTCTACCGTCAGACTCCTCTGGTAAAAGAGATAGATAAAAATGGATCTTCACATGCCAAAAAGTTAAGAAAAACAATGTTTGATAAAGAAGCCTGTGGTTTGAGATACCTGAAAGAGATTAGGAGACTTCAAAATAACCACGTAAAAGAGGCCAGTTGCTTCATCAGGCTTATTTCACGGTGTGGTATGTCACTGGACTCTGTGACAGATACAAGGCACAATTCACTCAGACTTTGTCTGGAAAATTCTGGTGTACTTTCTCCAGAAGTCTCTAAAATTAGATTTTGTTATTAATTGAAGCAAACCAATTTATAATCCAAAAATATAAGTAAGCAACAAGATATGATGTATATTAATTAAGAAAAAAAAAAAAAAACCAACAAAAACTAAAGCAGAAAACAAATCTTGCCTTCCTAACCATGGTTAGTTTCCTCTGCAGAGGCATTCTTGTTCTCCAGACTTATTTTTCAGCCAAGCAGTATTCAGTTGTTGCCTGAATTAAGCTTTACACTGTGCCCTGCAGAAAGGCTGTGTTGACTTCCCAGGAAAGTCTCATTCTTTCCACCACCTCCGAGGACTGCTATAGAGACAGTCTCTGGAGACAATACATCCCTTATGCCTCCCGCCACCTCTCTATTTCCAGTTCTACAATCTCTCTTCTTTCCATGTTAATTCTTCCCTGCCTGCCCTCCTACATCCCAGACATTTCTCCAAAATGGAGCAGCCTCCATTGTTCTCGGGGAAGGAGCAATTATCCCAATAGGGTGTAATCGGACCAGAATGCAGTTGGCGATGAAGTGCAGGAAGCCACAATAAACTGTAAACAAATCCATTAAACAATTATGCTATCTATCACAGATGTCAAAAGCTGTTATCACCCAGTTGGTTTCCAGTATACTGACATGCCTTACACCGTTGTTTAATTTTACAAAATTATTTCGTATTCTACTTAGTATTAGCATTGCTACTTTGTTTTCCATGGCCATTTTACCAGAGTGCCATGGATCTGCGGTTGCTGATTTTGCCATGCCAAACAGCAAGACTGGACAGGTAGGCATCATGCTCACATCTCTGGTCATGTTCTAATACCTAAAAGAAATCTGGGGGTTTTTTCAACTGTATTTTTCTCTTGTAAAGAGTCTTGAGTACAGTCCTTCACAGCCAGACATCTGTAGAAGCATATGATAACCATTATTTCAGAAGAAATACGGAAAGCAAATTGAGGAAATCTAATATGCTGCAATTAGTATTTAAAGAAAACAGAGCAGATAGTTGAACTAGTACTTGTCTAAGAAAACTTGAGGTTTTTACATTTTTTTATTGGTTATGAACAAGTTATTATTGATCCAAAGAGGCAACTCACTTCAGCACATTATGCTTTGCAAGAAAGAAGAAACCAGTTCATGAATACCATAAAGTAAGCAGCTGTTCGTAGCGGCCATAAACTGTTAAAATAATCTATACATTAGAGTAGCATTAAAAAGATTGAGTCAGCAGCACTGACAATAGAGCTTTGGATGCCATTTGCACCATGTCTCTAATTGAAGAAAATTCTGAGTCTTATTGATATTTTCTCTTTGATGTCTGCAATCGACTGTAGATCAGATAATTTGAACTTGACCAAACCATTTGCTTGAAAAACTAAGATCTTTCTCTTGAAGGTTCTGTGACATGGAAGACGTCTCAATCTGGATTTTTTGCTTCAGTAAGGTCAACCAACTGGTTTAGTAGAATAGAAAAGTCTTGAAAGCTTGATCAAAAAGAACAGATTTTTTTCTAAAGATTTTGAAAAGAAAAAAAAAAAAAAAGAAAGAATCCTCCACCCTTACTTTTTGTTTTTCTCCTTCTCCATAACTTGGATCCACCTTAGACTCAGAAGAACATACACAAATGTCAGACACTGCTGCCAAGGGATCTTGAAGTCTTTTAACCACCACAATTCATACAAAGTTTAAGTAAGCATCCTAAAAATGACATTGGTCCATATTTGAATTGTACGAGGTTCTGTTGTTAGCAATTTATATTCCCTTTGGTTTTAATACTATAATAGTTAACAATAAAAAGGTAAAATAAACTCTGTCCAATCATTAACACTATTACATTTTCCTCTCATATTCCTAACAAGATCTTTTCGTTCCAGATCTTTGTAACAGAAATCTTTAAAGACTCAGTCATGCCAGAATACTGTAGCCAGTTAAGACCATACCAGGAAATGAACAAACGTGCTTCGTAACTTACATCTTTCATTGAATTTGTCACACATACAAAAGCTCTGTAGTGGACAACTGAGTTAATAAATAAATTACTCCCTCATTTCTGTTTCATAGCTGCTATTAGATCATTGGAACTCTGGTAGATTGGCAGCAACACTGGGGATCTGCTTGCTTGAAAGGTTTTTTAATTGGTTTGTAGATTTTTTTCTGTGGAGTCCTGAACGGGGCACAGTTCACTTGCCAGTCTCATTTGAGTGTTTTCACTCAACACTCTGCCCACTTGAGGTACTATGATGCAGGTCTTGGTCTTGATATCTCCAATAGCATACTGTAATTTTACAGATTTTTGGTCTTTCTTCCTGTGAAATGATAAGTTCAAAGCTGATTAATATTTTTTTAATTCAGTTGTTAGAGAATTTTGAACCAAATTTAACTCTCCTGCCAACATTCATTTTCTGTTATTATCATTCCATCTCTAACATCCTCTTCTTCCCTCCACTTCCTTCACCTCCCAGCACACATATTGGAGAATAATCAGGACCTTTGAAGCACTGCAGTAGGCGACTCCTTGCAGAATTAAGAGTTGAATAACTCCTCCCAGTGTCATTTGTGTATCTCAAGAGCCTGTTTTCTCTCCAATATGGGATTAAATAGAGAGTTTGGATTAAAACTAAATGTTGGATCTTTCCAAAGGCCATTTGATAAAGCTAACATTTCAAGAGTGAAAACAGTATAGGCTTTTAGGAGAAAAATAGTATTAAAAATCTAGCAAATTAATTCAAATATATTGAACAGAAAAGTTTTCTAGAACAAATGCCAACTAAAAAATTTTTCCTTTCCACTTTTCCAGCAGCTTGCTGCTGACAACAGAAATGTCACTGAATGCCATCATCCTTGGAGTTCGTAGGGTGACAAGGATATTACATCACCTAGCAACAGAAACATCTATTTAGGATACAAGGATCAAATGCATTCTTTTAATGTGTTGTAGATCCCCCAGGATATACACAAATAAACTGCCATAGAAATCCACATGGTTTGCAAAGCAGTCTGTTTGTTTGTCCTTGATGTATCAGTGCTTTTCATTTGGAAGACTCTGACCTTTTGCTAGCAAAACTGATAATAGTCTCCTTGTTATTCCATTTACGTGTTTATTTATTTATTTTCAGGCTGAAAATCTATGCTTAGAGATTTACTTACTGTTCTTGGTAGGACTGAAAGTCTGGCACTGACTTTACAGATCCTTCCCATTGGCTCATTGTCTTTTCTCCAAAATGAGATTTGATTGAATTCCGGAATTTTGTATATTAATAACTAGAGTGGAGCAAACAACAAGTTTACTGGCTTGTAGGAAACTTTCTTTTTTAATAATAATTAAAAAAAATAAGCATTTAAATTCTCAGCAAACAGAAGTTGTTAGCCCAGATCCTCCTCAAAGACACTGGCATGTTGTGGGTTTTTCAGTCAATGCCAGTGATGGCACTTCACCAAATAGCTACAAGACACTCTCAGGGCCCCTGCAATCAGGCCCTTCATCCTTATCTGCCCCACAGCTATGGATCTTGTAACTTTGTAGGCTCA
>NW_009661369.1:608064-647831 GCF_000708025.1 Charadrius vociferus
TCAATGAAATGGTTATACAGGACAGTGTTGATAAATCTGAACTGATTGTAGAAATGCATGGAAAACCCCTTTCTGGATATTAAATGGAGAAATTCAATACTTTCTCCTTTTTCATCTCTGCCATCCTTTGTAGTCTGCAGACAGCTCTATCTTAAAATACCATGATGATACACAAGAAATTCCACTTTTCTAACACCCTCTGAGTAACATGCTAGACTTATTAATGGAGAGTGTCTGTGTGGGGCAGAGCAACCTGCCTTGTGCTTAATCTTTTATGATTCAGAAGTGGGTTCTGACTTTTCTGTGTGATTCTCTTAGTGTGTCTCATCTCTTCGTGCTTGAGTTTCCAGTCTGGAAAAATAAAAATAGTAGTACTTAATTTGCTTCTTTACTTTAAGGACAGATCTTCAAAGGGGTTAAACATCTTTGGAAATCTTCCCATAAGACTGTGAAGTTTTAAGATCAAAGTCTTTTCCCAGAGACTAGCCTAAATGTCTTTTTACTCATTCCTAATTTATAGCTGTATCATCAAAAGCTAAAGTGTAGACAAAGCCAAAGCTGTATTGAAGTGTTATTTGAAAAGGTATGAAGTTGCATAGTGATCCATCAAGTCATCAAGTGAGTGCAAACAGTACTAGGTATCCTAAACTCTTCTAATGCTTCTAGAAATCCACATGGACAGGAAATTGCACCATCAACAAAATTCAGTGGGCAGAGGACCTCACACTGTGGGATTCTGGTCTGTAGTGCAGCCTCAATTGGAGCTTCTGTTCAGCGCGAAGAAGAGAATCTAGCCTAAAAAGTTCCTGTAGTTTATTCCATCATTCGTGTTACATTAAAAAGTGATAAGTGTATCATCTGTGGCATAACCAAACACTTTAAAAAGAAAGCTATCATAAAGGACCAAAAGTTTCATTGGTCAGGTATTGAAAGGCTTAATCTCTCAGATGACAAAAGTTTTAGTCATCCTGGGAAGTCTGATTATTCCACCCTGCTCACATCATATAATAAAAAAATAATAATACGGTAAATTTAGTTTATATTCAGGATTACAGTATAATCTAGCCACATAGTTGGTAAATACATCAAAAAATAAAGCTAGTTTTCAAAGCCAAGCACACGTATGTTACTACCAGTTAACATACTTACAAGGTTGATATACAGAAGCCCCTTGGATACAACTAGCTGATATATCAAGGAATTCTCAAAGACTGATTATTAATGCACCAAAGCAATATAGATTCAATGAAACAATCAGAAGACATTAAAGAAAGGCAGTTTTATGTCTACTTAGGGCCTGTTCTTTATACGATATAAGTCAAGGCAAATCCCTGTCACGTCATATTTTCTTGCTGTGGGATGATGTGAGGGAAATAAGGGGCTCACTTAGATCTTCTGTGTAGCTCATTTAAAATAACCCAGATTAATGGGGACCTGTCTGTTTTACCCTTGTAGGGGATGATAAATACTAAGAATTATTATTGAAGCCATTCAGCTGTCCATTAATAATACATTAGTAAATACCATATGATCAGATTTCATTGAACTATGTTTTTTTCACACCATCTTGCAGCTGAGCCAAGTGTTAGCTTAAATATGAGCAATATTTCATTCATGAAGGGTAAGGGTCCTGCTAGCTTCTACAGGTACACAGGGTGCAGAAAGGAAAAAAAAAACAGGTCCCGAAATATCTGAAATACTGTTGTGTCAAAGTTGAGGAAGCACGGAGAATATTTTCCAAACGGGAAGGGAACAGAATATCACAGAAAGTACAATGGTTCTTCTCTCGATTTTCTCCACAGCCTAATGGCCCAACATTTCACTCTGTTTAAACAACCTAGTTCAATCTTGCATTGTGCCAGAAAGAATTCTTCAAATTTCGGGGGCTTCTTTCCTTTCCTTCCTAGAGCACAAGTTAAAAATAATAATTTAAACATTTTGGCAATGAGTATTATTTTTGTTCTCACTTCCTCAGGGGCTGTCAAATTGGCTTGGAAATCTTAAAAAGATTGTGTCCTTCCCTGAAGTTGCTTCTCTTCTATAAGGATCTGTGCTCTTTTTATAATTTCTTCAGAGATTAAGCCTTTTCTTTCTTGCACATGGCCGAGATTCTGTTATGTGAATAATGACTGTGCTTTGTTAGGTCTAAATTTAGTCTGTTTATGAACAATAGTCAGTTGTCAAGTTCTTGCATTTTTTTTTTATCAGTGGCTGTAGGTAACATCCTTCTTCATGCAATAATAGTGAGCAAATCTGAAAGGAAGCAATTTCTTATTCTCACTTTCCAAAGGAGTGGGGCACAAGCTTTTCTTTTTGGTGTTTGTTTTAAGAAAATATTCTTCTAGTCAGATTACTATCTATTTATACTTCATATTTCTTGATTGGACTGGCATATCTTTCTAGGTCATCCCACGCCAGGACAAGTCCTGCAGTAGCTATTCACTGATTTGTTTTATTTGTGTAGTTCATTCAGTCTCTTAAGTAATTGGGATTACTTAAAAAATAATAAAAATACCAACCTGGAATTCTCAAACAATGCTTTTGTTTGTCTATTTTCTGCTGAATACAAAAGTCCATTATATTTTCTAGTCTATGTTGTTTTAATTTCCTTCTGTTAAGTAAACTTTTGGTTTTGCATACATATACACATATATATATGTCTGTGTGTCTGTGTACACATGCGTGTGTATAGAATAGGCAAAATAATTTTTCACCCTGGGATTTTTGGAGACTCCCAAGTGAATTATTTTTTTTTTTAGAACTGCTGATATAAAGTCCATGGCTTTCAGAATTTTAGATAACTCTAGACTCTAGACTAGAGTAATAACAAATATTACATTTGTTTTGATGAAGTAACACATTAGAAAATTAGGTATTTAAAATTAGACCAAAAGAAAATTTATGGAATTTTGGACACAAAAACACACTGCAGATTTAAAATTCTCTTCAAAGTAATTTTTTCTTGTTTTCAGTCTTCTTTTTCAGTTTAACCCTATGGCCTACACAGAAGAGATGAAAATCCAGCCAGTGGTCATCTAACTTGACATTAATTGACACTCCACTTTATGTGACTTCCATGTAAATAAAGTACTTTCAGTCTCAGGCTATCCGTTTTCTTAGCTCACAGAGCAAAATCTTATTCGAAATTTGCATATTTTTAGCATAACTACAAAGTGCAAAAGCTTCTCTCTTTTACTGTTCAGATGAAACCAAAGAGACAGAGAATGTTTATGTCATCCTGAATCTTGTCTCAGTAAGTACCCTAAGAGGAAAATTCTCCTTGGATGCTATAAACATATTCTTGACAGAAAGATCCCTAAAAGCCTTCCCACCTACCTCAAGGAATAAAGGGTTGTAAGGCAATAAATAGTAAGGCAAACTTTAGCACTGGAAGGAATCCTGAAATGGAGGGTTCTTCCTCTAAAGTGAGAAAATTTGTGTACTTCAGCTGCAGGTTGCTGGGCAGGAGATCATTTGGTTGTTCTCTTTAAACACCTGAGCCTGGGAGGAGTGAATACATTGTGTGACGTGTGGAATTTACTTTTCTTTTTTCCAAAACAAAAGGAAATGGAAAAAAAGGTTGTGATGATCTCTGTTAAAATTTGGGGTGGTACTTAGTCAGAGAAGGTACCCTCTGCTTTGTTGCATTTATAGAGCTTGTGCTAAACTCAACTCCTGCCTCAGGGAGCAAAGGTATAATTATTTCTCATTAATCAAAACAATGTCAAAATATCAGTTATGTTTGTCGTCACACTCAGGAACAAGGCTTCATTATGAAGACAAACAGGAACAGATATTTAAAACTGCATACACAAAATCACTGTGTTTTCAAATTTCTGTGTTGGAAGATCGAAAGAAATATATCAAATAACAAAACACTTAACGTATTAACTGATAATTTATCCAGGGAAAAAAAATTCCTTGTAGTTATGGTAAAACACAATATGCCTGACTGTTTTGCAAACATGAAATTAACTATTAATCTGTTGTAATTGTTTGTACACTATAACTTATCAGCAATATAAATAGAAAAGTTTACAAAGTTTACAGATTTTACATAAATCACAAGGTTGTGTGATATAAAATCAAGAGAATAAATTTTGAGAGATTGCAGAACATAGGAAAATTTATTCTCCTAACCCGGATTACAGGGTATCAGAGGTACCTAGTTTCTCTCCTGGAAGACACCCTGTGAAATGTTCAAAATAAAAAATAAAAAAAGTTCTGAGTTGATCTTGAAGTATACCACGCATTTTTGGAGTTCTTCTTATATGATTTTGCATGCGGCCTCAAAAAACACCATTTCTTGAGTTGGCTATGATTTCGCTGAAGAATTAACCCCAAGTTTTGCTTCTTTAACTCTCCCTGAAGCCAGGACAGAGGATAAATTTTTCATTTGATACTTCTTAATGAAATGATAACTTGGCAAACATAATTGTTTCTAAAACATTGCTCATCATAAGTGTCAGGGTGTTAGTGTGTTGGCATAAATTCCTGGAGTAATTTACATTGATTGATTAGAAACTATTATTTTATCCCTTGTCCTTAAATAGTGTTTCATTCCAGAGTAAACAACGGTAGCTAATAAACATGGTATCTCACTGCTCTGTGATCGAAGACTAGCTTTTAGGACAAGAAGTAAATGGAGGTCTAATCTTTCTAGTGCCTTTTAGAGGTACTTAACATTGGTCTACAAAGAGCACTGAATGAAAAGAATTAGTCATGGAAGAGACCTACTAAGTCATTCGTCCACTACTCTGCCAAAGCAAGATTGCTTGTCTATGATATACTGTGTTTTTAAGTGTGATGTTCAGTCCAATCCTAAATTATTCAGCTGATTTGTTACTGTTTCCATTATATCCTTAGAACTACTGGATCTATTTTATAATGTAGGACAGATTTTGCTTTGCTTTATTTTGTTTCGTTCCTATAATAACATACATTGCAACAACTTACACAGTCTTCTTTCCTCTTGTACATGTACTTCTCAGATGCTTGCTGAGTTAGCCAAGCTACACCGGTGGGATCATTTTTCTTTGCCATTCAGGCTGTGAAATAACTCTGCCTTGCATACAAAATCACAGGCTTTTACACTGTATTACACTTGAAGACCAAATCCAATTTACTGTCTACCAAATTCATCAAATGTTATTATGTTGCTACATGTTTCTAATGTGCTCTCTATGCAGCATTATTTTCATATATGTTATCCAAGTCATATTCGCAAACCCAGGCATTTAGTGCAAGGAAACTTGCCCCAAGAGAGCAACCTATCCTACCTGTACTGACTGACGTTCTGGTTCACTTTTTTGAACTATCAACACTATGCAACCAAATCTTCTTGGTTCCATAGCTGATATACTGATACATTTTGCTATAATCCTTTTTATAATACTCACTATGTCTCTGCCTTTAAATAGCTGCATATTTTATAGTCCTTATCTACTCTTGTTTCTTTGTGTGTTATATCTGTTAGACTGAGTAATTTTATTTTCAGCACATATTTCCTCTTTTCTTTAAAATTTCTGTTAATCTAACTCTGATTTGGAGGAAGCTGTGAAGAGATAGGTCATTTATACTCTAGTTTAGGAGAACCCACTGCAAATCCTATCTGTGGTATCATTAGAGCTGCCCACACAAATGTAATTGAAATGAAATGTCCAAGGAAATTACGTTGACCAGGATGGCTATTGGAAGCAGGATGAGAGCAGAAGAGTGTTTATCCTTCCTAAACCAGAATGTATCCCCAGTTGTGGGGATACAACTAAAAGGGGCTTAACCCCTTATCCTGGCAGTGCATCTGAGAAGTCTGTCACAGAGAGGGAGGGAAGGCAAGAGGGATGGGAGGAAGCATGCTGGATTTATCCAGATGTCATTGATCCCTGAAGATGTGCTGCCTTATTGTTAGTAAGAGAAGGTCCTGTGTAAAATACCAGTATAAGAAAGAAAGCATTCTGGAAAAAAAAAAAAAAAAAAAAAGATATAATTCCATTAATTAACGATAGAGTTGCCACTTGCCACAATCATTATTGCTTAACAGGTACATCCTCATGAAAACGAATAGCTACACATTTTTGTCTTCTAGGATAACTCTGCAGTGTTTATGACAGCGCAAACTCTTTTCTCAGGATTAAGAATATCACCATTAATTGTGATGTGCAGCATATGTGGAACACTATGGAACATCAAAGCACACAAAAAGCACAGAAATCTTCCTTTAAAAGCTCGCTTCACTTATAGGCATTTCATAAATAGAATATTCAGCCTTCCTCCTTTTATACACTAAAAATGCAGAGTTCTAGGTAGCACTTACACACAGCAGTAGGAAACCTGTTTATTAAAGTCAATTTACCTTGTTGATTCAGTTTTCAGCTATTTTCCAAGTTCTCCGTTTAAGAGATTTTTCACACCAGTTCTTAACACGCTCTTAACAACTACCATTTGTCGAGCTGCAGACTGAATATAATCCCCAGTCAGTGCAACAAACAGTCTTATACTGCATCTGTCCTATAACTGGACTTTCTGGGTAAAGCTAATTAATACGAAGTAGCATAAGGGAGTTTGCTATGTAATAGTTAAAGCAGCAGATTTACATTGATTTACATCATCTGAAGGTCTGATCCCATGCCTCAACAAGTAAACTGGAGGTGAGGGGAGAAAAAAGAAGATGAAAACAGGAAATGGTTGTTATCCATCTTTCATTATGTGACACTGATAGCAATAAATGCAGTAAAACAATAGTTGGCTATTTGACAACACTTGGCTGCAGCACTCTGCCAGCCTTTAAGAAAGACAGGACAAAACTATCATAGTGACCTTAATGAAGGTGAGTGGAAGTGCAGAAAGAGTATTTCTCTGGGAATACCTGGACTGTGAAGAATACTGTTTTCCTACTGCTTTGGCTTTGAAGGTCCACATTCCTCTAGCCCAGCAGAAGGTTTTACAGACTGTAATTGGTCATGCCTGTAGCCAAGTCTCTGATGATGTTCTTTGATTTTTTCTTGCTCAGGAAAGAGCACATGCAACTTTTCCCATATCCCCAGTATTATTATATTTGCTGGGTATACACATCCAGCAGCTGCAAATGCTTTATTTACTTCCTATAATGGCCAGTTGCTGGGAATTTGCTTTTTTTATGCTTTGGGTTTTTTTTTTTTTAAATAATCCCTTGCTGGCTCTGACCATTACCAGATAACAGAAATCAAGCTAAATGAACACATGATCAAGTAAAGCAAATATAGGTTTTAGTATATGCATCTAGTGAATAGCTTTCAAAATAGTACAGTTATGGGAAATTTTAAATTATTAAGCAAACCAGAGTAAAGAAAGCAAAAAAGAATATATCAAAACTAGAAAACAAACTTACTTTGAATTATGACTATCACGAAGGAACCTGAATATAATCTGTTTTGAGGCATTTGATCACTGCATGTGGTGGTGTAGTAAAAAAGGAGAGCCAACAGCAAGGATCTGTCTCTATAATTTGTAAAGTAGTGTATTTCTTCCCTTTCTGAACAAAACAGTCATGGTCACAGAGATCTGTTTTGATTAATTAGTAATTGGTGTCACTCTACTTTCACAGCTCTGTTAAGAACCCAGGCCTTGATGGCAGCAAAATGTTCTAGCAGAGGGTTACTATACACAGACTTCTGAAACTGTGTCCAGGAGTACGTGTGTTTGAGAAAAGTGGAGGAGAATACATTGCACTAGACTTACAGCAGCTTACAATACCTATCTTTTGAGAAAACTGGCAAGCCCAGCAAATATCCACAGCACAAGTTTTGGTTTGCTTTTTGTTTTGTTTTGTGTTTTTTTTTGTTTTGTTTCTTTTCTGTGCAGCCCCATACCTTTCCAGCAGGAAAAATTTAATGCTGAGAAGTGTACCAGAAAGAGAACTGTGGCAGAAGTTCTCTTCCTAATTCAGTCTTTCTCCTTACATGGTGCCAAGCACTTTTGAAATCTAAACAACAATTAGCTCAGCTGGTAATAAATGTAGCAAAGATGCAGAAATGCTCTCTGTAGCAGATAGGAAATAGAAAACATTAGACAGGTGATGGATGCAGTAGGATTTGGTGACAGGGCAATGTGCATTGAGGAATGTGATTGGGAAGCAAAGAGGAATGAAACACAATGTAAAAACAGCAGCACTGTAAAGAGGAATGAGGCAGAACATAACATTATTAAGCTAATGGTTTGAAGGGATAGAATACTGAATTCACTGTGGATGGAGGTAGTACAATACACATGGTATGAAATAGGACATTATATTAAAGGCAGAGGAGAAAGTTAGAATGCATTTCCCTGAAGGATTAGGTTATTTGTTAGGAATAATGTATTGCAAGTTTTTTTTTACTACATTCTCAAGCTTAGAAATGTTTTTTTATCTCAAGAGCTATCTGCTACATACATAATGCATTCATACAATTCATGCATACATTTCTTTATGCACATATGTAAATATACCTACAGTGACTTTAGTAATTTTTGACACCAGAATGAAGAGACCATGACTATGTTTTTAGCACACAGATACAATGAAGATTCTTTTCTGGAAATACTAAGTTCTCAAAAAGGCTGAACACAGTTCCCAGTGTGAGACACTCAGCATGTTTGAATTAATGTTCCTGAGTGCTCCCTTGTTAGTGCTAAGCATGTAGTTTAAATAAAGAAATCACATTCCAGGCTCCAAATACAATTTGCCAGCTTTGCTTCTGGGAAGTGTGAAAGCAGCAAAAGTGAGAGTCATTTATTCACCGTCTGTTCAGCAACTCACCTCTTTATCACACTGAGGTGCAGAAGATGCAAAGTTTAGTAAGTTTTCAGACATCAGGCTGGTGGACGTGAAGGTAGGGCATTCTTTATTAACCTTGTAAACATAGTTTTACTGAGTTTCCATATGCCCCAGACCTTAACAAGATTGATAGAATGTTATTCATATCATCCCATTGCATCTTATTTTTACAGTCAAATCTGTGTAGTTAGTATCTTAATAATTCATACTTTATTGCAAAGTATCGCAGTCGAGTGATTTGGAGTGATTTTTTTTTTTTTTTTAAGGCTTAAGAAGTGAGAGAGAGAGGAGATCATAAGAGAGAAAATGTCAGTCAGAAAGGACACTGAATATCAGACAGGTTTTCCAAGCTTTCTCACTACGTAAACTAGGCTGCACTAGTTCTTAATCCAGTTGTTAATACCATTTATCTGTGCATGTAGACCTAGAACGGTATTTGTTGTGCAGAAGGTATTCATTATGGAGTCCCGATTACTGGCTGACACTTCTCCACATTATTATAGTAAAAATTGATACTTTTGATCTTTCATAAAAGTGGGCTTCTTTGTACTTGGGAAAAAACCCAAACCCAACCAAACACACAAAAAATTAAAGACTTCTTGGTTTGCAGTAGTTCTGCTTTTTTATACTATATTCAGATGAAATAAAAAAGAAGAGCATACATACATGTTTCACAAAACCTTATACAAGCATGAAGAATGCCTTCTTGAAAATTCAGCATTACCATGATATGAAAGAATAACTTGCTGCAGGTAGAGGAAGTACCATTTTTCCCCATCCAGACTACCGATAATAAAACAGATTTTTATCAGAAAAATAGAGTAGTGTGCATCATAATTATATAAATTACTGACAGTCTTCTTGTGGTGTCACACTCCATCCCTCCAGACCGGGCAATACAGAATGAGATCTTGCACACCCCTGTGCTCAGACCTGATCTGCAGTAACTTGAGTGTTTCCATAGGAGACGATGAAATCTGAGAGTGGTTCATTACCTCACAATAATGTGAAGGTTAATGGGTGTCATCACTCTACCTGTATGGTGTTCAGGTTTACAGACCAGTTTGAGTGCAAAGCAGACATCACAGTCAACAGGAAGTGCCCTTTCTTGCCCCATCTACCTGGTCACATTGTCCACGTGATTGTCTCTTTCACACCGCTAGCACTTTTACACTGGTCCTTGTTCTTATGATTAATGCGGCAACTGGTGTTTCTGCTGGGAAAACAGACTTCTACGTGGGTACATAGTTGGTCGTCTTTGCCGCCTGCTTTCAAATGAATGTTGAGGATGAACACGCGGTGGTGAGCAGTGCCTCAGTGGGAGTCAGACACAGTGGGTGGACAAAAATAAGACAACGGAAGTCACGCAAGCAGGTTCGATCTGTAGCTGGGAAAGCGAGGTGCAGCTCTCGGACCTCCACACAAGCAATCTCATCGTCTTCATTGGGATTGCTTGTGGAGTATAATCAGGAGCTTAAATCTATCACATGGATAAAAACTGTAAAAATATTGTGTAATTTGAATCCTTAGTGAGACTGCAGGGCAGCGAAGCTGTACCAACTTGCAGGTGGACTGTATAGTACTCTCCCTTGGCCACATCCAAAGCATCCAAAACCACATTTGACCAGGTACTCCAGAGTAGCTTCCAACAGAAAACATTGTGCTACTTGAGTTATCGTTCATCTCTGCCTTCCTTCAGTAGCTAAAAGGGGAGGGTAAATCATGTTTAGCCTCTGTACCTGCCAAACAGTACTACTGCTCTGGGAAGCAGTCTGTCACATCTCCTGGTAATGAGCATAGAGCCCAGAGCTCCCAGCCAGGGAGCATCAGTATCAGTGCCATCCCCTAGTGCTCCTCCTAGAGTGATAGACAGTGCAATACCAAGTGTCGTGGCTGTATGCCAGCATCCAAACAACAGCAAGTTTATATTCTGTCAGAATAGAGCTTTGACCAGAAAAAATAACTGCATGCATTCTGTAAAATGCCAGAATGCAGGTGATGATACTGGCATTTTTCAGTATGTTGAAAATAATAGAATTTTCAAGAAAGTGAGGACGTTACCCTCTTGATGAAGTCCTTTCTACAGTACGTCTAGAAAGGAGCTGTGTCAATGATCCTTGATCCTGACAACCCATGAGGCAGCTACCCCAACCAGGCAGAGCTTCCTGCCCCTGGCAGCAGAGAAGTCTAACAGCATCCTGGGCTGTATTACAAGGACCATAGCCAGTAAACTAAGGAAAGCAATCATAACCTTTTACTCAGTGACTGTTAGGCCACATCTAGAATACTACATCTACTTTTTGGCTTGCTAATGCAGGAAAGACATTGATAAACGGGGTCAGTTCAGTGTATCCAACAGCAGCCTTCCGATACCTGAGGAAAGTATCAAGAAGATGGAGGCAGCTCTTCACTGCAATGCATGGTAGGAAGATGGGGACAATGAATTGAAATAAGAGACATTTAGAATCAATGGAGGGGAGCAGAGAAGAAGGAAAAAAAAAAAAAAAAAAAAAAAAAAAAGGAACCAAACCAGTCATGCAAAGGAACAGATTCAACCAAAGTGGGAAATCTCCATCCTTGGAGATTTTCAAGACCAACAGGACAAAGCCCTGACCAATTGGTTTTCACCTCACAGCTGACTCCACTGTGAGGAAGAAGATAGATCAGAGACTTCCTGAGGTCCCTCCCAACCTGCATTCTCCTTTGATTCCTATGATTTTGATTTCATCCCCATAATTTTATTATGCTAAATATGAGACCGGTAAATGGGACTGTACTTTTCATATGCAGGATTTGAATGAATTAAAAATAGGTCCTAAGAGTTAAAAAACAAACAAACAAACAAAAAAAAAACCCACAAAAAACCGAAAACAGAACAAGAAGTCCAGAAGGAGGTCTAGTGGGGAGAGATCTAAGTTCATATGTGAAGATCTGAGATCAGATGAGATATGAAGATTTGATTCACTGCTGAGATGCATGTCTTAAAACTCATTTATCGATGGACTTAATTATGTGTCTTCTGGAAGTTCACTCCTCCACTCTGCATTTATTTTTCATGATTTGGGGTTGATATATGTAACCTTACAGGGTGCATGTCAATTACTCCTTCTCCTTTCTCTTTAGTGAAAAATTGCATTTCTGGGAAAAGGCCAAGAAGTAAAAAGACAAAATTGTATTAAAGAAGCAGGTTTATTTTTCCATGTATTTGTTATTAAACATTAACTTTTAATTGCTTAGAAGTTTTACCCTAAAGTCTAGTAAATATAATCAAGCTCTAATTAAATGTTAATGTGGAGTCAATGTGTTAAAAATTCATAAGGAATGAGCAGATGCCATGTTTTAGTCAGCATGGTCTAATTGACAGGATCAGATCCCAGTTGTGGAAATCCTCTCGCTTGACACACTGGCAGAGCAGCTCCTGTTGGCTGTATGTTTAGAACCCCTCATATGGGCAGCAGCACACTAGTTTAGGCCACAGAAACAAAGGTAGAACTATCTCCAACCCATAGGCTATGTCTAGCCCACACTCTAGTAGCTGGACCATGCTATAAGCAGCTGATGTAATAGTGCAAGAAGCAGTTGACGATCTGCACCTAGTGACACACAACACAAACGCTTGTATTGCATTTTTAAAGTCATATCTCACTCTTACATTTTAACAAGCAATTTAAAGTTCAAATTTTGAAGATAGAAAAAACTGCACTCTAGCCCTACTTGACATAATGATCATCATTTCTAATAACTTTTTTATGAAAAAAGTGATTTCTCATTAAAAATGTAATTTTGAAATAGTTCATTGAAAGTAGCACTAGGAAAAAAGGTTAGATTTTGTCTTTAATAAAAAGTACTGATGAAATGCCAAGAAGAGTACAAAATTAAGTTTTTGCAAAAGCTTTTATTGTTGTATTTGTCAGTTCTAAATAGCACCAAATAAAATGAAATTATTTCTCACTAATAGAAACTTATTAAATTATTACCTCCTCTGTTATTGCTCATCTACTTGTTATCTCGGTCTACAATTTTGGTTAGATAGATAACCAAATAGCTTACTAGCCAATGCAACTATGTAGTCATAAAGTTTCTTCTATGGCATCTTTTTCCTCTTCTGTTAATTGTAACACCTCGACTTTGTGCCTTCAGCTAAATTAGATACTCACCAGGGCTCAGGCTGTTCCTTTTCTTGAGCTTCACAGGGAAATAATGCAGAATGTTGGAAGGTGCGGCATTGCACTGGACTAAACCGTATCTATTCTTTACTTTAGAGGATGTACACATTCCTCCTCTTTCTGTCTACTGAGCCTATCGCTCCCACAACCACCCCAAACCAGCACATGTCTATTCTTCATTACATTCATGCGCTCTCCAGAAAGCATGCAAACTTGGTGCTCCGCTGAGGATGGGACCTAGAACTGTGCCTGACCCTTTTGTGCATGCTATAAAGATGAAGGAAATTTCCTTACTCCTTGCCATGAAAAGTCTGGCCATGCACAGGACAAAGTACAGCTCTGCTGCAGCCATCACAGCCTGAATAATTAATTGTCTTGGTTGGAAATAACCCTGACAATGAGTCAAGCCATTTTACTTGACTCATGACCTTCTGCTGTGTCTGCACAAACGTCAGCATTACAGCCAAGTCTCTCTTTAAAGTTTTATGGTTCTGCAACAGTGTTGAGTCGGGACGAGGTCACTACTGCAAATGTATGCTGTGTGCACATATTTTTCTAATGTTTAGGTTTGGTTCTACAATGTAAAGAAAGGCAAAACCCAGCAGAAATTATGAAATAACAATATCTGCCACTACAGCTTTTGCCATGACTGATACCACATAGAATTGCTGGGAATGTTTCCACAACCATTGTACCTGCCTAAAAAAATGCTGAAAGTCATCATTTCTCTTCACAAAATGAGGCAAGCAAGGGATTGTTTCCACAGACGTTTTAAAAGAATCTTGTCTCTGAGGGAATTTTAGTATATACTGAATCTTGATTAAACATTAAGAAGCTTTTTCTGAGAGACCACTCATTATTTGTCTGAATTGCTCTTCTTTCCTTTATGTAGATATTCCTGAATTTTATCTGACACAATGTGAAATTCTGTCTGAAACAGACTGCTTTGACTTTTTTTCTTCTTTTTTTTTTTCCCTAGAATTTTAATTTTGTTACAAATAGAAATTTATTTTCCAGATATTGTCAAATATTGATACAGCAGCAAGAGGAAGAGGTTCTGAACAAGTGGTTTTTTGCTGATTCTGTTAGAACATTAGACTCGGTTTTCCTCAGTCCTGGCATTTGAGATTCCCTGCACTGGTCATCATTGCATGAGTGGCTTTATAGTAGAGTAATGCATGTATGTTTGGCAGCTGCTAATCAGTTTGCCTGGGTGGTTGGTTTACTTGCCAGGGAAGGACCAGGGAATGGGACTATATCTCCTGGGCCACCTCCAAATGTACCATGCTGTTCTGTAAATACAAGAGCTAGAGCTAGAAGACCAGAGGGAGAAGTAAAATGTGCGTATCACACAGTAAGAGAGTGAGTCTTTGTGAGTCTCAGAAAGATACCTGTCATACATCCCCTTCAAAATTTGTGTGCAGGGTAAAATTGAAGCTCTAAGAGGTGAAAAAAAAAAATAGGAGTCATTAAGGACATGAAAAGTTTTCATGAAATTGTGGGTCTTACAGAAATTCTTACTGTCTTTTAGTGGTGAATAGCCTGTGGGGGGATTTTCCAAAGGTCTAAGTTTGTGAGAAAAAGCTTGGTGTTTCTAACGTAAGTGTATGCAACAGAATATATCTTGGTTCTGTAACTCAATGCAAACACCACTACCCTTAAAAACCAAAACCAAATAAACAAACAAACAAAAAAAACACCAAAAAAACCCAAACCCTGATCTTACTGTTTCTTTGCTGCTTTTTCTTCTGTAAGGAGAGTCTTCTGGCCAAATGCACAGGCTGTGTCCCTGTATAACCTAGATGTAGGAAAAGTTAATTTTAGAATCAAATCCTGATGGAGAAAGAAGCCAGACTCTTATCCAGCGTCCACATTTTCCTGGGCACAGAAACATCCTTGTATTTCTAGGCCTGATTTTTGCAGGAAGCATCATTATTGCTAAAAGAGAGAAAAAAGCTCTAACAAAGGCAGCTATACCTAAATCATACTGCTTTAGTTATCATCTAGCTGGCTCCACTTGTAAAAGTTTTTAGAGTTTAAGACTGGTTTCTAAACATAATGGCACTCAAGGATTCAGTGAGGTGCTGAGTTAACCTTGAAACCCACAGTTAGTTTTTGCCACACCAGTGCCTCCCAGATAAAATTCCAGTCTGGAGATAATATGCTGAGAATGTTTCATATTCTGACATCACATCTTTCACATAAAAGGCATCACCGATCTTGTGTATATTTAAGATATATCACATTTGCAATTTTATTTGATCTTAATTGTTAATTAAAACACAATGTGACTTTGGTTTTTAAGTTGCAATCATACCTTTTGGGCAAAATCAAGTGCTGAAGTGGAACATGTTAGCTTGATTTGTTATTTTTCTTGCCATCTGCCTTAAGGGATTATGTAATTAAATGTAAAAAATAAAAAATCAAACTAAGAACAAATGTATGAAAATGAATGAATGAATGAAGAAAGTAACTTTCTGAATTAGTTTTTTATATTCTGAGATACAGTATTCTGATATCAAAGCTAACACAATTTTTAAAGAACAGAACAGTGTTATTTCTGAAAGACATGGTGAAAACATGGGCAATTTATTTTCTGTGGTCAGTTCCAGTTCAAAATCACTGAAAATGGATGAAATCTCAGCGCTGTTTAAATCAGTGACAAAACTTCTTCAGTGGAGCCATGATTTAGTTAGGTTATCTTTTTCAATGCATCTTGGATGAACAGAGGAACATTCGTACTTGGAAATTATCAGTATGTATTAGTTTCTCTAGAAGCACATTTTTACAGTCCCATGCATTAAATCTTATGTGTGTGGTTTCCACACAACTGAGATCTTACAAGCAACTTCTTAACTTCTTTTTTTTTTTTTTTTTTAACTTGTTCTTTCAGTACATTTCAGTGCTTATTTGCATGGTTACATGCTTTCATGTAGGTCCCGTACAGCTAACTAGTTACAAAGAGAGGTTTGGGTTATGTAGTGGGATATTAAAAGCCAGGAGTGCTTTATTTCTTGCTATTTATAGAGCTGAATGACATTTTGTTGAAGCCACAGCTAGAAGTTAAACATAAGTTAAAGGGCATTTACCATCTTCAATGTTAATCCTGGAAGTGAGTGGTTTCCTCAGCAGTTTATTTTCTCCTACACTATTGGTTGAAACCAAGCAGCATAATCTCTTTGTCTCTTTCTGTTCCTTCTTCAAGCCTCCCCACAGCATACACTTTTTTTCAGGATCAATGTAAAAGGAGCGGTTACGTTTCTTCATACAACTGGCTGCTAAAATAATTAGAACCAGTGCAAACTGGAGCACAATCTGGTCCATGGAGTTGACTAGGCTTTCTCTTGTGCTTGACTTCACACACCAGGAAGTGGGGCTTACGTGTGGAAATGAGGAAAGAGGGAAAGAAAATCCCACAGGCAGCAAATTCCCAAAGAAAGAAGAGTCAGATATGCCTGAAGTAGTTTGACCTTGACAAAAAATTTGAAGAGCAAGTTTCCATGTAGAAGGTGGATTCCTGGAGTTCTTGACTCTGACTATGTGCAGGGAATCACAGGACTCTATTGTACACTTCTTGCAAATATACAGGCCATGCTGCAGAAATGTGGGAGTATGGCCTCCATTTTCTTTACCACAGGAAGATCATCAACAAACCCCCACATACTGATTATTTTGCTTATACGTGGTTATATTTTTACCAATCTACTAGCAAAAAGGAATGCAAAAGCCCTGGCATTTTCAAAGACTGGGGCACAAATTGTTTTGCTTTGTGATGATGCATTAATCCAGAACACTGCTGCTTTGATAATGATAAAAAAATGAACAAACAAAAAGCACACAGTGGAAGATTTGGATTTATGTAAAGCTTTCTGTACAAATAATGATCTTGGAGCACTTTATTCAAGAGTCACAGAAAAACAAACTGCCTTGCTTAGCTCGGGGGGAAAGGTATGATGCTGACATAGACTTATAATATGAAAATAATTTGCTGCACTTCATTATTTTCAAAGGGGAAGAGAACAAGCATGACCTCATGATGATTAGCAGCAAGCAATCACAGTCAGGCTCCAAGGAATTGGTAGTTGCCTAAACTCTTGTACAAAACACATTTTTGGCTATGATTATTTGCATCTATTGTACATTGGATACTCTTTCTTTTTTTTTTTTTTTTTTCTTTTTTTTTTTCCTTACTAGCTCTCCAGATGAAATTTAATTACAAAGCAGCAAGATTTGTACCTGAAGTAGAACTCAATAGACTGCAACAGCATTAAAGAGATTAACATGGTCTGTGAATTAGAAGTTTAACTTTTTGAATGAGGTTTTTCGTGAAGTTATGCACAGAAATTATCAGTCTAATGAAAACGCATAAACAAGGCCAGATGTACAAGAGGTTGATTTATCTTAACCCTGTGTCAAGATTGTGCTCCCTTCATCAAAGCCAGCACATGCTGAGATGGAGTCTAAAAAATCCATTTGTATGTGCTTTTGCCAACTCTTCCACAAATGTGAAGATGAATGGCATCAAAATCAAAGACCCAATTCTGTTAGCCATTGTGCATGTGCATTTCAGAGCTTAAGGGTAGTAGCAAACTGATCTAAAAATTCCTTCCAGGTTGGTGTGAGTTCTCCTTATCTGGTTAACAAGCTGGAAGAAGGAAAATGCAGCTGTCTCAACACCACTGAGAGGGAGCTGAACCCAATGACTTTGGAGCAATAATAGAAATGACTGACTCACATAAGCTCACCTGTTTAAACATGCAACTTAGAAAAAACATTTTAAACAATTTAGTATCGTTCACAGTGAATAGTGAATATTGGGGCTGAATATTGGGGAAGAGCTACCAGTTATTATATGGAAAACACAAATGCTTATTGGGTTGAGGCCTGGTTTAAATACAATTAATCATTATGGGCCAGCAAGAGGTGCATTCAGTAATTGCTTCATAACTTTGTTTGCATCAGTACCCTCTAGAATGGCTAGGCTGAATCACGATGAGTTGTAGAATTGGGATTAGTCGTAAAAAGGGGAAGAAGTAATAAATATTTGGTCTATCTAGAGCTTCTCTAGACAGAATCCATTGCTTCACCTTTTCCTTTTTTCCTTTTTTTCTTTTTTTTTTTTCTTTTCCTTACCAGGCTGTTTAAGCTTGGAGGTGATTCTGGAGACCCGAGAAATTCCTAAAAAGGAATTTTATGCCAGTATAATATCTCAATATAGGAAGCTAGACTGATGTGGGGAAATATCTTTTACTGGACATCAGGACTAGGCGTTCTCAGATGGTCTTCTTCCCTAAAAATACCTTTCGGTGGCATATTAGCTCTTTAGGGATTAGGGGTACTTTAGATGCAAGCATAAGTGATATCTAAATAATAAACCACCAAAGTAAGCAAGGCTCTTTTTTATGGAAGTGTTCTCAAAATCTTTATCTATCAAAGCTATTTGACCTTTCCAACAGCCCATCTATGTTTAGCAGTTGATTTTTTTTAGTATTCACTGGAGTTCATCCATGAAAAATCGTAAGGTGTTTTCAGGTCTGTTTTTCTTTGTCATTATGAAATATAAATTTTCCTAACAGAATATTGTAATATATTTTATTTGGGTTTTTTCATGTGCATGGTGAATGCTGTACTTGCTTAGATACAGGTTGCTTTAGACTAGACAACCTGCAGGTCACCTAGGTCAACATAGGAATTCCCTTGTTTAAGATATCACTCCTTACAGAAAGAGTTGTATTCTCCTTAGAAATTTTGATATGAAATTTTTAGGACTATGGAATGGAGAGCATTGCTTTTCATAATGAATCACTCCAGCACGTTTCTTGTCCCTCCCCATCCCTCCTTCTTTAACTGTCCATCCATCGGTGTTTATATTCTCCAGTTCCAAACTCTGAGTCACTTGTAGTCTCTTCATCTATTTAATTCTCACTTCAAGCATCAGAGCTTAGGTAACTCCCTCAGAGGTCGAGTTAAAGTCTCTCTACTTGTTTCTGAGGGTATGTTTATCTGATCCCAAGTGAGTGAGTTTGTTTGTTTAATGAAAATATCTCCTACAGCTGGAAATTTCTGCTGCTCAGCTGAGACACTCTAACAGTATGTGTATGTTCCTTTTCTGTTGTTATGTCAGGCACAGGTGATTAGCTGAGCCCAGTTACATCTTTCATATGTAAATGCTGCGTTGGTAGGTGCTGTCTTCTCAGCGTTCTCCTTCTGGTATCAGGCAAGAACCAAGAACGGTGTAACATGAACCTGGGTCTTCACATGGGAGTAGCGTGTTTGGCTCACTGTGACACCTAGCCTTCAAACACGGTAAATATCTCCTTGAATACCAATTGTTTATAACCTTTGGCTTTGCATCCTCTAAGTGCTTCAATGCTTGGTGTTTGCATTAAGTTCTTTTTGATTCAGTTGGAAAATTCATCTTCTTCCCTGACCTCACAAGCATATACAGCACCTCTCAATTGTGGAGAGAGAAAGGACACAGATAGGAGTGGCTGTTATTCTAACCAAAGAAAGAGAAAAGGACTGGCACTGAAATCAGGGTGGCGGGGTGTCTTCCTTTTTTTTTTTTTTCTGTTTCCTTTACACAAACTTCTTGGCATTGGAAATGGCAATTGGCTCTAAATCAGGACCTAAACACCATTTCTCCGAGATGTATTTACTAAATCCTGATACTCACAATAAAATCTGCTCTAACAGTTTTACAGTACAGTAGAATCAAGTTGTGATGTCTCTCATGCAATCAATATTCTGTTTTGAACTGACTGGTGTTATTTAAAGAAATCAAATGTCAAAATCTATGCTGCTTTCCCAAAGTTTTTCTTCTCCGTTAAACTTTTCAATGTCAACTGTTGAAATAATATCCAAAATGATACAGATTCTAAGAAGCATTGATATTTTGTGTACTTTAAATTAATTCCAGATTAACAAAATTTATATTGTGTAACTCCTCTTAAAACTAGATGCATTGAAGCAGGAGGGCTTTTTATTTATTTAACTCACAAGAAGTCAAATCTACATAAAATCTTCTAGCCCTTTAGAAACCTGTAGAGTCTGGAGAAAAATGTAATCATCTGGAACTAGATTTTGGTATCATTTGCTAGACCTAATTAAATAAATTGAAAGCTTTTTTTTAAGGCAAATGAGCTTATATTAGAATCATAAATTCATCATTTTCCTTAAATATAACCAATTTTACAGTTAATAGAAGATAAAGAATATTAATATTAAAAAATTTAATGTTAAAAAACTATAATGACCCAATTCACATCTACCATCTGAAGATATTTACAGTTGTTTCCTCCTCAGCTGTTGTGACAATTAATTTGGGATACCTGTGTGTTTTGATTACAATATCTATCTGCTTTTCATTAGGCTTTTAGAAGTGTACAATAACGGACATTACAGGAGTTAACACAAATACATCAAACACAACACTTTGTGCTTGACTTTCAATGAAGTTCATAGGAAGGTAGACTTATATGAGGTCAAGTGGAAGATGTGAAATTAACTTATGCAAAATAAATCACTTGTAGAGCTTCTGACAGGCTGTTTGGCCTCAGAGAGGACCTGAAAGAACAGGCAGCTTGGCAAGGATGTTGGGTTCAGGTTCTAGAAATAAACCCATACAAACAGACTTTAAAAGGCTTCTAACTCAGAAAATTATTATTATTATTTCCTTTCCATAGGCAAATGCAATAGAGACATGTCATTCTAGATACTATTTTTTTTTTTTTTTTGGAAGAGGAATATCAGGACTGTGATGCATTTAGTAAAGGAGAGCAGATGTTGTTTTCCGCCCACTTTTGGGGAGGGCAGGCAAATGCCCTCTTTTTTTTATAATCTCAAAAGACTGATTAAGAAACTTTCTACCTAAGTGGTTTTGGCAATCATTGTCTTGGCTGGCACAATGTAATAATTATGCATCTATAAGTCACCTATTATGTCCCAAGTGAGGTTCTTACCCTCTTTTAATTCGCATCTATCCAAACTTATTTTGAAGTGCAACACAAAAAAAGAATGTTAATTTTACATTAAACAGAACTGGCAAAAAATATGACAAGAATTCATTACTGCTTTTTTTGAAATTTATGAATGTCTTCTTACGCTCTCCCATTCCTTGATATACATTTTTTAAATCACT
This sequence comes from Charadrius vociferus, assembly GCF_000708025.1. Classification (NCBI taxonomy): domain Eukaryota; kingdom Metazoa; phylum Chordata; class Aves; order Charadriiformes; family Charadriidae; genus Charadrius; species Charadrius vociferus. Next base: position 629,162 of record NW_009661369.1, read on the forward strand.
CATAAATAAACATATATTATATTGGTGCAATCACTACTTTTAAAGTTTTTTTGTAATATTCCTGGTTACATATTTTCTGCTGCCTAATTATCTCTAGAGGTCATTAAGTGCCTATATTATTATCCAACAGAAGATATGATACCAAGCTACTGCTTGTGCTGGAGGGATCAAATTCATTTCCACATACATTTTGAGAGAGTCTGATATGATCAACTCTCAACAGCCGATATCTTCCTGCTGCATGTCCAAGTAAAATTATTGTCCTCGGAATGGCTTATTAAAAAGGCATATAGATGGGCCACTGAAGTTCTCAAATTTTCCCTGACAGTATCTCTATCTCTGTATGATTTTATTATTATCCCTCACTCAGGATTTCATGGAATAAATTATTTGGGTCTCAATTAATTGCAGCAACTGACAGTTAAAGCTATTAGCAAGCCTTTGGCAAATAGCTGAGCATTAGTATTTATTACAGACACAGATGCATGAGAGGTGCAATCAATTTTGCCTTTGTTGGATTTCAACTTCAGTGAATTGTTCATTGATTTTGGAATTTGAGAGGATTCTAGGAAACTATTAAACAAATGGGCAATTTTGGGAACCATTTTATAACACATACGACAGTCTAGACAATAGATGTCACGCCATTTACAAAAAGGTCCTTTTCTGCCTCACTTGGTGCACACTGTCTTCCACCTCATTACTTATTAGCCCATGGTAAATTGTGTTCTTTAGACAATTTTTCCTCTAGGTATAAATGAGAATAAAAACAACATGGAAACATCTCATATACTGTTTTTATTTGGTCATCATTATTTTTCTTTCCATTAATACTCTCTATTATTTTTTAATTTTGCTTCTAATATTTTGTGATGACTTAGCTGTTGCATCAGCATTCCAGAAGCCAAATCAGTTTTAAAATATCCTTTTCTTCCTGTGTTTTTGAGTTATTTTTCCCTATCTCTGAAATATATGGAATTATTTAACAAATTTTGTGGATTTACACAGTTTTTTTACCCAAGCAACATTCTCTAAGCTTTGCGTGGGATGCGTTTGTATAACTTTGGTAACAATGTGAGATACACAGTTTTGCAGCAGCTTGAATTTCCAAAACCCAAAAGTCCTAGAAACAAACCCAAAACATCCCAAAATAAAACTCCCAAAATGCATTGAAAAAACACATGAAACATTTAGGCATACAAACAACTTTTAGAAACTGTCTTTCAGGCACTTTGATAACATGATTCTGTCACATTATTATTCATCAAACAGTTAGATTTGATTATATTCTATTCAATATTTGTTGTAGTGTATCATTTAGAGGAGCAGTAATTTTCTCTTCTGTGGCTGTTAACAGTTTCATGGCCATGAAAGAGCATATGTATTATCACAAAAAAAAAAAACAAAACAACAAACTTTCCTTGAAACAGGGTGGGAAAATAATCTTTTAAAACAGGATTATTTCTTTCTCTCCCAGGATGTAGAATTTCCACTTCCAAATGTTATACTATCTTTTACTGGCAGCAGAGTGTATCTGCCTATTTTAATAATCTGAGATATCTCATCTGCAAAAATTATGTCTTCAAATGCAAATCTATGCATTTCTCCCAAGATAATGGTGCTCTTTTTTTGCCTGTGCACTCATCTATATAAATTTTAACATTATTGTCTTTCAAGAGGGTAGGTTTTTTCAAATGGAAACTTTCTAGAAATCAGTAATTGAATACTTTTTTTTTTTTTTTTTTTATGTTTATGACACATAAACTTTCTTCTTGGGCTAACCATCATCTCATATATCTTTTATTTTCTTGTGAGGCAGTGTTTTTATTTAAAAATGAGTTTTTGATAGCTTTTTCTTAAAACCAATCCTTGCTGTTTGACCTGATACACTGAAATATAGGTAGATAGGCTGTCATTTATCTGCCTGTGTTTGTTCAGATGCCATAATACCTTCGTGTCAATGACAAAGTTACTGTCTTCATTGCTTCTTTTCCCTTTAGTGCTTATCCAATTATAGCATTCTCACATTACCAGCCATATTTTTAGTGATTGTATGCTAGCTGAGCATCCCTTATTCACTTCATTTTCTTAGCCCACTCATTCTTTGGAGACAAATCAGTCTAAGGCAGAAAACTTACCATCCTTTCCTACCAATCAGCCTCCACAGGATTTTAATTTTCCCCAAGATTTTAGGATTTTGTTTATTAACATCCTTAAAAGTTATATTTGAAAACATTTGCTATTTTAAAGAGAGTCAATGTCCTTAGACTGAAATAAGCTGACATATTCTTTTTGTCCCATGCTAAAGATGGCAAATAAATATTTTTATTCATGAGCTATTTAAACATCAGTCCACAATGGGAATAAATTTCTCCCATATGTGTCCAGTCTTATATTAGCAGCAGAAATACATGGTTGGTTATAGAATAAGGATAACAAAAGCTATAGTGGTACCTCCCTTCCTGTTATACTACTACATAATAATTATCCCACAGTTACCTCTTGAGTCTGAATCTACCTTGCCAACTGATGTGATAAATCCTTACACTGTTTTATTACTTATTCTATATAAAACTGTTGTTGTAGACTCATGTACTAACACTGCTTGATATAATTTTTCTTTTTTAAAGGAATAGTTTCAGAATTGTAAGTGTTCTAGAAGTTCTTTTAAGTTCGCCCTTAATTATCTTCTCTCCTTTCCACTTGGTTGCTTGTCCTGGTTGTTGCCTTTGCCTTTTGCTCCATATAGAAGTTGCCTTTTTAATGTTTTCTGGTTGTGAAGCTTCTGAGATGTGATTAATTGCCAAGATCCTATGCTGGGGTCATTTATCTCTTTAAGGTCTTTCACCTCAAAGTATAATTTCAGGCTTTGAAGAATTTTTACCTATGAGCAAAGTTCTGTGTTATAGTCTCTAGTTTTATCACAAGGCCAATACCTATATGGAACAGCCAGCAATAGGTTTTAGTACATTAGTTGAGCACTTCATTGACTGTTTTCTATTGTAAGGGAGGAATAACCTTGAAAAACAACTGGTCCCTGCATATACAATACAACATTTAGTATCCTCCTTTAAACAAATGCCAGGTGATTGTATATTAAAGATTCGTTCTTTCCACTTTGTTACAGTTTTCTTGACAGCATGTCAAATATTCACATTTGAGATCCCTTTTTTATTTTAACTGGGAATCCCTTTAGATTTACATTGGGTTTTTTGCCTGCTGTTGTCCACATATTTCTTTCTAATATCAAATAATATTTCTATGTCCATCTGATCTAGTTGCTTAACACGGGTGATTTCCACTTTTGGATTTGGGATCTTTTTTATCTTTTTTTTCCGATGGAGCTGTGGTTCCTTTAAAGGTTTTTCAGATTCCTCTGTGGTTTATACACATTTGTTTTCCTTAGTCACCTTCTGCAGAGCTCTGAGAAGCAGAACCTGGACCCACGTGGCCTGTACAGGAGAGAGGAGCATCACTGGCTTAGTGTATCTGAGAGTTTCTTTCAGCCATTTCCAGCTTCAGTCAGTTGATCAACTGCTTCTACCTTTCCAGTTTTGTCAGTTCCTAGGAGGAAATTTGCACCTCCGGTGCCATTGATCTTATTTGAGCTAAAGAACCTCTAATATCCATCTTTGTGATAGAAACTTTCCTGTTCAATGACAAGATTTTTGTTGTTGATGGTGTTAGTTTGTGATATCAGGCTGACCCTAGAGGCTCTTCCAGTTCCTCCCTTCGCTGCCTAAAGTATATGTGTTGGTTTTTTTGTTTGGTTTGGTTTCTTTTTATCTACATTCCTATACTTGGTCTCATGGATCTCCAGAGACATTTTAGTTGGGAGTCTCAGGTTTCCAAAGAACTAAACTGTGGATAGGGACACCTATTGTGCAGGGCCATGTTATTGTTCTCCTCCACTGCAGCCAGTAAAGACGAAGTGGACCAGTGGGCCAAGGTTGTCTCTCTGAGGCTTAGATCCTTTCACTGAATGGAGCAACCTAGTTTTACTCCAGATAAGTAAAATGACAGCTTTTTTTTAAAGTAATTTTGATTGATTGTATAAGGCCACTGCAATACAACATCACTATTCCAATGACATCATTTGAATCCCAAGCATTTTAGAGAAGAAATGGAATGAAGGAAGGAAAAATACTCTTGCTTCTTCTGGAAGAAGTACTCTACTTTTACATCCTCCAAGTAATGGCCCAAACCAAGAAACCTGTTTCTGCTTCTTCTAGTCTTTCCATGGACTCTCTGAGGAAAGCTGTAAAACAACCTTCTTCTTCCTTCTCCTGTATCGTGTCTTTAAATCTTTTCAAAGTCTGTCCAAGGAAAGTATGACATTCCCTGTGCTATCCTTGTTTGAGGTATCTGTTTGCAGAAGCCAAGGAAAGCAAGAAACCATTAGCCCTGACAGGTCATGGGTCAGGCCCTGGCAGGAAGTCCTCTCCCCTGCTCCAAGGTTCACCAGCCACAGCTTCAGCAGCCATCCTATTTTAATCCCTAGTCCTCAATAAAAATTGTGAGTCACACCAATGCTAAGCCTGGGGGATGCACCAAAGGAGGGCTGTTCTTCTCAGACCTCCTGTACATCAAGACAAATTTCAGTGAGCTCACTCAGGGAAAAAATGAGGACTAGTCCCTGGCCACACCTAATGCTGTTAGTTAAACAAATGTGATCACTCCTGAATGAAAGGGTGAAAATTGTTTTGCTTGAGGAAAGACAATATTGAATACAACTGTGAAACACTCCACACCAAATTGACTACAACGCTCACTACAGTTAACTCCAAAGTTTTACTGTATGTTATAACAGCTGTATAAGGTCCAAGAGGGAGTTTTGGAAGTGCTTTAAACAGGAAAGAACATAGCAGGTTTGATATTGCTACGGTGTTCTTATACAAAGTGAAAATATCAATAAATAGAACCTAAGATTCAAAATTTATTTTCTCTCTAATTGGTGGCCTACAGGAAAATGTATGGTTTTCCTGTGCCTGAACTGGTGCAAGTCCATGTACTTCTACTTGTGTTCTGTCAATTTAGAATGGCTGAAAATTTGGTCGAGCATTTTATCGACTTTCCAACAAAGAGGGAAAAAAAAATCAACAATGCAATTAAATCCAGATGCTGAAATAGTACATCGGGCTGATTCAGTCACTCAGAAGTCAGAATTTATAGCTCTTGAATGGCACAGCTAAGTCCAGTAAAGCATGAAATCAGTACCAGGGCTACATAAGTGAACATGATACACTTTTGGAACTTAATATATTCCGATGTTATAAAGAAGAATATTAAATATATCTACTGAAACTTTCTTTATTTCATCGTTAAGTAAAGAAGAAAGAGAAAATAGAATAAAACATCTGTCAACTGATCTGATTCATACTGAACTGATGAATAGAGTTTATGCCTCCTCATTGCCTCAATTGTACCTTGGGTCCTGTTAGTTCTCAGGGGATTGATTAGATGATTAACTTATGGCTTAAGTCATGATCTTTGGCTTTACTGACAAATTTCAGTACTGAAAAAAAAAAAAAAAAAGTCTGACTCAGGGTACAGCAAGCATGAAAATGGCCAAAGTCATTTTTACAGTAAATAAGAAATAATGTCTACCTTTGACTTCGAATTTTTATTCACTTCTTTCCCTTCCCAGTGTGATTGTCTGCATCTATATTTATTTGCATAATACTGTTTCAAACCCCTGCATTTGCTCAGAGCAACTATTACTGGAAGATCCAGAAGAGACTGAATTACTCAGTTTTCAGTAAGGAGCTCCCTCCTACTTCTCTCCAGTCGCCCCAGTTTTAGTTCCTCAATTCTTTTCCTCCTCTTCACCTGTCCATATCTGATCACCCTCCGTTACTAATTCCTAGTGCCTGCCTCAGAGGAAAACTGCAGCAATCTGTGGAAATTCTCCTCCTAAAGAAGTTCAGGACCTCAGAGGATAGGAATGACAGGCACGTAGGAGAGAGGCAGTGATAGCAGCCTTCATCCCTGACTTAAACAAACTGACCTGTGCATGGGACTAAAACTAAATAGTAACCATGACCATATGTGGTCTTTCTCCACTCAACACACAGGGAAATGCCAGGCTTCTTTCCTCCAGGTGAGGACACCAGGATAGGGACTCGACAGTTAGAGACCTCAGGGGAAGCTGTGGCAGGTAGGCGTGTAGCTTATGGTTGAAGTCCTGGTTTGCGGGGGTGGGAAGAGGTGGAAAGAAGCAGAAAGCATGAATGTTTGTGGTTCAGAAAGACAAAAATATAGGGAGATACATTCAAAGATGTAAGGAGATAAGGATTTGGGAGCTTAAGATTTGTAACTGAAAATCATCCTCAGATGGGGCCTTGGAACAGACTGGGTGACTCTCTGGTACATTTGCCTTAAAAAAAAAAAAAACAAAACAAACACACACGCACAAAAAAAAAAAAAACAAAAAACCAAACCACCAAACAAACAAGAGAAGCCTCTTCCCCCAGACCATTTACTGAAGATAATGCTTAGAACTTCGCACTTTACAGATGCCACCTCCTTATTTTACCTCAGGAGATCTTGATGCATCACTTGTCTCTCAGTACCTATTTTCTCTTTCTATAGATGTGGAAATTCTTCGCTCTTGTCGAAGGTTTTTTTACAGAAGTCATTATGAAAGAGTAGAACAATCTCTTGTTGCTGCTCTTTTTCTGGTTTCTATTCCTATATGCCCCAGAGGAGATTTGGAGTGGAGAAACTGAGCTTACAAAAAGACTCTGAATTAATGTTTTTCCCCAGAAAGCAAGGAAAAAAATTCTTTAATAGAGTTGAAAGGTTGTTAGAGGGCTAGAGTTTCTTTCATCATTAAAAGGATGCTTCTAACAAAAGCTAGTTTGTCAAATTAATACTGGAGCTACTAACCAAATCCTTCAAATTACTATCCCTACAGGTAAATATTGAGGAAATAAATGAGACTTTATTCCCTCTCTGGAGAAGTCTGGAAGGAGGAGATATTATGGAAAGTGTGGCATGGTAGGTACTTCAACCAGTCCTTTGTAGTTAGAAACGTAATTCACATGAGACCCAGCCTTACTCGCTGACAGTTTCACAAGACTGCTGATTCTTCCTGAAGTGGCCATCTGTATCGTTTTTATGTTGCATGACACATGCCAGGTGTTTGCTTTGCTTTCCATGTACAAGCTAGTTTCAACCCTATATTCGTTCTTGCACCTCTACTTTCAATATTAAACCAAGGATGGAAGTTTAAAAGTCACTTACCATAAGATAGGATCCAATATTTAGAAAAGTTATGGGTAAATGTGACATATATTTCACTGCTTGAATATCTGCATCTCTACCAGCTGAAGAGAACACTTTTGTTCAATAAGAAATGCTTATGCTGATTCTCGGAAGAGACGTGTCTATAAAAGTGTGATACTATTTGGGTCCTTCAAGATTTACTCTACCAATGATTTTCTCAGTACATTACAGAACTAGTTACAGCTGTAATATAATGCTGATATGATCTGTGTTTAAAAGAGAAAACCTGAACTGAGTGGCTCACCATGTTCTATACCACAAACCATCTTGCAAAATGAGAATCTTCTTTGAGCCCATCTTAGACAAGAGCAAGACATACAAATTTTGTACATCCTAACGCCCTTCCCCCCTTACGTTTTGTCAAGAATCACTTTCTTCAGCTCCTGGGGTGGAACACAGGAGCTATTTGACTGTGCACACAACAGTTTCAGAGAAGAAATGAAGATTAACACATTGTTCAGAACAAAAGGAAAGCTTTCATAAGCCTAATGTAAACACTTGACAGGGTTAAGACAATTTAGCTAACGCTGTACGCTTGTGAAAAGCTTTATTGCGTGTTTAATGGTGGCAAAACTATTGCTTCTATGGAAGTGACTACCCTGTAACAAACCAGAAAAAGTTCCCTTAACAGAATGACAGATAAACCTTGAGTTTCCCGTGATTGCTCCTGTTTTTACAAAAACGGTATTCTGTTGAATCAATGGATATCTAGATGGTAAAACTGATGCACAAGGGAAGAATTAATCCAAAAAATATCTGAACATTTACTCAAGGAAAACTTATTGCCTAAGATACTGCTTACCAAACTTTCTTTAGATCAGATCCTCTGCTAAAATGAAAGAGTTCTCTGGGTTTTCCATAGGAAAACAGCAAATCAATTTAACTCTGCTTAGCTTGTCAAAGTTGTTAAGATCACAAATTAAGGTGGTCAGACTGCAGGCCCCTAGTAAATACCATTTAAACAAAGTACATATTCATCACATTTGACATAATTTTCATAAATATGATTACTCTGGTATTTAGTAACTTAGTCATCAATTTGCAGAAAAACTACATGCCAAATTTTGTGGTTACGTGTATGTGCAATTACTACAATAGGGCAGTCAGAGAAGGTAGGGAACCTCATGAAGTTCATCAAGGAGAAAGTGCAAAGTTCTGCACTTTAGGATGAACAACCCTATGCACAAATATGTGCTGGGGGCCACCCAGCTGGATAGCAGCTTGACAGAAAAAGCCCTGGGGATCCTGATGGACACTTAGTTAAGCATAAGCCAGCAATGTGCCCTTGCAGCGAAGCTCAATGGTATCCTGAGCTGCATTAGGCAAAATATTGCCAGCAGGTTGACTGAGGTGATTTTTCCCCTCTATTCAGCACTGGTGAGGCCACACTTGGAGTGCTGGGTCCAGTCCTGGGCTCCCCAGTATAAGAGAGATATGGATATACTCCAGCAAAGGATCATGAAGTTCGTTAAGGGACTGGAGTTTCTGTCCTAGGAGGAAAGCTGGGACTGTTCAGCCTGGAGAAGAGAAGGCTCAGGAGGATCCTATCAATGTATATAAATACTTGAAGGAGAGAGCAACAGTGCATTAAGGACAGAGCCAGGCTCTTTTCAGTGGTGCCCAGTGACAGGACCAGAGGAAATGGGCACAAACTGAAACACAGGAGGTTCTTGCTGAATGTCAGGAAACGCTATTTTACTGTGAGGGTGTCCAAGCACTGGCACAGGTTGCCCAGGGAGGTTGTGGAGTTTCAATCCTTGGAGATATTCAAAACCCAACTGGAAATGGTGCTGGGCCACTGGCTGTAGGTGACCCTGCTTGAGCAGGGGGATTGAACCAGATGACCTCCAGAGGTCCCTTCCAACCTCAACTGGTCTGTGATTCTGTAACTGCGTTTGCAAGGTTACGTGAGGTTATATGTGCACTCTCTGTATCTGTACAGAGGGTATTCGTATTTCTGTGTAGTGTACATGTATAAACACACAGCATTTTTCACAAAATACAATATAATGCACTGCAATAACTTCTTAAGTTAAAACTGGAGGTAGTAACACTTACTGTGACAATACAGACTTCATTATTTAAGGTGGGTTTCATCTGACAAATTTTCCCTGCTGTTTGAGGTTTGTTGTCTTGTGAAAATCTTATGAACTCATAACAGGACCCATATATTAATCTGGTTTTATCTGCTAAGAATAATATCAAGATGACTGGGAAATAATGTACTGGTCTGACAGAGACTGAGTACCTTGATATAGAGTTTGCATTCTGTGATGCAGCAAGATAAATTACAGAGGTTTATTCCACTTTAACACTTTTTCATGATAGCACAGACAAGGTGACCATTGAAAACAAATAAATAAATAGATCAAACTGTTAATTACAAGCTGCACTCCCTCCTAGCTGAATTTGATACTCTGCTGCCCCCTTGTCTTTCTATGTTGACTACATCATTGCGGTTCGGTGCATATATTTTACATTTTGGGGGGAGGAGGGAAGTGCACAAAAATTTTTTGCTTACTTGTAACCTATATGAAATTTTTAAACACCACATAATTTTAAATCTTTATGCTGTATCTTCTTTCAGGCAGGAATAGCCTTTGCTATCTACGTTACTATGCGTGTTACAATCTCAATGTTAGTATCTTCCCATTTGGCTTATAAGTGTATTAAAAATCATATGCATAATTTTAATGTTTTAGCATAAAACCTTCTGCCATTGGTACTTCCTGTGTCAGTGCCCCCCCCTCTAACTTGTGACACATGCATAATGTCATTGAAGCTATTTCACTTTTGCTAGAATGCGACCCCAGCAAATGGGGAGGAAAAGAAACAAGGTGAGCTTTAAGAGATGGGGCTGAAGGTAAAAAACAAGTTATGAGATGAGAATTGGAGACACGAGTAGACAGGAAAGTGTAAGTGAAACAGCGCTCTCATTTGAAGGGGGATGTAAGCACAGGCAGATCCAGAAGTGCCAGAGTAACCAGCGCAGGGCAGGTACAACCTCGCTCGGAGGCTCTGCACTGTGGCTTCCAGGTCTGAATGTAGACGTGCCAGCAGAGCACGTACAGACCCGCAATCACTTTCAGTGGCTCTGTTGTTTATGACTCATCTGAGAATGGATGAGCAGCATCTGAAGGTAACCACAAAATGAACATCTTAAAGTCATAACAGGCTGGCTTGTGCCATTTGTCCTCTTTGTTACCGTCTGTCTTGTGTGTAGATTAATGTAAGGTTATTTCCTGCTCTTGTTGCAACCTTTTGCTATGATAATAAAGTATGAGAATTTGAATGTCTAGCATGTCCTTGGATTACAGGAGCATTTGACATTTTCCATTTTAGTACCTAGCTCTGCCTTCCCCAGAAATGAGTATGGCTGTAAATGCTGATGAGTGGAATGAGTAGCCAACCAAAATTAAGAACATTATAAAGGTCAAGGTAATTTACCATTACCATTCTCAGTGTGGTATTCTAGCCCCTAAACACCATCACAAAGTCTGCAGTAAAATCAAGGCAAGAGCACACAGGATTTTGGGTTGGGTTTGGGTTTTGGTTTTGTTGCTTTTTGGGTTGTTTTTTTTTTCTTTTTTGAAAAAAAAAAGATACTGGAAATAATAACAAACAGATGAAAAACAAACCACTTCCTTTACAATGCACAGATACTAACTGAATGGTCTTTGTGCTACAAAATAGCTTCCATTTACTTTGCATCCAAAATGACTTTCAGAAAGAGAGCATAACTGAACAAGGTCCATGGAAAACAAAAGCATCCAAAGCTATAAGACACAAAACTAATAAACCAAAACTGTTCTTCATAGTGCTTCATTTTAATATTGTGTGGCTTTTTCCCTTCTTTTTTATCTCATACACATAAAAATGGAAAATCAACTGCAACAGCATCGTTCTAAAGAGAAATGGAAATATGACATTTGTCAATCCAGCCCAAAATGGTTGCAAAGAATTTATGCATGTTCTCATAAAACACAGCTGTGATATTGCTGTAATTTGAGCCGAATGCAAACTGTAATTTTAATGACAAAATGCTTCTGTTGTGTAAAGCTTGCACAAAAACATGATTACGTCTAATGTTTTGATCTCATCAAACTGGGGAAAACTATTAGGCGACCCCGGACATATGTTTCTATTATTAAATCTAATCTATTCACATATCAGTTGCACTTCTGTTTTTTCATGAAGCACTGCAAAAATATAGGCCCTGAATTATTTGGGACAGATTCTGTCAGAAGAGGAAATAGTTGATGAGCACATAGGACTGGAGAAAGCCCTTAAGTAAAGCATTTCATTGCAAAATAAAAATCCCGGTGTAGACAGGACACACGTCACAGATGTTGGTGCTTTGAAATTTTCTTGAACAGGAATTCATGGCTATCATCTCCAGTTGGGCATGCTGTCATCTCAGATTGCACAGAAAACAGGAAAATAAAGTCAGCTTACTCATCCTTTACAATTAACTTACCAGATCTTTTCCATACTAAAATATCTGTGCCAAACTATCTTAAACAAAAAAAGCTAGGTTTGAAGGGAGCCTCAAGACAAATCATAGAATTGACTAGGTTGGAAAGGACCTTTAAGATCATCAAGTCCAACCATTAACCTAACACTGCCAAAAACACCACTAAACCATGTCCCTCAGCACCACGTCTACCTGACTTTTAAATACCTCCAGGGATGGTGACTCCACCTTTTCCCTGGGCAGACTGTTCTAATGCTTAACAACCCTTTCTGTGAAGAAATTTTTCCTAATATCCAATCTAAGCCCCACCTGGCATAACTTGAGGCCATTTCCTCTTATCCTATTGCTTGTTACTAGGGAGAGGAGGTTGACCCTCACCTCTCTACAATCTCCTAATGGTACCATTCTGAGCTGTGCTTATAAATAGTTTTTAAAAGCTGTTTTGTTATTTAAGTACTTCTTTTTATTGAAAAAAAGAAACATAATTGCAGGCTATAATTATCCTTTTAATTTAGAAAAATGCTGATGAGGACATAGAAAGTAGTTATCTGGATTTTGGCGGGATTTGTAGTTATAAAATGGCATATTTATTTTGATTCTTTTTTGACTATTTGGAAATCATGCAGGTTCAGTTACAACTTTTTTACCAAACCCATCTTTATAAGGGTTTATTTTATTAAGTTATATCAAAATATGAGTGAGAGAATTAAAAATGTTGCAGCATTGTTAAAATATATTTTATTTAGTTATAGTTTGTTTTGCTGTAAATAATATATATATTGTGTTGTCTAGATAACTTTACTGCAAAGAAGAAGTGTTATTAAAATAGATAATGATTATGGGTGAGAAAATAAACACAAAAGAAAGCCTAAATTCAATTCACAGCAGCTTGCTCTATTGGTCAGAAATAAAAGAAAATATATTTTTAGAGACAGTGTTTAGTTTTGTGCTTCGTCTTTCCTACGTGCTTTTCTCCTTCCTCTGGCTGAAATGTACAGTGCTTTGGGGACAACTTGACATCCTTTTGTTGGTTAACAGATGTCATTTTTACCTCACAGATGCAGGATCGGGGCTTCTGAAGGCAGACCCCATTGAACTGGTTAGTGAATGAAAAACAACATAAGTGTCATTTGTATTGCTGGTTATTCACTGGTTTTAGGAATCTGCAGTGTCTTTATATACACGTTTATTTTTCATTAATTGAACATCATTTGCTTAAATGAAATGATAATTAGAAAAAAATAGGACAAATCATTAAATCATCATGAAGTTTTAGGTTACATTTCCCCTTGTTCCACTAGACTCAGCCGAGAGTCGTCTTTCTCTCAAGCCTTAATACATCCTTACACTGCAGGAATTCTTGTCTTATAACATTAATAGTCCTAATATTACCCAGCTTGATGGGTTTCCCTGCAATAAGATCCCTTGAGTAATTGCCAGAGGTGGACGTTTTTCAGGACATCCTTAGAAATCTTTAGAAAATTGAAGTATCAATACACACTGTCAATCCTTCTTTCTAAAGTCCTGAAATGTCCATCCATCCATGTTCCACTGTCTTCTAGAAGATAAACCAGGTTCCGCTTAGGGGACAGAGGAGATACCTGGAGCTAGTCTGGACTTTGTGCTTCACTAACCCACTGCATTTCAATGACTGCACCTTGTTCCTGGGCTGGTGGCCCAATGCCATGTAACCAACAAAGGCTCCTCTGGTGCTTCCCGAAAAGGTCTTGTTCTGGAGATTCCCTAGTATCACACAGTGCAGCTGGGTTTTGAGGTAATCAGAACTTTAGCTGAACTCAGAATTGCTACATTCAAGTAAAAAATTCTTCACTCTGAAATCTGGAGGGTGTGCAGGGAGGCAGTGGAATCTCCATCCATGGAAATACTAAAACCAGCTTGGACAAGGCCCTGAGCAATGCAATTTCAAAGCTGACCCTGCCCTGAGCAGGGAAAAAAACTCAGTGGTCTCCTAGAGTTCATCCAAACCTATGCAATTCTGGGACCTGGGTCTTGCAAACCCTTGAGCTCCAGAGAAGTCCGAGTACGTGAGGGGAATTACACAGAAGGAGTCAGTCCTGATTCATCCAGTGTTCCTTTGTACACCAAGATGACATAGTATACACTCGATGAAGGCTTCAGTGTCTCCTGACTTACAAGCTACTATAAAGTCATAAAAATATTATTCATTACTATTATTTGCTAAGCTTTCATAACTGAGTAATTGTCTGTTACTAATTCTTTGTTTAAACTGCTTTTTTGGGGGGCAACGAATAAGAAGCTAACAAAATTTAGGAGATTCAAGAATTTAAGTAGTAACAGGATTTCAGTTAGCTTCAGAAAGGATCAAACAGTGGCAATTCTTCTTTCTGAAAATCCTTTGATAAATACTGTCCTAGACACTTTTCTACAAATCTCCTTATTTGCGCCTAGCATGGAATGAATGTTTTTTTTGCTTATGACAAGATTGGACTTTTCTGGAGAGGTCATATTTCTTTTTCTGAAAGGGGAACAGATCATGATAAAGATTTTTAATTTTTTTTTTCTTTTTACACCTTTATACTCTCAAATAAAACTAGAAGAGCATTTTAAAATATATATTTCTGCTATTTTCCTATAACTCAGATGTTCAACTATGGTAACTGTATTTCTGAAGTCAGTATATATCCTTTTCTTCTTAAGATGCAGAGAGGATCTGTGCAGAGACGATCTGGTAGATAAGTATTCATAAATGGATTTTTCATTTCTTTTATTTGGAATGCTGATAGGCTCTTCTTTTTTTTGACAGGCTTGCTAATGGCTTTTTGGGTGCTAAAAAAAAAAAAAAAAGAAAATTCTAACTTTTAATATCATCCATACTTGCTGAAGGTTGCCATAATCTGCAGTTTTTCTGCCTGGAATGTGCTGTGCTTATCATAATAGCACTGTGATATTTAAGAATGTTATCCTTGCCAACTTGTGGATGAGCCTTGCTAAAAATGATTTCTTTGTTTTGCTGACATGAAAGGGAAAGAAAGGAAATTGCAAGAGGCTGAGGAAGGAGTGATGGAGTCTGGTGGAGGAGGACATTTCAATAACCTCTTTACCATTTTAAGAGGATCTCCTTTGTCGCTGCAATGTGTGTCCTGGAAGAAGGTAAGGAGCAATCTAATCTGGCTGTATTGCTAACTTATACGGTTAAAGCAGCCTGGAAAGAAGGACTGCACACTGCAAGAGGAGCACACTGCAGAGAGAGGAAAGTCTCCCCTCCTTCCCTGAGGAGGGTATGAGAGCTCAGGCAGAAGGGACTCTTCCAAGTTCTCCTTTACTTTAACTGCATCTTGCTGTCCATGAAGACACCAAATCACAGTATTTGTTGTATTGCCTCTCCCCTACAAATCTAGACACTGAGAACTGGAGTAATTTCATCTAATTAGCTGTCTGAAAGTTCCCATTTTAATCAAAGTAAGTTATTACTTACTATCAATGATTGAAAGAGCCTAGAGGAATGAAAGAGAAGGACCTCCATAGTGCAATTATTCCCATCCTCTAGGGACCAATTCAGACCACATAACACAAACATCTCTCTTAAAATGGGATGAATAGCTCTCCAGAGATGCCCCTCCTTCTCTCCACTGACTGTGAAGGAAGCAGTAGACACCTAGCGCTGATGAGAGAGAGGGACTTGGTGCCTAGACAGATTTAGGTAAAATGAATTCCCTTCTGAATTTCTCATATTATTGACACAGCCAAATAAAGTCAGGATAATGAAATGCAGTCTATTACTTTAATGTATGAGTAAAGAAGAAATTATTTCTCCAATACTTCTCCTAAAGGTGAGAATATGTGCTGTAGAACTTCATTTGTCTATAAAAAATAAAAATAAAGTACAACATTAATAATTGCTACAGTAGGAATAACACAATTTAAAGTACAACAGAAAGTTGTTCACTGATCAGGGAATTGTGAAAGCTTAAGTAAATTGATTTACTTCTCTTTTTTTCAGCTTCCCTTTACTTAATAAGTTTTTAACTATCAAGAAGCAGAAATGGTATCAATAAAAGCAATAGGGATGATCAAAGATTTGGAACAGCTTACATACCAGAAGAGATAAAAATGACCAGTACTCTCCAACCTGAAGGACAAATATGAAGGAGAATAAAATAATGACAAACATGGAAAAGTAAGAAGCGAGCTTTCTGTGATGAAATGACTTGGAGAAACAGAATGAAATTGTTAGATGAGAAGTTTGAAATAGAAGAAGAGAACATTGCTTAATTGCATCTGGTTTGAGACATCCTCTTTGCAGCAGGATGCTGTGGGTGACAGAAGTTGAACTCAGAATTTATTTAGATCTATCGTAATCTGTCAAATATACCCTCTTCCACAAGAAGTCCCTGAATGGCTCAATGTCAGAAGCTTTTGTATTTCAGGCAACATATCCCAGTGTGATTGTCCTATTCACATGTACTTTCCAAAGACCCTCTACAGAGAAAAGCTGCCCAGCTAATTAGAGATTTACCTGGTTTGATTCAGAATATTTGTTCAGATATCCATGAAGCATTCTAGATCCTCAAATGTAAAGGTCCATAACGTTTTGAGTATTGTTATAGTTACAAACTTAGACTACTAGTTTTATTAACTGAAGCTGAGAAACCATTTTAAAGACAAGTCCCATTCCACTCATAGCGGGCAATTGACTATGGCTGTCAGTGTAATATTATCATTGTTTTGTCTTTATTTTTGTTTATTTTAAAAATCATACTCGGAAGAGTCTTGCTTCTTTGAGATCAGGCAACCTAGATATATACCCTACAAGACAGTATCTTCACTTCCTGTTTTGTTATGAGTGTTTACTTTTCCTTACTTTTTTTTGTTTTTAATAAATAATGCAAGTGCATCTCCTTGACAGCGTGCAGTTAAAAACTTAATTTGACAAGTATGCTAGTAGCATGCTGGAAGCATGATAACTCTGATATACTTAATGCTTCACTATGGGCCCATGACAAAAAGGACAACTCATTTTCAGGTTTCCAATATAACTGAAGAAAAATTCTAGTAGGCATTGCCACACTGAACTTCCAAAACTTCTGTCTTGATCTTTCACAGCTCTCACTGAAATCAAGCTTCCTTCAGCTGCAACTTAAGCATCAGTGGTTGAATACTATTTTTATATTGAATGATGTCTGGGGACACTAGCAATAGTGACAGATCACAATTGTAATTCTAAAATTCCTTTGGGGCCACCAGCAATTGCTTTTATGCTATTTATTATGTTTGGGGTATCCTTCCTACCACTGTAACCACAGAAAGTGGCAATATTCAGTTTGGCAGTTCAGAACTGATTGGTTGTTTTTCTCCTGTAATTGAATGTGGTCATCCCTAAAACCTCCAACTGATTTCACAAGCTTCTATTTAATGTTGATGCAGGCTTGAATTTTTTAATAAAATTGCTTTCATTTAAAAAGTACTAAACAAAACTGCAGTTCCTTCCACGTTGATGCAGTTGGACTTGGGGGATTTCAACTACCCTTTCAAAGCTTTTCATATGAAAAATATATTTCCCTTTGATCTCTTGTTTTAATTAACAGCAATTCTGTAACATCACAGATATCACTGCAAAACATATTAGAACATTCAAATGTAAATATCTTCTATGTTAAAATCTGCCATTTTGTGTGAAATAATCACTTCAGGCTCTCTTTACAGTGACCGGAGACAAGTAGTCATGCCAGAGCTTGACTCCCAGGCATCTAAATAAGTCAGAGGTATTGATTCCAAAGTTTTTCTGCTTTTTTCTCTTTTCTCCAAAGGGACTCTCACTTGGATCAGATTTTGCTTCTGTGATCAAAGTGAGGTGACGTGAATCTCACTTTTAAAATTGGAACAGCTAAATCAAAACAACCAAACATTCAGATCTCAGCTGCTATGTGTATTTACAGGTGTTTATTTGGTATGAGCCCAACAGTGTATGAGCATTTTGGTATAAGTCCCACGAGCACTAGTTACCAGATGCTTACCATACAACAAATCTTTTAATTGCCAAACTGGAAATTCTTCCTAGTCTGGAACTCTCCCAGATCTTGGGTGCCATTACCAATAACACAGCTGGTTTTGAAACAATATCTCCTCCTTGTCTAACTTCCAGCAAGCATGTTCTTCACTGACCAGAGACAGTCTTAGTGACTGAAAAGTTGAACTGTGGTTTTGTTTTGTATTCTACACAAAGAACCCTAGAATCTGTTCAGTCCTTCCAAAACATTGAAGCATGGGGAGAAATCGGCAAGTCTCAGACATTTTGTTTGCCCTTACTGGTCAGGTAACTACACCCAGGATCACACTGGCTGCTCCTGTGGGGTGTATGCTAACCTCTAACATATTCCTGTGAACCTTTTGTCTTCCCATTTTTTAACATGGTGATAATCAGAAGAAATTGATTTTGTTTCTCAGTTTGCTAAAATCCTCCCAACACTTTCTTCAGCACCAGTGCTGAATAAATCATTGTAATGTTCCCCTGAAGTGAATTGAAAATTAATTTACACAGCTAAGATGATCCTCCTAATAACAGGGTACATGGAATGGGGAAATTGGAAATCATTACCCAGCAAACATTATCTGCATTATTTTTGTAGCTGCTTTAGATTGCATTGTAATAGAAAATTAGGAGACTGGCTGTGAAGAAGTTTAAGAGGGTCCCCTGAAGAGCTTCTGCTTTAAAATTGATTCTTTAAGAAAGCATTAAAAAGCTATTGGAATTGATTGCCTGCTAATATAAAGGAAAAACTCTTTGCCACCATTTGTGTTAAAAAAGAGCATCTTCATTCATGCATGTTATTAAAACTACTGGCCTGAAAGCCCCTGTAGAAAGATAAAGGATATGGATGGGATATTAAAACAGCAATCTTTACTTTATCTGGGATTTAAAGTTAATAT
>NW_009661369.1:647895-648470 GCF_000708025.1 Charadrius vociferus
TAAAATACTATAGAACAGAGGTGTCTTTAGTAAACAGTGAACCAGGAATTCTTCATTAATCTTCCAAGCATCAGGTATACCCCTGCAAAGAATAAATCCTTCATTTACAGTTTTCTTTATTGCCTTGTTTGTTATGCAGCAGCAATAAAAGTCAGAGCTGATAACACCCCTGATTAGCTCCAGCAACTTCCACTGCTGTGGGGTAATGGTGAATCAGATCTTAGCCAGCAACAAAATGGGATCCACCAGACCTTGTTTACAAAGACTCAATTGAATGACCTTTGGAAGATGCCACTGTATGTAACACATTTGTAATATTTAAAAATTACGTGGAAATAGAATTTCCTTTCCTGGCTTTGAACTGCTCAAAGCTTTTCATGTTTTTTTGATTTCTAACACATTTTGAACAAATTTCCCTTCTCTCTTTTAAATTGGGATAACAGGAAACACTAAAAGGCAATGGACATTGAAGAGGAAAAATCTCAATAACGATCGTATTAGAAAAACATGAGCTTTAAGGCAGCAATTTACATGTGTGCATTCTTCTGGTTTCCTTTCCTTTTTAAAGGGAAAGA
>NW_009661369.1:648505-686081 GCF_000708025.1 Charadrius vociferus
ATCTTGGGAACTTTGCCTAAAACAGCAATCAAGGTGAAATCTCCTTAGGTAAAGTTGCAAAGAAATACAAGTTGATGAAACTTTATTTCAATTGCAGATTCAGAGAGAAAAGGGATAGAAACAGAAGAGTGACAGACCAGATTAGCAGCCAATGTGGAGATTAAAAAGAAATAGCCTCATCAGGAAAGTGACAAGCCAGACGCAGAGTAAGGGCACCTAGCTGATAATAGCAGCCAATGTTTATTTATTTTGGATTTTAAATGTCAAACAGTAGGAAAATAGTTTCAGAAAATTAAGGAAAAAAGTTGGCAGAAAACAGGGATGAATTAGCTTAAATAGAAAGGAAGAGTGATGAAAAATGAATTAGGATATTGCCTACAATCAGGATGTGATACAAGGACAGTAAATCTTTTTCCAACATTTTATACTTTTATAATGGGAAGGAAGATTATTTTGTAACTCAGCCTATGAACCAACAGTAATTCTTGGACTGAGTAGAGCTGAAGAGGAAAATGGAAAGGCTGTAAAGAGTTTAAGGATACAAGTTTCTGTAAGGTGAGATAACATTCTAGGGAATCCCTGGTTCAAACTTTATGCGTATCAGGTCTGTCTGGTGCCTGGAAAATAAGATGTAATGCAAACCTACAAAGATTTTAACATATGGCTCAGAACTCAGTAGATAATTTAATTTGTTAGAAAAACAGCAGGAACTTCTCTCTCCAAGAAAATTCTGGGATTTTGGTCTCTGGCTTTGCCAGTCTAGAGTGTCCTCACATCTTTGCATGAAATAATACGTTCTGAAAACATTAATTAAATTTAATTTGTAGTGATGAACTCAATATGATGTATTTCACATGTCACAGTAAAAATTACTTTGCTGAAATGACAAATATTGATATTAAAACGGGCAAAAATCCATACGCTTTATGAATAATTTCAATTTTTTTCACACTGAGATTTACTGGCAGAAAGCACAACTCTGCTAATAAATGTTCCACCACTTCTAGTAATTACACCATTTTTGTGTGCTTATATTCCTTGAACGGTAAGTTTTTAGGAAAAATTGTAATTCAAAACTCTTTCTTGTAAGGAAAAATAAGTGTTTTGAAAAAGGAACTGGTAAAAAAAAAAGAAGATGTTGAAACTTGGAAGGATGCATTGGAAACAGAAAAAAACTTATTTAGAAGGAAGAAGCATTGGATCTTGAATGGTGAAAACTATGTTAGAAAGATCAAAAATGTATACATACAATTCTTCACGTAGTTACGATAAAACTTTAGTTCACCCTCAATTAATTATTTCAAGTTTTGTGACTGTCACTGATTGAAGGATTTAACTGCTTCTATCTACCATCAATAGCCTGACTTTCACTGATGATCAAACAAGTTACCTACAGGCTTCACCTTGTGGTGTGTTTGCCATTCAGAAGTTTGGAGGAAGAGGAGGAGGATGATAATGAAGAAAAAGCACCAGAAGCCTTTTGAGAGCAATCAAAGTAAGAGGAAAAAACAGAAATTTCCTAGGCAGGTGTCTATGGATGAGAAGCTTAACATGTTGCATTTCTCAAAACATTCTTTAACATTTGTGTTTTAAAGCCTGTTGTTAAAGATTTGATCATTTCAGTATTGTGTTGATTTACCTACCTGTGCTGATTATAGCTCAGTCAAAAAAATCCCTGCACAGGAAGACACCTACATGCATAACTTGTCACAAGGTAGGCTGGGAAGTAGATTTATTGCACTTTTACTACTTTCTAACAATAGTCTGAGTGCTTGCTCTCGCTCTGCAGCAAAATTGAGACAGCTTACCCCTCACTGAAGAAGAAAACTACCTACATTTACCATGGCATGGGAACAGGCAGTTACTACAGAGCAGCTGATATCATAAATTCAAACTATAACTTACACCTCATTAACCTGTTCAAAGACGGAGTCCTGTACGATAAGCACTGTACAAACACACAGGGATAAATATTCTTTGTCAGGAAGAACAAAGAAAACAAAGAATGAATTTAGAAATGATGATCTGAATCGTAGAAATCAGATGACTTGCTCAAGGACATATGTAAAGACGTGAAGTCGTAGACCTGGGACTCGGGTATTTATCTTTGAAATTCCAGTCATAAGACCATCCTTCCTCACCTCAGCAGTACACATTCGCTTCTGCAAACAGAGAGTGCATTTAAAATTTACCTATTGTCTTTCACTTTGGCATTGCTATAAATTGCTGAAGTCACATCCCTACCTAAATCAGAAAAAAAGAAATGTTGGATAAGAACGCATTCAATATACTCACGGAAGGGTCACTGTAGCACACTTGTGGGTTATTATCTTGTCCTGCTGCCCGAGGAGATCCAGGCAGTTTCTTGACCAGGTTTCAAAGGGACGACTCACCTGAGGGACTCCTTGGGAATGGGAAATGTTTGGGCTACGCATATCTGTTTAAAATGATAACTCTCACTTTCTCAGCCTCTAACCACAATGGTGCGTGCTGACACAGGAAGGTGTGCTTTTTCTGCTGTGACCCTGAAACAGATGCTGCAGTGAGAAAAAAGCTGGTCACCCAGTGCGGCACCTGCAAACTCACCTTAGAGCTATAGCGGGCTGTTCACAAGACCTCAGGAGGCATGCCCTTCTCTCCTCCCGCTTTGCTCCCACCTCAGCAGCCAAGGCTGCTTCGACCTCTCTCAGCAACAGAAGCAGCGGGGAGTAAGGCTGCTTGTGCCTGCACCTGCCAGAAAACCTTTGCTGAAGAGGGTTCAGGAATCCCACCCCTACGTCCTAACCTTTGTACTTACCCTTCCTGGCATGCGTGTTTCCCTCGTGCAGTTGGTTAGCATTTTGGAGAGCCGTGACAAAAAAATGAGGAAATTGCAGTAAGCCGTCAAAAATGCAAATCAACTAAATAGAACTGTGTGCACTGATCACTGATGCATTTGGTTTTGAGGACTTCTTTTTTTTTGGAGGGGCAGTGTTCAAGCTGGACCAATGCATACCTATACAGCATAGTATGTAACTATCATATGTCAGGAAAAACTACTGTAAAATCCAAATAATTACCCTTAAACACCCCTACATTAAGAAATTACTTTTATGACAGCGATCTGTGATATGTTGCTGCTATGTCATAGACGATGAAAGTGATTTTACAGATTTCTTCTCCTTTTCCTGTGTTGTATTATTCTCGTGGCTTCCTTTATTTGGAGATGGATCTGGGTCTTCCAAATCTGTAGCAAGAAGTCATCATTCTATTTTTCTCCTTTTCTGTTTAGTGTGTTTAAACATCTCACTTGCAAGCAGTCTCTATTTTTATTGAAATCTTGCATCAGAGCATCATTCCAGGCATATATTGGACATTCAACAGCAACTTTGCATTGCAATTACAAAGGAAATCATTACCCCCTTGTAATTAAAATAATAACATACCACTGCCTCTTGCTATTTCCTAATGCTTATCTCTCTTTTGCTCATTTTTTTTTCCCTTCAGTTACCACAGCGAACAGCTGTGGTCACATATATGATACACCTGGCAGCTTCAAATGTCCAGATGCCAAGCTTATCTTTCCAGTATTGGCATTCATTTATGAATTTAGCTTTATTTGAAGTGGTGATTTTGCCTAGAAAAAATGTTCCAAGTGAAAATTGTCAGAGAGGGGAGATGCTCAGCAGAAATAATTAACCTCCCGTTGGAAATATATTTTGAGTGGTCACAGGTATCATAATTAAAAGGGCAAGTGAATTATGGGACTAAAGGAATCTTTGCCTATCTGGAATTCATTAATGAAGGCTTTAATAGTTAACATTGAACATTTATGCAAATCTTGAAGCTGAGTCTTGCGTACACCTCCCTTGGCAAATGGTAAGGCCCCTGATCCTGTCACCACTGATGGTTAATAGACAGAAGTAGGGTAAAAAGTAATAAAATTTGGTTTTTGTGGAGCACTCAATTCCATTTAAAAGTGCTGGAAGGTACCCTCATGACACCTGCACAAGACAGACTGTATCATTTTCCCCCCAATTTGCTGCAAAATAAATTGAGGATCAAAGAGGTTAAACTACTTGCCCACGGATTCACACAAAGCCTGGGGCCCAGCCAGGATTAGAATACAAACTTCATCACTCCCACCCTATGTTTTGCCACGATCCTGTTCAACACTTGGTAAACAACAGTCTTGTAACTCAGCCATGAAGAAAATACTGCAATAAAGTGGTTTGTTTTTTTCCATCTCACAGTATGAGCAAGGAAGCTCTTGAGCCAAAGAAATGACAGTATTTTATAAGGAAGGGATGCAAATCTTAAATGTTTCCGAAATTCTTCAGCTCTGAGACTATCAAGTATTGCTCATTTATAGGTCATATAAAATTATATATACTGGATAATTAAATAATTGAAGAATTCATAAACTCCAAGGGCAGTATTCACATTGTTTCAGATGGCAATCATAGTCCATGCCTGAGTTATTGCAAAAGTGAAACATTAAGTCTAAAAACATTAGTATCTTTGCAGTATTTTTTCCACTGGTCTATCAGTCTCTGATATTTCCCTTCAAGAGGTCATAATATTTTTGTTAATATGCTCCCTTATTTAAATTATGTAAGGTCCCCTCTGTAAACAATGGTATTGTGTCCCTCTCCTTGTCAAGGTAGAGAGAGGCCATTTTACTCAAATGCCATAAGGAAATTGTTTTGTTTTTTTTTAAATGTGCCACCTAAACCTATGCCAACCAAGTCTATGCAACATGTACACAATATGCTTCAGATTTTCCAAACTTCAATAAAATCAAACCTTCTCTCTAATAAGAAAAAGCCCTAGTCTTTATTTTCTTTAGAAAGTCAACATTTTATGGAAAAATCTGTTGCCTTCAAATGCACTTCACAAATTCAACTTATCTCCCCATCATTTGCTTGTATGTTTTATCTGAATCAATGAATGCTAATCTGCCCTGTAGTTTTTTAGGTGAATTCTGATGTCCCAACACGGGAAAGCTCACACGAAGAAGGAGGTTCTCTGAATTTCCTATATTACCTCCTGCTGCAATCCTGGAGACTGTCAGGACCGTTTCCAGGGAAAATCAGACATTACTGATTACAATGTGTCGTATACAGGTAGGTAAATATTAAGGTAGGTCTATTGTTTTCCATACTGTATGAGAGAAACTGGTCTCTGGGCAGTCCCAAAATTGGTGAGATACAAATGGAAACAAAAGGTTGATTTCTGTTTGGTACCTGCCTCTTACAAAGGCTTGTATAAAGTGAACAGTTTGGAAAGGGTGAATCAGGGATGAAACCATTTACAAACATTTGAAAAAATAATACTAGTTGTAACTAAACCGATTCCAGAGAAGCTCAAATCAGATGCCTTCAAACAGCCTGAAAGAACGCAGACTAAGCTAAAATATTTGACTAACAGCAGGTGGTACTGGTTTTAAATATAAATAAGAGAATTTACTGATTTCATGTTGCTTTGTGCTAAGTATTGTATTGAAATTTTCAGCAAGACTTTTACATGTGAAAATCTGTGGTATAAGAAAAAAGCTTACATTAAAATCTGACACCGGTAATAACTATAAAACTAAATAAAGTATAAACAACAATTTTAGCAATTTGAATCTACAAAAAATGTTGAAGAAAGTGAAGTTAATATTACATGTTTTCTTTTAAAGTGCAATTTAAACAAGAATCTTGGTTGTTCTCCAGTGGGTTCCTTTCCCAGTGGTTATTCTGAGTTACTTCAGCTGCATGCTGTGAAGGTATGGCACTAACCCACAGACTGAGAACTTAATCTAGACACATACGCCCAGACTATCTGTTTCGCTTATCGTGAAGTATAGTGGAGAGGAGATTTTCTTCAGGCAAGTACTGACCTACTCATCAGATCTCATTAACATGCAAGCCTTCAGAACGCAACGAAAGGCTTTAAAATAAATCTAAGAGGAGAAAGAATTAAAGGCATAAAATGTCGCAAAACATGGCAGAACTTTACCAAACAGATTATGCAAATTTAATCTGGTAATTTGTTTTAAAAATACAAGGGATTTCTCTGAGATGTTCTTTTAAGCATTTTATATGGCGCTTTGGGAGAACAACTTGGTTAACATGCAGAAGTTTTAGACAAAAAGTAAAGGAAAGGGACAAAATAGTTGAACATGCTGAAGGAAGCTTACCAGTAAAGAATCAGTACTGGGAGCTACTTAATATTTTCCTTAGTGACCTTGGTGCAAAAAGAAAGATTGTTTTAACAGAATTTACTGATGCCAGAAGTTGGGAAACATCCCCAATGCAAGAAATGTTTGAAACACCTGATGACCTTGGGGATTTGCATAACAGTAATGAGATAAAAATCCAATCATGCAAAGGAAAATGTCATACATTTAGGGGCTAATATCAAGAACTTAACGTTATGAGGTCAAAATATTAGAAAAGGAGAGGATCTGTGTGTACTAGTGATGTCTGTGAACCGTAGCGATACATGTAAAAAGACAGATGTAGTTTATATTTGTATCAGGTGAGTTACTTCCAGAAGGAGCCATGGCATTTGAGTGGCTTTACACGACCTACGGATGACCACTTTTGGAGAACTATGCAGTATTTAAGATCACTCAGCAAAGAATAGGTGAAGAAAAAGGCTCTTGGAGTGGTCACAGAACCATAAGTCTTAGAAGAAGAGTAAAACTGGGTTTGTTTTGGGTAATCGAATAAAACAGAGGCTAAAAGGATATTGAATTACTATCTATAAATACACAGACAGGGAAACACCAGGGCGAAAGAGGATCTATTTAAACTAAAGGACGGCATTGGCACAAGAACAAATGGATAGAAACCGTCCATAAATAATTCTAGTGTGGAAATCAGAAGGAGGTTTCTAGTCATTAAGAGAAAGATATTCTGTGTAATATCTTTCCAGTAGACTTCTTGCCTCCCCCACTCAATAAGTTTACTAAAGGGATTATGAGAAATGGCTGCTCGTAGCAGCTGAGATTTAGACCTAAAGATCCAGGAGCTTCTAGTCTGGGTTAAATGCGCATTCCTATCTCACTAAATAAAGAAAATCTGCTGCACGTGACATGTCATGCCACACACGAAAAAAAAAAATTGAATGTCTGTCTTTGCTGGTTAATGGGTCAAATTGTGTGGAAGTATTAAATAGAAAACAAGTGGTTTGTAAGAGGTTAAGATGCCTAACTTCAAATTGCTTTATTAAACTGCCTCTTAATAAGAGAGATTACATGGAAGGGCAAATCTTGTGGCCTAACCTGTAAAAAAATATCTAATGATGTAAGGTTCCTGCACGCCCCCTTTAAAGTTTACTGCAGGGCTGTGCCAGCCTGGAAAAGGATACTGCCTAAACCGTTAGACCATTATTTATTTATTCGTACTCAGATTTATGTCAAAGCAAGACAGGAAGAACCACTAAACTTTTTACTGTAATGAAGCCTGGCGTTTGACTTCCATTATAAACAATGTGAACTAAAAATGCCTGGAGGCACTATACCTTGTGCATCTGGGATTTATACAGCAGATTACCAGCACTCTCTCTGACCTTGGTAGCTCTGCTGGGGACACACTGTATTTTCATTTAGCTCAGCTGATTTAAAAAATCTCTGGTCTGTGTGCATCCATATCAGGGTGAAGCTCAACTTGTCTCCATCATTGTGTCAAAGGGATTTATCAGAACTTCATCATGCTTTCAGCAGAGTGCGTTTGGTTTGCAAAGGTGTGAAATTAGACAACAAGTGTATTTAAACACCCTCTTTTCCAAAACCCTCAAGCTCTTACACGTGCTTGTAGCCCACTGGGTTCAGTGCATACAATTGTGGGAGTTTATTTGGTATATACACTCAAGAGCCTACTAGATCAGAGGAAGTAAGCATTAAGGGTCAAGCTTTCTCTAGGCTCTTCTGCAATTGTGGGCAATAGCTGGACAGAAGAAGTTTTCTGTCTACTTACACGTTATGTGTAAAAATCCTCTCTACCACTTCAAAGAAATAAAGTTGGAAAAGTAGGCCACTGCCATCAGTCTTGCTCGATGGTGATGAAAGGCCAACTGACATGAAAGGTTCAGGGGAACAGATGTAGCACTCAAAAGCAAACAAAGACTGCCTTCACTTTCTTTTCTCATCGTTCCACTGTACCTTTAGAAACCAAGTCTCCCAAAATTCCCAGCAGACTAGGCACCTCTGGGCCGTCCAATCTCAGAAATAGTTTAAAACCAGAGTCTGTCTTTTGCTGCAATTCACTGCTTTACTTGGAGTTATAATAGTGGTAGCTGTAACAATAATCCTGGTCTCAATTACCCTTACTGTTAAGTTCTAGTTATAAGAAGACTTCAAATAATAAAAATTCAAAGAATGAAAATGAGTTCTTCTAGTGATCTATTTTGTGTGTGGTTGTTTCCATCAGAGTTTTCATTATAACAGAAACTTAGTGGATGCTTAGAATACCAACCCCTTGGATTTTCTGAGAAATAAAACAGCCAAGATCATGAATACTGTTCTAAATATGAATTAATTTACTTCTGAACAATATGTATTATTACATATAGACATAGTATATGTATACGTATGTACACCGTTATATGTATATTAACTTTCGAAAGCTTCTTAAAAGATCTGTTTCACTACACAGTAAAATAAATATCTATCAAAATGTGTTATTTAGACATAACAGAGTCTATAACACTTTTGAATGTAGCATTTACCATTCTAAACACAGATCTGGTAACTGCATATACTGAGTTTCTGAAGAGGTTTATTTCATGAACTTACAGAATAGAAGAATCTATTTACAGAATATAAGAATCTTTTCTTCCATTGAATAATGCAATAGTCCAAAGAGCATGTTAAGTCAGATTTAGCTGCCTAAAATGTGTTCTAATAATTACAAAAAAAAAAAAAAAAAAAATCATCTGTATTTTGAAGTAGCAGGCTAACTGAAGAATGTACAGATTTTCTGAAAATTGTTTCCCAAATAATGCTATTTATTTTTTCTGTATGTTTTTGTCAAAATTTTTCATAGATATTTTTATCAGAAACAGAAATAACCAAACCCACTATGCCGTAGCTTTGTTCTTGCTGCAGAGAAATGCAAACCAACCTCTCCCCTAGTCCTAGTAATCCTAACAAGAAAAAAAATGAACGTTGGCTTTGCATCTACTACATCATTTTCAGCAGTCAAAAACATTGATCAAAATATTCCCTAAAACTAATTAACAAATTGTAATCAATAGCAGACTCAGTATTTCACTCATTTAAGCAGGTTTTGTTCATTTGACATGTTTAATTTTGGCTGCCAAGCACAGAATGAGCTTTCTAGTCATTTAATTATCTGAAATTATGAGTATCTTCCTGATAGAAAATGCCATGGTCACGGTTAGGTAGTTGGGGCAGAACCCTTGGCTTCTGTTGCAGAGTCTTTATGTTGCTGATGCGGCGCAAAGCTGACCCACGTGCTTCAGTTCCCAGTCCTCAGCCTTCCTCAAAAGCCTTACTGAGGAAAGAAGTGTAGGGGCAAAATGGGGATGGGAAAAGGTAGAATGGGGTGTGCACCGCCCTGTTGGATCTTTGGCCATGAGTGGCATCTGTAGCACTGTAAGTTAGAGTTTCCTAAAAATCTTACATTATGGAGCAGATTTTCTTGACAAGAATTGTAAAAGTATAGGGAAATGGCTGAGAGGCACCCTCTCCCTAGACATTTCTACGGGTACTTTGAAAGAATGAATTCGCTGCTGACACCAGTATAAGCATCCAAAATATTGGATTTCCCATATACTAAAAGCATGAAACAATGAAAGACTGTTTTTTAAAATTCCTTACTATTTAATGGCAACCAGTGCAGGGTTATTTGAAGCAAATGTATATTTCAGTTCTCCCTTTGGAGTAATATTTCCTGCTAACTTAACAGGTCAAATAGTCTTCTATGAAACTGTTAGAACCTGGCCTGTCATGCTTAGCAACATGAAGGAATTAGAGACTGGAGAGGGGGCAACCGTAGAATATAGCAATGGTAATTAGCATGTGTATTAACATTTAAAGAGTGTTATGTGCCGACATAAGAAACGAGGCATAGTTTGCTGTATTGCTGTTATTTCTATACTGCAACAACTCCTTCAGGTTACACAGCGAGGCAGCATCTCATCTAAAATGCAAGAGGGAACAAGGAGACATTGTTTCCATCTATCTTGTTTCAAATATGATCTTAGTTCTTGGAAGTAAATTTATACAGTTTCATTTATCTCTCCAACATATGAAATTTCAAGAGATGCCAATTTATTTTTCATACATATTTTTGAGTGTATTCATTCTGAGTGCTGTTTTTCATGTTTTTCCAAGTTCAGAGTGCCTGTCTCACGCAACTTGAGATATAATTAATCACACAGGAGTAGGATTATATGTTTAACACTTTGCCTGTATTTTGAAAAAATCAAACTCTCCAGAGGCTGCTCCATTTTCAGTGTAGTATTGTATACAAGGAACTTTCCATCGACATGTTTGAGCAGATATGCAGATTTACAGCTCCTCATTGGCTTCAGAACACAGAAAGAAAAAAAAAAAAAAAGAAAAAAAACCAACAACAAAACAACAGACCAGGAGACCACGTTACACTAATGAAATAGAGTAGCTTGCTGTAAAGAAGTTTTTGATGGGGGATAAAAAGTGAATGAATGAGCATTTGCTAAAATCTCTTCATGGTTACACTACGTTTTAATTCAGTATGACTGACACACTATATGCATTCACAGAAGGAATATAAAAGAAGAACCAATGAATATTAGGGGGAAAAAATCAGCAAGTGAAACCCTTGGAGATTATTTCTTTCTTCTGCAGAAAATCCAAGCATCAGCTATTGCTCAGAGGAAGTTCTGCAGCAAATCAGAGTGAAAATACCCCTCCATACTCTGCCATAGCAGGCACTCTGCATGGGATTCATCTGAATAAATGTAGATTTCTACATCTGAGTGAGGCTTCCTTTTTAGTACCCACAGAGAAACAGACATTTCTATGCTGAAATTTCTCTCATTTTGAACTAAACATCTGCATTTGGTCAGCTAAATCCCGCAATAAAAATGCCTGTCTCTCTCCACTGTGCTGCTCTCTCCCAGAGTTAAAGGTGACCAGCTCAGATGTAGATGCCCTTGTACTTTCTGACCTTCAGGTGGCAAGAATCCCTCTCTGACTACCACCACGGCATTAGTGGCTAGCTATATATGCAGCTGCTTCCGATTGCTTCTTACCCTGGTAGTCGTCCAGCTACACCTCCTTGTGCAGCTGTCTGCAAAAACCACTCTCTGTGCTGACCAGCCTAACCTGGGGACTATCGCTGTCCCAGCCTGTACTGTCAGGTAAATCCTACCAGAATAAGCAAGTGCATATGGGAAGAGTACTGACTGACTGGATAATGGCACGTTATATCCAGTATAGTAGAATGAGAGCAATGACAAGTTAAGGTCATAAGGAAAAACAGAGAGGGGAATTCAGTAAAAACTACATCTAAAACATAAAGCTGAAAAAAACACTTCAACTAGGTCCATAGCAAATGACAGGAAATTACATCGGAAGGTGAAAAACTATAAATAATTTTGACGATTGTTATAAACCACAGTCCTTCTCCTTTGTACTCTGAGCAGAAGTCATCACAAGACTGACATGTACAATCCTTCTAAGGGTGCCCTGGGCTTTCACTCCTCACCATTTCTCTATAGCCATTAACTACACTTCTCATATTCTTCTTTGAACTCTGTGTTCAAGCTGATACTCTTTGGCCCTGGTTTTTAATTATTTTTCACATACTTCACTCAGTCCTCTTCCTCTCTCATTCATCCCAGAAACTGATAAAAATGATAAATTGGCCTTTTTCTTTGACTCAAATGTAGGAACTTCCTGATACCGCTGATGCAGCCCTCTGTCTTCTCTGCTGTTTTCAGTTCCACCTGCACTGTGGACACTAATTGAGAGGGAAGAGCACAGCTGTTCATTAAAACACAATGTGTGCAGCAGCTTAGTCTCCTAAAGGAGTCATTCCTTCAATCTGTTTCAATATGTATTCCTCTGTGTGTATATATAAAAAAGAATTTAAAAAAAAAAAAAAAAAAGAAAACTAAGAGCACAAGTCTAAGGGTACTAAATTCTGCTAGGGAAAGGACATTTGTTTATAAATGTCATCTAGTAATTTCTATTAAAATTACTCTGAAAGTTACTTTTCTACATAATAATGGTGCAAGTAGTTGATATATCTAGAAACAGCAGCGGAGGAGAATCAGAACCAAACACGAATGTATGCTGGGCCAAAAGCATGTTCTGGAGAGTGTCTTGCATTGGCAGCACCCAAAAGAACAGAACACCAGAGGTGTTCTGGGCCTCCAGCCCAGTATGCTGTCTCCAGCAGCAACCCAAATCAGATGGCAGAGGGGGAGTAAGAACTACTAACCATTGTTTCTCCCAAATAACTCCCTAGAATTCAACAGTATTCAGCTCAGGGCATTTCCTGAACTAGATGGGGTTTGTCTGTTTTGTAACCCTCCAGGGATATCTCTTCTAAGAATTTATCCAGTCTCCCTTGAACCTATGCATCCACAATGTCTTTTGGTGAGGAGCTCCTCAGGTCTGCTACCTAAAAATTACGTAATTCTAAATGCACCAGTTGTGAGGTAAAACCAAAACATAGTAAGACAAAACTAAGAGCCATCCATCTTTAACTCTTATAGCATATACCCAGAACAAATACTGAGGATTTTCACAAACCTGTTGCGCTTTCAGATACAACCTGTCTATTTATAAAATATTTATTTATTCTGCAGCAGTATTTAGGTCACTCAAAATTTCCTGCTACTCTCTCCAAATGGCTCCTTCACGTTACTGCTAATGGTCATTCTGTAAGGTTTGTACTTTTTTTGTATAGATGTAATTCATTTGATATTAAAATCAACGTCTCTTGCCCGTGAATTTACAAGGCTGTCATCACTATGACATTTCTCAGTTTGTCTGCTTGGTTTTGCCAGAATGTTGTAGGTGGAGCTTTAATTCTTGATGACTCATCCCAGTAAACTACTAGCCCCATCCTATCTTAGACTTTTCAATTGACAGTACTTCTTTTTATTTGAAAAGAAGCCAAATTGTTTTAACAATTTGTAAGCTGCATGAGGGGTAACCTACTAAATCAAAGTTTTAGGCCTGAACTTTATCTTTTTAGGTCAGCTTTGTAATTTGCTGTGATTCTTTTTGATTTTGAATCCTTTTACTTGTAAGAGAGTTTACAGCCTATAAATCACTCTTCAGAAATATCCACAGCAGTATCTGACAAAAAAGTAGTGAGCTTTGTGTTTGAATCTTAAAAGGAAACATTTTCAGAAGGATACTATAGGAGCTAGTAGAAGAAAAGAACCACTTCAACTTATTTTTTTCAATAAAAATAACTTAATAAAGATTTTTTTGAGAAATTGTGAAAATATAATGCTCTGATTTCTTGAATAAGTTGTACAATACCAACAGCTTTTGCCTTAATAAATATTATTTTCCCTGCATGATTTTTTTTTTTTTTGAAGCCTCAGATGCCTGGGTTTCAAGGACTAACAATATAGATAGTAGGAGAAAAAACACAGAGACAGTGTCTTTGCATCTTAATTATAGCAGCCCTCTTCTTTCCAGCACTGAACTAAGCTACACCCAGAGCATGGGGAGATAAATGTGGGAGCCGTAAGCTTGACGTCTAATATCTGCTACTGAAGATTTGGGATTTGATTTAGTGCCTCTATTGGAAGGTTTGAAAAAAACAGGTCTTCCATCTTCTTTTAATAAATTCATTTTCAGACCTGCAATTTACCTTTTTGGCAGTTTTACGATTCAGAACAATGGGACTTTTTTGGTTGTGTAATTTTTTTGGCTGTTTCCGTTTTCTCTCACATTTATAAGCAGAAAAGAGGTGTTCAGTAATTTGCCGAACAGGGAAGCAGGAGACTTTCATAGCTCCCTAGTTGGAAAAATTTCACCATGGTTCCTGATTGCAGAAAATGTAGGGGGACTATTTGACGTTTTTTAATAGTGACAAACTGATACTTGCCCATCACCAGGCCACGTTATATTAGCTCCATAAATGCCTGCTATATTGGAATTTCTGAAAAGTAACAAATTCTGAAGTGATATAATACAAATATCTCCCAGCAGAAGGGAAAAGAGGTTTCCTGCAAGGAGGAAAAGAATCCTTCAATAGTATGACTTTGCTTTTATTTCCCAGTAATCTAAAAATAAAAAGACATTGGGAGGGGAGGGGGGCAGGAGATGTTTAAGAGGACAGAGATAAGCTGTGGAGACTAGTGAACGTGATGAATCTGAGAACCGGTAAACTCAGAACACCAAGAGTTGGCCAAATTTGTGCAAGACCACCAGTACATGCATCAACAACAGGTTGTGTGATGACTCAGCCCACATGAAAGAATGTGGCCGCTGCCATGGACAGACAAAGACAACAGAATTACATGTTCACCGCCTCTTGGGGGACTTTCTGAACTTGTACCTAGACGCCACTGGTGCATCTGTGTGACCTTCCAATTCTGACTGGATTTTGCTGTTGGCCTCATAATTGTTGCATCACCAGGTAACTATGAATGAGTGTGTGTGTGAGAGAGTGTGTGTGTGTGTGTGTGTGTTACTTGAATGAGGAAAGAAGTAAATGTACTACGTGAACAGCTATGTGGTATTAATAACAACAGCTAGATTCTTTTAACAACAAAAACTTAATAAACAATAGTCGTTCCAATAAATCTTGGTTATGAACTGTCTGTCCTGACTTAAGAACCTGTCAGGGAAAAAGGAGGTGACAAGAGCAGCCATCACCCCTCTGCATATATGCACTGCATCCTGTCTGGTGGTGGTTTTGAGTAACACATATACTATAACTGCATTTTCTTAAAGAATTGTACAATCTAATGCAGAAAATCAACAAGAGTGAAACAGCTGTTGGGTCAAACACAGCAGTTTCTCTATTGCATTGACCTTTCCCACACCTGCATGTCTTCAGCACACAGTTCAACCAGGTTTTAGATAAATTTTAATTGCTTTTAAAGAAATTGTAAAGGAGGAAGAAAATATTCTCTATTCTATATACATAAAGATAGCATCATGTAATCTGTCTTCTGTCAACAAAAAGAAAACAAAGAACTGCTGAGATTGATGCAGTGATTCTGTTGTGCCATATCACCATAAAATTGAAATAACATCATAGTAAATCAGTCCTATTATGTCTGCAACTCACGGTAGACATTCTGTGCTCCAAGTTCCATTTGTTTGCTAGGAAGCAGCTGCTGGGAATGTCCCTTGGTCAGAAACCAACCCCAGCTTCACAGTCCTCTCATGGCTTGCTTGCACATAGACCTAGGCAGGATCCCAGGGTGTCACTGCTCCATGTACACATACCGGTACTGCCTTCAATCATCCCTGCAGATAGCAGTAGTGCAGATAGGATAAGGGTGATAGGAAAATAGATGTTTATGGGGTTGTTTCTATAGGGAAAATATCTTCCATATAACCAGTAACAAGGAAAAGGTCGTGTTATGTTCTTGTTCAGGTTGCTCATATTTCAATATAAAGAATGTGTTGTTAACTATAGCATGGCTTTACTTTCATTTAGATCCTTTTCTATGGATTTTAGGAGAAATCTTGGAATGATGCTGTGCTCACAATCTATCTATGAAATGAAAATACAGCATTAATCATATAGTAAAATATTTGTCTTCACATTCTCCAGCTTTCCACAACCATTTACTGTGTTATTATAAGGGAAGCACAACTGCTTTTATATATTTATTAAATTTTGTTGATTAACAGTAAGAGTCCGGGTTGTATTCTTGTTCTTTTGATTATTGCAGTCAGCATCCTTTTCAGTAAATGGAAATCCCACAAGGCATCTTTGCTCCTCCTTTTTACATATTTGTCTAAACTCAGTACGAATGGAAGAAACATTTAGGCTTTCAAAGGAAAAAAAAAAAAAAAGAAGAAAAAAAAAAGCCCCAAACCACCTCACTCCAAACAATTAGGGCAATTAAGTATCTAGCCTCCACTCAGTATGCATACATAACTCTGATTAACGTTATCAGGAAATACAGACTCACAGACTGGAGAATAGGTCCCTTAGCTCAGAAGAGAGCATTACTCTTGTATCTGAATGTGTCCTTTTAAAAAATGACCCTTAAGTTTATCCCACAGCAACTATTTTCCCTTTTACTGCATATTTGAAACTATTTTAGCTTGAAGTGCTGTCAGGAAACTAAAATCTTGTTATAAAATTCCCCACAGAATTTGAACCACATGTTTAAAGAATCACTTGATATTAATTGCAAGATATGTGGAAATAAATTCTGCGATGCCCATGTGGACCATCTCACAGATGGCAAGGGGGCTATACGGATGTAACAGGGAACAGAGTCTGTCCAATTTATGCTCCTTAATGCAACACCATACAGGATTATTTTTGGAGAGAGGAGAAAGGAAGGGAAGAGGAATTGGAAACGGGTTTGTCTCCTTGTTTTCTTACATTTCATTATGACTAATGATCCACGGATTGTTTCCAGGTCTATATTCTGCAGTAACAATAACAAAAATGGAAACATCTATATGCAGATAGGGGCTCCAGTAAAAAGAAACTCTCAGACAATTACAGAGTCTTACTTCTCTTCCAATTTTCCACATTGTAAAAGGGAGGAAATCTATCTTAGCAAGCCATTTACTGAAACAATCTCAAAACCTATTTCATTAACTCGTGTTCCTCATATCAGCTGACAAGAAAAATATTCAAGGTTTTGCCTTCTCAGCTCTTTTGATGGGCAAAATATTACACCTCCCTCACAGATGTGCCATCATGCAGGGCTGCTTTCAAAAGAGTTTGAACAAGAAATGCTGGACTGGCAATTAAATGCAATCACTCTGTTTAGCTAACACATCCAAAACAACAATCTCTTCTTTTTGCCAGTAGAATACAGATGTGTTTCTAACTTGCTGCATACGCTTGAAGGCCATCGGGTCATTTCTACCTAGATATACCAGAGATGGTCCATTGATTTAATACCAGGTGCTGTAATTCACCTGAGCATATACAGTTCAATATCTCTTGTATTCCTCTGTCTGAAGTCTGTTATCTCTTCACTAAAAAATAGATGTGTTTAATCCTGGTAGAATGTGATTCTTCTGGAAAGTTTACTGAGAATGGAAAGTAATTAAATTATTGGTGTGTGGCCTAAAAAGGCTAATGCTTTTGGTTACCTTTACAGAAAAAAAATCTACTGAGGTCAACTGGAGTCTTTTAGTTGGCTTCGCAGACTTCCATGGCTAAAAGGAATCATTAAATCTTGTAGTCTGAACTCCTTCATATTAAATTTCATCCTATTAGCTTTCCAGTGTGTTCACTAACTTGTTTTTGGCTAAAGCATGTCTTTCAAAAATGTATCCAACCTTGATATTAGGACCTTAGCAGTTGAAGGACTGGTCACATCGATACCTATCTTGTTCCAGAGATTAAAATCTGTGAGAAAATAACATTTGCAAAGTTGTGCTTTTCAAGCATTTGAATTTGCTTGATTTATGTTCCTAGAAATTGCCTGTTGTTCTTCCTATCACTGATAAGTTTTAGACTTTTACCACCCACTATTTTCCTCAGAAACTTATAAATGGAAATAAGTAATTTCTCAGTCCCTCTTTTGACAAAAAGAACAGATATGTCTGTCTTTATTGATCTTGATCTAGTTCTAGTTAATTAGAAGCTGCCTTGAACTAGTTTCTCTAGTTTAAAATCATCTGTCTTTATGAGACACAAAATATCTCATTCTTTTTCTTCCACAGTTTTTAACATAGATTAAGAAAAAAGAATAAAAAGAGTGGTTTGCATCTAACAGTCTGACTTGAGCCACATTCAGATGTAGCATTACCTAAATGCATACTAAATATGAGCCACTGTTTCCTTATCTGTAATTCTAAAATGTTTTGCCCTTTTACTGAAGCATCACGCTGGATAGTTTCACATCTGCTATAACTGCGTTTTGGAGCCATTGCTTTCCAGAGTTGCAGCCCCTCATTCTGTGATAACAGTTACGTACTTCAGTTTTAGATATATAACTTAGACATATGCAAATATGATTCTAAGTTATGCTACCACTATGCATTTCAGGCATTTTCTACTGATCTTGGGCTGTCCCTCTCCTTCATTCAATAATGAACTTCTATACTGGGTGGCACTAATACCTAAAGCTAGCTCCTTCTAACTCTGCACAAAGTTAAATAGAAAATAAGGGCGAGTGGCTGGCAAGGGTGAGTTTCAAGCTAGTGAGCTTGCACATTTGACTGAAAAGAGTAGGAAGTGCTGCAATAGAAGTTATATTACATCATCCTCAAATGCAACTGTGCCAGCAACAGCAGCTGGGAAGAGTATGGGGTTCTAATTACAGATTGCATCAATCTCTGCGAACAGAAGCAAATCCCCTTCCTAGGTTTCAGAGTTACAGCTTGCTTGGAGAGGCATAATGAGTTAGGATTAAATGTTCACTTACAATAGGATGACATTATAGGATGTAAGCAGATGTTGCATGTAAGAGCTCTAATGACACATATTTCAGTGCACCAAAATTTCAAGCTTCTAAATTAAATCTTTATTAACCTAACTGTAAGTGTAAGGATCCCTGTCTTTATTTTGGGAGGCAGAATCAGTGATTGGAAGAACGTTCTCTGTGCATGTTAAGCAAGATTATAAACCAGCTAGAAACATCTTAAAAGAAATAGGGAGAAGGTTTCCACACAAGAATGAGACAATGAATGTTGAATACGAACAGAAATAGTGAAATTACAACGCTAAAAGTCAAAGTGTACCAGATGACACTGAGAAGTAAGTATGTTATATTATTTCTCCCATCACAACATGAAGGCCCAAAGACCCCAAATTAAGACAACACCGTTCTAGTCCCTTCAACTAGGAAATCCGTGTTACTAACAATGCAATTGTAGTTCTGAGAGGTTAATGAAATTGCATTAAATAAATCTGACCTCAAAACATACACATTGTAGTTCAAGAGTTTGGTTCAAACACATCTCCATTTTGTTTGCTTTTTATTCCTATTATTCTGACTTCGTCGCTGCTGCTGCCTTCAAAACAAAAGTATTCCTGCTTTATGAGAAAGTTTATTTAGCAACAAAGAACCTATTGAAAACCCCTTTAAAGGGTGCATACAAAACAGTAATAGGGGTTAGAGGGATTTCCTCTGTGTTGTCTGTAACATGAAACAGGTATACTGATGCCCTTGTCCTCCCCTCTGTTGTTTAAAAGCCTACACCAAAACACATAACTCTCCAGGTGTTTGGAAGTCTAAGCAGAGTCTTAATAAATGGTGTCAAGGGAACCATTTAGAGGCAGAAGACTAGATACTCAAGCCAGGCTTCTGCTTCAAATAGTTGGCAAACCCGAGGCATCCTTACATCAGAAGAACATTAGAGCCAATGCATCTGAGCTTCGGCTGATCTCCAGGCGTCACATCTTCCAGGAGCATCTTCTCATAGCAGGACAAGCTGCTACACTACACCAGCCTTCCTCTGCTGTAAAGGACTCA
Source organism: Charadrius vociferus (assembly GCF_000708025.1). Classification (NCBI taxonomy): domain Eukaryota; kingdom Metazoa; phylum Chordata; class Aves; order Charadriiformes; family Charadriidae; genus Charadrius; species Charadrius vociferus. The sequence continues at coordinate 668,081 of NW_009661369.1, forward strand.
CAGAGACATGTGAAATTTAGGACTGCCTGGCACTAAGTCTGGCCTTCACAGTCAGTCAGCTATAACCAGACATGGACAAACCTTCCATCTTCGGTGCCAAGTTCTAGTGCAAGACTATTGACAGCATCATTTGCTTGTAAAAACATTGTTTGGATTGTCAATTCAGCTGATGCTAGCAGACAAACAAAATGCAAGGACCAGAAAGCCAAAATAATCCCTTTTCTCCTTTTTGATGGAAAGGAACAAAAGGGGATCTGAGAACACTTTAGTTTAATTTTCCAAATTATTCCTCATAAAGTAGATATCTATAAGCAGAAAATAATATCTTGCTTAATAAGTTTTCTTGTTTACTAAAAATAAAGAGAATCATGAACCTGCAAAATTTTTAAATGGCAAATAAAGCTTTTAAAATATTTTTACTGGAACTCCTTAGATAAATTTTATAGTAAACTCCATGGTGCTATACAGAAGCATCTTTCAAAATGGAGGAAGTGCAGATAAATAATGAACACTGTAAACAACTACTACTTCAGCAATTACAGTGCTTCAGAACAGAGTTTTACTTCTGTGTTTATCTTCTAGGAAAAGAGCAGTCCACACATGAATGATCCTATGAAAATGGATCAAGGTGTACTACCTTGTACACCATTCAAATCAATAAAGATTTTTTAAAGAGTGGGGATGCCAGGGAGCAGCAGGAGCTGCTCTGTGAAGGAGGACGAGAAGGAGCCAAGGGTGACCCCAGGGCAGACCATGTCCTCATCAACAGACACCATCCAGGACTCCTCGAGCAGGGAAGCAGGGCAGGATGGTCACATCAGTGGATCCTATCAACAGTCCAGTGAAAATGAGATGAACGTGAGATGATGGGTCAGATCTAAGGTCAAGCCAAGCCAGGAAATTCAGGCAACATCAGCTGGGGACAAGGAACAGATACATCTAAAACACAGCTCAGCAACAACTGCAGGCTGAGCTGAAATGAGGCACTCAGGCCCATGTTTAGAGTGTGGGTCAGGGTCCCAGATGAGGCTGGTCTGGGCCGCGAAGGCCTCTTGGTGCCCTCAGGGCCCTGACACAGAGACCTTCTTTTTTTTTTTTTTTTCTTTTTTTATTGCTAAGTACACTGCTTCTAGAATACACTTATAACATAATTACTTTTCTTATATTTTGACAGACATGTGCAGCTGGGCTCTTCAAGTACTTAAAATTCTTATTGACATGAGTTTATTCATTTCAATAAGAGCAATATGCAATACCTATTCATAAATAAATATGAAATTGGGTCATATTAGTTCAGTCACAGAGGTTTATTTGTGCCTTAAAGCTTCCTGTGCAGAATTAGCCAGAAAATATGAAGAAAAATTCTCTTAGTGGTCTCCTAGGATCTATGTACGGAAGGAGGTGGGTTTGTCCAGCCTCCCACTGCTGCAGCAGCAACTGAACCGCTGAGCCACATGATCTCCAGGAACCACAAAAAGTCCAGGGCTCTCTGAGGGCTCTTCTCTCCCTGCTTGCCATTTGTATGCACACACCTGCTTCCAGCAGCATGGCTCCATCCCTGCAGGCACTTCCCAGGCACAGTATGTTATTTTCATTGCAATGGCATGGAGGGCTTGAATTTAACACTGAGATTACTTTTATTTAAACACTACACAACTCAAGCAGCCAGAGCTTGGCTTTGACTGCAGACCAGAGCCTGAGGCTTTGAAAATAGAAGCCAAACTTTGTTCTGTATAGCTGCAACCCACTTCCTTGCTGAAAAATAGCAACTACTCCATGCAGAGCCTGTGAAGAAGTTGTGCAGCTTCACAAGGATAGATTTTTATTGAGGAGTCCCCACTTAGAGAAAATCTTACTATTACTGAGGTACTGAATAAACATGGTGACACAGAGCAAGGACAATTAGCTAAATTTAGAGCACAGATTCAAATCCCTTCACCTTGCATTGCCGATTATGTCTATTTTAGGAGCATAGTTGCCACCAGAGAAAGACATTTCCACAAATAAATTAGAACACTAGTGGCCTGGAAGCGTTATTTTTTTCTAGTGTCCATGTACAAAGTCTAAGCAACTCTCCTGATTTAAGCAGTCCATGCTAGGTGATTTCATCTGAGCCTTGAATAGTAACTGGTAGAAATACAGGTTGGGCAAATCTTTCTTCTTTTCCACCCGTGTGTGTTTGAGTTTAGATTAAGATCGTACTTTTTTTCAACTTGATGAGAGTACAAAGATTATTCTTTCCTTCATGTAGGCTGCTCAGGAGTTTGTCTTTTGACCAACACAGGTTTCTGTATGCCTGGAAGCAGTACTGGGAGGATACGTGGCTGGTGAGAAAGGCACAGCTTTGTTAGCCTAGTCCTGCTGTGAATCCGAGAGTTTGGAGGGATCTGAATTGTCTTGGATTTATTCTTCATTTTATGTTGTCTCTCTTTTGTACCAAAATGCATAATAGTGCCCTGAAATAAAATTGTATTTTTTAATTCTTCTCCTAGGTGTGTAGTTTACCCAAAGAAAACCACTAATTTTCTTCATTCTCTCTCTTATTTAGCCCTCTTTGAGACTTTTTTCCTATTTTGTTTCACAGCCATGTCCACCTTCCTTTGACATCTTCTGCTCTATGGCCACCCTTCTGGAAGAGCATTTTTTCCTCTGTCACCCATTCATCTGTTCTTATATTTCCATCTTGTCTCAACAAGCAGAATACTTCCCTTGTTTTGTGTTTGTTTTGGCATGCTTGTTTTTTAATTTTATGTCTAAATGTTTTTTATCTCACTGGATGTCTTTAACAATTCAGTTGACACAGAGAAAGCAAAAGTTTTATTATACTGGATTTTTAATACTACTTGTGGGATACTTATATCAGATCAGTGCCTTTTAAACCAGTTAATCCAATATCCCTCAAGTCAAGAAGGTTTGCTGTTCTCCTGAAGCTCCTGAAAAACTGATTTTATCATCTTGCCAGTATTATAAATGTGCTGCCTGGTTGCTCAGTCAACTTCTCCATTAGAAATCCTATTCTTATAACTCAACCATTTCAAAATGTAATTGGACCAAGTGCTGGCCCACTTACATTGTTTTGTTCAAATCTGAAAAGGAAAAACAAGGACCTTTTAAAGAGCTCTTACTATTCTCAATCCAAGTAAAAGACTGTTGTGGTAATGGCTAGACAAAAGCTATTGCCTGCCCTGTCTTCCTTTCCCATTCCAAGGTAATATTACTGCACATAACAAGTGCTGTTCTGATACATCATCTTTAATTTAGACTTCCCTAGAATTTGTCAGCTTAAGCCAGAGACTTAACACTATTTTTATGCAGCTTTTTTGTACTTAACAACACACAATCCATTCTGCTGTGGAGCAGTAAACAAGCTCACTGCAAGATGCCAATTGGGAATCACAATGGGAAATAACTGATCTCCTGTGTGATATTAGCTAAGATGGTGTGTCCTACAGCCAACCTTGAGACTTAGTAAAACATTATTTTGTGAGAGATTAACTCATACTTAATACAAACTGCAGCAAACCCCATACATTATCAGATAATACAGAGGCGTTTTTTAAACAATTTTCATTTATTGAGAGGCGATTAAAGCTAGCAATCATGTCTGTGCATTTATAGTTCATGTGTGCATGTGCACGTATGGGGAGGAAGTTAAAAGCAACTTTAAATCTGACCTCCGTTATTTTGTTGCCACTGATACCAGCATAGTACTGAGGTAGCGTTGATTAATTTAGAGACACATAAGGAAATGTGAAGGATCAAGTTTACCTGTTTTGTCAGGTGGCTATGAGCTGCTGTAGTTCACGCCAAAAGAAAAGAACTGTAAACCTGAAATAACTGGCAAAAGGGGGTGGGTTGAGTTTCTGACTATTTTGATTTAGAAAAAATAGTCCAAAGCAGCTAAAATGTGCTTGTCGTGTTTGCAAGCAATCTTAGCAAAACATTTTCAATACACGCAGACTGAAGGAAAGAAAATCTAGGAAAAGCTATCTCTTTATATCCATCACATACTTGCCTCCTCTCCATAAAGAAACCCTGTGATCATGTAAAAAACTCAGATCTAAGTGTAACTCGGTTTCCTGTTTTGTCTGGTGGTGAATAGGTTTAAGAAAGAGAACTTTCTTTAAACTTAACAGCTAAATCCTTAACTAGGGGTAATGCATCATCCTTGAGTTATCTTTAGCTTATTCAGGTCATGGAGAAGGTAAAATAAAATGTGACAAAGGGAAAATGATATAAAAGGAAACTATGACTCAGGATGCCTGAAAAATACCTGTCTTCATTTAAACAGATTAGGTGCGGCCACATGATTCACATCTAATGGTTGTTCTTTTGTAAGCAGACAAGAAAAAGTCTTCTTATTCTCAGTTGTTTCATCTCAGAGTAATCCTGAATGTTGCTGCACAAAGCATGGTTCCATTCAGTGAGAAAAGATACGGTAAGGAAAATCAAGGAACTCCAATGGGGGGAAAATAAGAATTAGCAGCATTAGCGGTCCAGGTCTCTCCCAATGTCCTATTTCGTACAATCAGGAGGCTGTAATTGGAGACTATCAGCTTACACCAGTCAGCGTTATCCCATTTACTCTTGCCACCCACTGGCTCAGAATTTCTGTCTTGTACTGTTCAAGTTGCTCTGCCACCTGTCAGGGTTATCTTGATAAGTACCTTGCCTTTCCCAGTTAAAATGCATAGTAGGTCATGCATATGAAAAGCATTCCTATTTCTTGTAAGTGATCAGAGCACACATTATGTCCTGGGGTTATCAAAAAGCCCCTATGAATACGTCCAACTGTTCCCCAGCTCAGGTGATGCTTAAAGTTGCACAGCATGCACTTCAGGTATTGCTGCTATTAAATGTATTTCTTTGACTGGGAAACTTTTATCAGAGAAAGCTATTATCTGCCTTACCTCCTGGACAACACCATAAAGCTGAAGATCCTTTGCTGCTATTTCTACAAAGTACTTACTACATTTTAGTTAGTTGTTCTTCCCTTTGTGTGTATATCTATATATATATAAAAAGTGAAAGTTCTCCATTTCATTCTGCAAATGGTAAATTAACAATCGCAATTATCTCCATTTCTTGCTTAATTGCACTTGTAGGCAGAGCTCCCTTTTTAAATAGCATACAAACAAAATGTGCTATTTGAACACTGATAACATATTCCCCCCAAAATCACTGTTACTTGAGGGGGAAAAAATGACAGCAGAAGTAATATTTCCATACAACAAATTCATGTGCAATATTGCACGACAGCACAAACTAGGAACTTGAGTTTTCCACTCCATTTTCTTTAGAGGCTGCCTGCACCAACAAATTTCAGGGTAGGTGGGACAGCAGTGTCTGTGTCAGGGCAGTACTACCTCCGTGTGCCTGGAGAAAGGAACAGGCAGTGTCAACACAGACAAGGAGGTCAGCGCGTGGTGGAAAGGCTTTCTTCTCTTCTGGGTTGATGCTGGAGCCATGGAGAAGCAGCACCTGCTCCTAGAAATGGCTTCACTAAGAAGTGCTTCATGCTGGAGCTTCATGGTAATTACGTAACTCGGGACCCAGATGTGTTTCCAGGAGAGCTTAAAATGCAGTAAATGCTGACAGATTGTGATAGGCTTATATTTTCTCAGGCACGATTCCCTGTGTTGTAATGTGGGTAAGCGTATAAAAATGATATTTCTAGCGTGATGCAGTTTTGTCAAGCTGTACGTGTAGACTAATGGGAGTCAGGCAGAACAGTTTGCCCCAAGGCCCACCACTTGAAAAGTTTAGAGGGTCCAAACTTTTTACAGTAGAATATATCATCATATAGATAAGAGACATAAAGAGAGCATATATTTGTGTATATAGTGGAGACAGTCAACAGTTTTGGCCTGGATCTCTTTGATCCTTTGTATGTTCATTTGTATGTCCATTACCTTCACAGGAAGGCCTCAGACAGGCACAAACACCTCCTCAAACTAGTCTATTGGAAGAAGGTTATGTGGCTAGGTCCTATTAAAACAAAACAAAACAAAACAAAACAAAACAAAGCCTAAAAAACAAAACACACCGCACCTTTTTTTTTGATGCATTGCACATCTGTAAGGGCAAAGCAAGGAAATACTGCTTAACTTCCATAACCTTGCTTCATCAGAAGGTAAGAGTGAATTCATTAACCTCTCCTGCATCTCCTATGCTGAAAAATGTATGCTTTAGAATAAACAGCCTGAGGAGTTCATACTCTATGTCCCTAATTTCCTAGAATGTTAACAGTGAAGCCTAAAGCAACTTGGCTCTTATTATAAACATGTTTAAAGCTAATCCAGGGCCCTAAGTGCAGCCCAGAGGGGACTCTGAAATAGGAATTTCTTGGCCAAAAATGCAAAGACTTACATTGTTCAAGCCAAGCAGAGTAGAAAATGAGGTCAAATAATGATAAGTACTGTGTTATTGACCTTCCTGTGGTTTCTCTGTGTAAGCATTGAATAGCATAGCTGATAATTAAAGTTTGTACATATTGTACAGCTTTTCAAATCAATATAATTTTCTTTTTCTCTCAGCTAAAGCTAGAATCAGCATGTTAAAGGTCATGTCCACCTTACCCTTGAACATATCTGTAAATGTTTGCCCTTACGCAGGTGACAAGCCTTGCAATAGTGTGCTAGGTGGGTTTTTTCATTTGTGTTTTTCTCTTCATTGTCTACAAGTCATATATTGTGTAGAGGAGCTGCCTAAATTCAATCTGATACCCAGTCCAACTTTGGTTTATCGCTACTATCTGGTTCAAAGAATTATTTAACACCTGTGTTGCTTTAGCATTGGGCTTTCCCAGTAAATATGCTAGAACTTGTAATTTTTTTGAACTCTTGGATGTGTATATGAAATACTTTGTACTTGTTTCTCCTCATTAGCACCCTAGCCGATTTCTCTTGAACTATTAAATAAAATGACACTAAAAAGCAGAGCAGCAAAACCACGTTTGTTGTCCTCAGCAGCAAGAGGTGTTATTTCTTGCACGCAATAATGCATAAAAGTTCTTATCAGGGAAAAAAAAAAACAACAATCAAGTGCCAAGAGCTGAAACATAGGAAATAAAAGCCTCTTACATTTTAAGTGGGATAGATAGAAGACAAGGACAAAAAACAAGACAGTGGAAAAATCCCAGAAAGGAGAGAAGTCAAGGCAATAGGCACATCTGATATAATCAGCAGCAGTCATTGTACACTCATTATCTAACCAAGTATTTTTCACCGGAATCCCAAATCATTAGATGAGCAAATATTTTGCCTTTATAAAAACTCTGAATGATCTGATAATGGGCACATGGCACCGTATAATTGTCTCATGCTTTAATCCTGGCTTGTTTCACTACATAGCTCAGGACGAATCACTTTTCACCCCTCACCATCTTCTAAGTGTGAATAATTATAGCTATCCTGCTTCACAAAAGTGGTATTAGGAACAATTTAATTGATGCCTGTGTAGTGCTTTAAGAAACTTGGGTGGGTAGATCAATGCTAAATTAGAGCAGGCAATTATATTCAGCCTGAGGGAGAGAAATCAATATCCATATGGCAAGGCAGGAGGAATACTTTCATGGGCCTGTTTTAAATCTCCCTTACTGTGCTCTCACATCCCCGCATTTCAGGTACTTCCTTGGAATTAGTTCTGGACAGCACTGGTAAGATGAGAGCACGGTCAGACTTGAAGATTCCATACCTGTGAGGAACAATGGCCAAAATGCTTTGCATGGGACTGGAAGAGAAAGCAAAGGGAAGAAGTCGTTACAGCTGAAGTTCTTCCATACTGTGCACACTATTTTGATTTCTCCTCTTTTACACAGGCTTGGATTTTTATCAAGTTTAGCTTTTAGGGAAATAATTTTATTACATTTCTAGAGGAAAACTGAAAATGTTAACCCTGATTTTTTGCATTTTATGGCAGATTTTTTTTCTTTTCCTTCCTTTGGAATAATGACTGAGACTTTTATTTAGTTACTGCCTCCTTAAATGAATTTATGTATGACCTGCACCTTCAAAATCAATTCACTGATTTTATCTTAGGGGGTAAAATAAAAAAAAGTTTCTGAGATACATTTTATGCCTAAATACAAAAACTCAACTAATAAATGTTTTCAAAATATTAGATCTATCTCAAAGCAATACTGACACATGAAAACATTGAAATATGTTTCTAAATTATTTTCCTTATTTGCAATACGGGGAAAAACCTTGACAAATTTTATGGAAAAGCACACTTTTTTGCAAAAAGAAATACTTTACAAAAAAGGTTGTTATTAAATTTGCTTTGATTCACAGGACTCAGATCTTAATTTTGCTGTGATCTCTGCACCACTCCAAAGGGTTCGGAGAGCTGTTTTATTGAGCAGGTGAGGACTATTCTGGTGATGGGGTGAGTTATAGCAAATGCAGTGATCCATAGTTACGAGAACAATTCCTTTGGGCAAAGGGGAGAAGTTGGCAGCAATGGTAGGCTAGCCCTGAAGCTTGAGTTTGCCTTTGCTTCTCAGATCCAATGCCAGAATTAAACAGCAACTCAGACTTGGGCCTGGAGAGTACAGAATATTAATTTTGACAGATGTCTTCCTGGAGAAAGCATATACACAGGTGTACATGTGTGTTACACTTCATGCTCCTGGGAACCGGTAGAGAGCCTTTCAAGTCAAGACTGGATTAGATTTGAACACTGGCCCTTTTTTTTTTCTGGTGTTTATTGCTAATGAAATGCATGTTTTGCAAATAGTGCAAAGCACATTGAATTTCCACAAGCTAAAAAGGCCAGATTCTTTCACAAAAACCTGCTTCTGCCTGAAATCTTTCTCTTTGCTGTTACTCATGATGCTATTGCTGGTTGTTGGGACTTGCAATTAAAAGTTAAATGAAAGTTTTTGTTTATTTTGCAGTAGAATTCTTAAATATTTATGAAGGACCTTAAGTCTAGCTCGCCTTGAGGAAATATAGATGAATTAATAATTTATGTGGTTGTTTTGCAGAAAATTAAAGGTTGGGAACAAGTGTTTAAAAATTAAATCATCCACAATCTAAGATAGCAGATGTTATTTTGTTAAAATCTTGCAAACAACAAAGTACAATGAGGTGTTATCTTCTCCTTGGTCCAACTAAAATCTTAACGATTCATTACAATTGAGCAGATTCTAAAGCCTGAGGCTAGCTAATGTCAGAATAATGAAGAGGAACTTCAATTATGTCGCCTAGATTTTTTGTATTTGTTTTTTGTTTTATTTTATTGCCTGCAGTGAGAAAGACTCTGTATCTGTATATTACATAGTGATTTGTAAGATGCTGCACTCCCACAAGAATCACTGCATATTTCATTAGTAATCCTACAATGGAATCCCCTGCAACGAAAATGTGTGCATCTACCTGTGTAAATAATAACAACAATAAAATAAGAACAACAACAACAATAATAATTTAGATGGAAAAGAGATCCTGCAATTACATAGGTTAATATCTTAATGATTCTTACTCTTTTTTCCAATATCACTTCTTTTTTTTCTGCTGCTTCATTTTTCGTTCTTATCAATGACAGCTGTCTCTAGCTCTTACTTTGTCTAGACATCATAGTTAGCCAATTTCTGGTCAGCATAAGTCAATAGACTAGGAGAGATGGCTTTCAGACAGGGTCTATAATGGGTTTCCTTCTTGGCTTTAATGAGCTGCCCTGACAATGCAGTTCCAAATTCTGCTTTTGCATATTTAAATGCCTTCCATGGTGAAATCTATATGGAGAAGTTGTAAACAAATTGTCTTGCTGGAAGTAAGGCTAAGCATGCAGTCTTCTGGAGCTATCTTTCTACAATAAAATTCTCTTTACAACTACAGTATCTATGTCCTAAACACGGTCTGATGGCTAGTCCTTCTTCTGGGTCTTTTTCCAGTGCAAGTCTTCTAAAAGGTACCAGAATTGGAGAAAGATCTGTTCTGTGAAGAAAAATTCCAAAAGGTCTGTAAGTGCAGAACTTTATACCAGGATCTAAATAAACCATATGATATTTTCTCTTCTCTTTTTTTGCTTTGTGACTTCAACTACATAGAATCATAGAATTGTCTAGGGTGAAAGGGATCTTGAAGATCATCAAGTCCAACCATCAACCTAACACTGCCAAAAACACCACTAAACCATCTCCCTAAACACCACGTCTTACCTATCTTTTAAATACCTCCAGGAATGGCAACTCTACCACTTCCCTGGGCAGCCTGTTCCAATGCTTGACAACCCTTTCTGTGAAGAAATTTTTCCTAATATCCAATCTAAACCTCCCCTGGTGTAACTTGAGGCCATTTCCTCTTGTTCTATCACTTGTTACTAGAGAGAAGAGGTTGACCCCCACCTCTCTACAACCTCCTTTCAGGTAATTGTACAGAGCAATAAGGTCTCCCCTCAGCCTCCTTTTCTGCAGGCTAAACAGCCACAGTTCCCTCAGCCGCTCCTCATAAGACTTTTTCTCCAGACCCCTCACCAGCTTTGCCCTTCTCTGGACATACTACAGCACCTCGATATCTTTTGTGTAGTGAGGGGCCCAAAAGTTTATAAAACTTGGTAATTTTGGCAATGTAAAGACATCAGCATATCAGTCTGTAACCACAACTGTAAATATAAAAGAGATTTTTTACCCTTCAAATAAAAGATCTGTACAGCAGAGCAGATGAGAGAATTTTTTGCTTAGATTCCATCTAATAAGAACCCAAAGGATTTCACTGCTATTAAAAATGTAAGTTAAGCAGAGACATCTTCAATTTAAATAAAAAGTATATGTAAGAAAAAATACAGTCCTAAAAGGGTGCTCTTTCAAGACACCATGTGAGGATTTAGCAACATGATTCCCAAGATGCAAATAAAGGCAGAACAGCTAAAAACTTGTACGTTGCTTGATAATATAATTCAGATCAGCAGTTTGGCATTTTCTGCTCAGAGGAAGCCAAGTATTGGCAATTTATCTGCACTCATGCTAAATTATGGTGGGTATAGATATATAAGACTGTAATTGCACAGTAATAATAAATGGGAAACTTTCACAAAAAACTACATACATAACAGTTCATAGACTCAGCCTGATCTGTTTTCCTTCTAAATGTACATCTTCAATCAGCATTGCAAAAATCAATCTCTTTTTCTTGGATTTTTTTTTCCTGTTCTAAGTATGAGTTGCTGTTTATGAGATTGACTATTCCTAGTGATTTCAGAGGAAGCTAGGTTTGCCTAGCACACATATCTTAATAAAATGGCAGCCCTCTGAATAAACTGGAGTGCTTGAAAGTAGAATCACTTTTCTAAATATTAAATGTAAGGGACGTAATGAGCAGATTGATTTGATAGCACGAGAAGCTTGCATCTGCTGACTTTCTCTAGATGTGCATTTCCATATATGTAATCTTTCCTTTTTTTAATGTTCTTTCCACTGAGCAAATTAATCTCACATTCCCACTTCTGGGGTTATTTTCATCATTTATTGTGTCAGTGTTACTCAGCACTGTCAAAACATAAATCTCGTGCCTAGTTTTTAAGGGTCCATTATGAGATGCCAACCATTTTGTTCCCCCCTTTCAAGACACAAAATGCAATTTATGAATGTGATCAAGTTCTAGAGGCTTCCTGCATGATGCAGAGCATTGCTGAGACAAGTACTAGTACTGCGAAGCCAAAATATTAGAAACGTTCAGATTTTGAAATAGCTGGTTTGATTTGCTGTGAGAGATGGTTGAAAACCACAGTTACAGCACACAAAAACATCAGGGGTCTGAAGACTGCTTTTGTTTACTAGTGGTTGAGAAAGGAGAGGAAAGAAAACCTTTTGAAATCTGTCATGGAACAGAGATCACCTAACATACCTCAAAATATCTGGCAACTCAGTGGTTAAAGAACACACCTCACACGTTGAAGTTCAAGGGTCAGATCTTTACTCAAAATAACCTGAAATTAAAATCTTTGCCTTTCTCTTTCCTGATAAAATTTCTGCAAAGACTTTCTATGAAATATTTTAGTTACAATGAAACATTATCTCTTAACAAGGACAGTAATTTCGGACCAACGTTGTTAACTACTGCATTCTTAAATACTATAAAACTTTATGCTGTTGCACCTCTGTAAAACAGACTGGATTTAAAATTGTTTAAATGTCTGAAGCTCTGTTGACTTCAGTAAAACAAAATGCCTTTTAATTCAATTGAAGTTCTGGCCCAAAGGATCTAAGAAAAGCTGTCAAGCATTAAATGAAAATAACTTATAATTGTGTTTCTCAAAAACCTCCTTTTATCTAGAAACCAAAGGTAAGATACAAAAATGTTTTGAGAAGTTGATAATGTATCTGACACTTCTTCCAATTTCCAAACAATCTGGAATTCACAAACAGCTGGTTTGCATAATATCTACAAGCGTTGCAGATTAGATGCAAGCTATCACTTTCAACAGGACTAGCCAATCTGAAAGTGCGTTCTCCTTTACATTTTAGCAGTCATGTCTCATTACACAGCTAATGTTCTATTACTCTGTCTAATGTAACATGACATGACTGGTAAAATTCGAGGAAGCAGACAATTTTTCATATTAGAAACCCACTCTTCCTCCCTCTGAACTGGTTGTCGATTCCATTTTGAATGCACCAAACAGTAATCTTGCCTAAATCACCTGTACAGGAGAGCTAGCTAACATAGCAGCTATCTTACTACCAGAGGAATGAAAAGCCAAGCTTGAACAGCTTGGCATATCACTTTAAAAAATTAAAAACATACGATGTTTGTTTCTTTGAAATTGCTTTGAAAGCCTGTTATGGTTGAATACAAGCCTTTTCTTTTCTGTTTATGTATTCAACTACCCACACATACAAAATATAATCGGGTTGTACTTTTTTAATTAAGAAAAACATCACATACATAGATATTAAGGAAGATATATTGCAAAGTTGGATTCTTTTTGGAAGCTGAGTACTAAGAGTTGAGAGCAGATGGAAATATCTTAGTCCTGCACATGTGACATGTATATAGTCCTTAGAGAAATGTAATTCCCATTAACTTTGGCAAATGATCTGTTTCAGTAATGATTTTGAACCATAATGAACAAACACTTCTTTGGCTCATCTATTTGGCGTATGAGAATGGCTGTGTCCTAACGTGAATGGCAGCTACACCAGAATCCTCAGGTGGATTGATTTGACTGTACCTGTTGTTTTCAGCAGGGCTAAGACTGATATAAGCTGTTATTTCAGTCTTAAGACTGGGGACCACTACACAGACTTAGGTCTATGAGATCTCCAATTGCCTCTGGTCTATGTGAGGCTGGCTTCTAGAGAAAAAAAGAAAACTTTATGTCTGAACCTACTGAAGTTCGACATAAGAAAGGTTTTAAATGAGACACAATGAATCTCATTATGAACTTTCTTTAAGGAACATGGAAAAATAACCAGATTCACCTAGGATAATTCTAATGCCAAAAACCATTACTTAACACTTCAGGATATTTGCATGACCTCAAAAATGACCAGGCCTGACTAAGTCATTGACAACAATAGGAGAAGGATTACAGAACCAGCAATACAAATTAGGCTGGTACGGAGTAGCAACAGTCTTACAAAAGCAGGTTCTCCCAAGTTTGTGTCAATCAAAGGTTTGATTAGATCTTAGAAATTCTAGGGCCTCTAGCCAGTGGCACCAACATGTCTACTTGCACATTGCTGGAAACAAAAACTATTAATAAAATCATTTAACAAAGCCCTATTACATAAAAAGGACCCTCACCAAAAAAAAAAAAAAAATCTGCTCTGTTCTGACGTCAAGTGCTTCTTTCTTTCTCTGTTTTTTTCTGTCAGTCAGTCAGTGCCTTTGGAGACAAATTCCCTATCTTGGCAATAGTTAGATTAAGTATTAATTGGGCAAAGGTATTTTATGATAGAACTCATTTGGGTTTTGATGCATCAAAGCTGCACAATCATGAAGGAGGGCCATAACAGCTGTTCTTTTTTCTACTGAGATTTTGGAAAACTTTTGAAATTTAGAAGAGGAAAAATAATAAAATTAATTCTTTTCACTAAATGACTTTAGATACATATTTAGGTTTTTTGATAGTCATAATAATATTTTGTTAATTTAAGAATATGTAAACTATATACATCTTATTTGTGCCTAACACCAATCACAAACACAAAACACATCATTTTTTTATACAAAATTTGTTGGAAAAATAAATTTTGTTGTGTGGACGTCTTGTAAAGAAAGGCTATTTTTCAGTTTACAAAGAGGACATTTTCATGTTGCAATATTGAGTACTCTAAATACATGGTATTGTAATAACCAGAAGATTACAAATTTTCCTAAACTGTCAAGTTAAGTAGACTATGGTTCAGCAAAATTATTACTTGTTTATATTTTATTGAGGTAACAACAATAGTAAGTGATTTAATCTGCAGAATAAATCTCCTACGTATAATTTTTTTTTCCCATTACAAGACCGTTATGAAAGACTGACATTAAAGAATACTCCTAGGTTTTACCCCAGTGTAAATAAAACAGTTTTTATTTCAATCTTTTCACTCAGGTAGGATACACATCTATACTATATATGTTTTTCACACTTAAAGAATAAAATAAAAAAAAATTGTGAGGCAAGAGCAACAGAACTTAATTTTTCTTAGTCATAGTGCTAATAAAAAAAAGGAAAAGAATGGAGAGAGTGCTATACATTAAATATCTGCTATAGCAATGGATAAAGCTTTCTTTACATAACCACTAAGACATTCAGGGTTTTTTACATGTCTGAAAATTGTAGAATGGAACCCATCAAAAATATATTGGTGCTCCAGGTGTTTTTTCTGACTGACCTAATTCTTATCTTTCTCAGCTTTCTCTAGATTTTTTATTATTATTATTATTTAGGTGTCCCATTTTTAAAAATAATGTATGAAAATGAAATGTCTGAATGTCAGAATCCAGCAATTTGAATATTTCATTTTCTTTTTATTTCATTCTCACCTCATATCATTAACATGCACTCGGAATACAGTATTTACTGTACAACACACATATCTTGCAGAGCAGCCACTAATGCTGTAGACAGGTCCTTGAGATATCTATTCTTGGACATCTAATTCCTTACAAATGACCATAAGGTGACTTTACATAAACAGAGGTAGTAAATAGCTCTTAAAACAAAGTGGTTTTGATGAATAGCTTTCAGGTGGTTTTGCTTACCAGCATGATCTCATAGGGAGCTAAAAAAAAAAATGTGGAGTGTCCATAAAAAAACATTTAGCTTAACTGCTAACCAAAGCAGACTTAGCTGTGCCTAAAAAAAATCCTGACAATTATTTCTCTATACTGCTCTCCAAATTTCCAGCAAAAAAGATTCCCTAACTGCCACAAGAAATCTGTGTCCATATTTAATGACCAGAACTACACTTTTTCTCTGATGGGCTGTAAGCCTTACAAAAGGATAGTTCCTTTCAGAAGAGAAAAAGAAAAGAAAAATTGTCTTTTGAAAAGGTGTGTTTAGGAGAATGAAAAGCAATAGCCCAAGCTGCTCTCTGCTGCGGACTTCATCAGGAGAAACAGTGTTTTCTTCTTCTGAAAGCCAGTTATTTACCATTCTGAGGGGGACAATTTTTACATTCTGCTTTCCTCCAGAAATATTATCCAAAAAATAGAGCATATTTTCAGTAGTCATCTCCTTTTCTAAGTGGCAGATTTACTAGCTTCCTAACTGTACATATATACGTGCATGTATATATGTGTGTGTCTATACGTACATGTATGCATATATACACACATTCCAATCCCACACATATTTTAACTCTATGAAAGAACATATCCTTGCTGTCATGTCAGTGTGCCAGCTGAATTAGTATCCTTTTTCCTTTGTTGCCAAGACTATTACAATGAAATTGTCTCCACTTGTGATCTCATATTATAAAGATTCCCGAAGCTCTGACAACTCAAGGCGTTATGATATACTCCTCTTACACTGTTAAAGCAGACATAGAAAGCAGAGTTCTCTGTAGAGCATAAGTAAAGATTTATAGACATGGTGAAAGAACACTTTCCCTGCTGCCTTCTTAAAATAATTATGACTTTCCATGAATCTCTTTCTAAATCAAGTCCAGAATGACAAAAGGATAAGGAAACAAGCTGCACAAATACCATTTACAATAAGCCCTAGTGGACTTATTTCAGTGGTATATCACATCCTTGGGTGAAAACTGTATATAATTATTTCACGAAGACATATGTGCCTTAATAGAAAAAATAAGTATTTATTGTGTCTGCCACTATGTTTCAAAAACTTGCTTTCTACCTTGTGTGTTGTTACTATAATACTTTCATATGATAGTACTAAATATTGAAGGAGTGAACAGATATGAAGAGAGACACACATAAAAGGGCACCATATGACACAAAATAAATGTAATAGATTAGATTGACCACTTTTAACAGTCATGAAGAAATTTTCTTATTTAGAAAAACAGAGTAAGCACCCCTGAAATGAAAGCAGCCCTAAATTTTAAAAAGACAATTGAAGGCTGGAAGTGTGCAAGGCCAGGCTGGATGGGGATTTGAGTACCCTGGTTTAGTGGGAGGTGTCCCTGCCCATGGCAGGGGGGTTGGAACTAGGTGATCTTTAAGGTCCCTTCCAACCTAAACCGTTCTGTGATTCTATGATTGCAGCTCTTCATTCAGGTTGCAAGGGACAACTCTGATTTGTCTGATTTACCAGCAGCAGCTACGTGGGCTTATCAATATGGGGGTTAGGTAGCTGCTGTGTGTTCAAGGGTATCAGTGACTTTCCACACTGCCATTTCTGCCTAAGCCTAATACATCTCACTGTAGCAGTACACACTGCTGAATTAATACCCTTCATTCTTTGTGTTAATTATGGGTCAGGATTAAAGGGAAATCAGGAGCAGGGGACATTACAGTGGGGGTCTGCTACAGGCCACTCGGCCAAGAAGACTGAGTGGATGAAGCCCTCTATAGACAAATAGGGGCGGCATCACGTTCACAGACCCTGGTCCTCATGGGTGACTTCAACCACCCTGACATCTGTTGGAAGGGTAACACAGCCAGGCATAGGCAATCCAGGAGGTTCTTGGATTGCACTGAGGACATTCCTTCTCCAAGTGGTTGAGGAGCCAACGAGGAGAGGAGCTAAGCTGGACCTTGTTCTTACCAACAAGGAGGGGCTGGTAGACAGTGTCAAACTCCAGGGTAGCCTGGGCTGTAGTGATCATGAAATGGTCGAGTTCCAGATCCTCAAGGCAGCAAGGAAGGTGCGCAGCAGGTTGACCACTCTTGACTTTGGGAGAGCTGACTTTGGCCTCTTGAAGAACCTGCTTGGTATGGTGCCATGGGATGAAGCGCTGGAGGGAAGAGGGGCCCAAGACTGTTGGCTAATATTCAAGGACCATGTCCTCCAAGCTCAGGAGCAATGCATCCCTACAAAGAGGAAGGCAGGCAGAAAAGCCAGGAGGCCTGCGTGGATGAACAAGGAGGTCCTGGACATGACCAAAGGGGAAAAAGAGGCCTACAGGGAGTGGAAACAGGGCCGAGTAGCCTGGGAGGAATACAGAGGAATCATTTGAGCAGCCAGGGATCGGGTTAGACAAGCTAAAGCCTAGATATAACTAAATCTGGCCAGGGACATTAAGACAAACAAAAAATCCTTCTTTAAGTATGTCAGCGAGAAAAGAAAGACTAGGGAAAATGTGGGCCCTCTCCGGAAGGAAACACAAGAACTGGTTACCTGGGACAGAGACAGAGCTGAGGTACTCAACGACTTTTTTGCCTCAGTCTTCACTGGCATGAACTGCAGTCGCACTGCCCATGACACAGAATGCAAAGGTGAGGATTGGGAAAATGAAGCACCGCCCACTGTAGGTGAAGATCAAGTGCGAGACCACCTGAGGAACCTGAAGGTGCAAAAGTCCATGGGACCTGATGAGATACATCTGTGGGTCCTGAGGGAACTGGCAGATGAGGTGGCCAAGCCGCTAGCCAAC